>NC_064619.1:469356625-469717875 GCF_023898315.1 Schistocerca nitens | reverse complement strand
GCGCAGCATGTCCCCATCAATGAGTTCGAAAGCATCGTTGATGCGAGCTCGCAATTCTGGCACGTTTCTTGGTAGAGGAGGTTTAAACACTGAATCTTTCACATAACCCCACAGAAAGAAGTCGCATGGGGTTAAGTCGGGAGAGCGTGGAGGCCATGACATGAATTGCTGATCATGATCTCCACCACGACCGATCCATCGGTTTTCCCATCTCCTGTTTAAGAAATGCCGAACATCATGATGGAAGTGCGGTGGAGCACCATCCTGTTGAAAGATGAAGTCGGCGCTGTCGGTCTCCAGTTGTGGCATGAGCCAATTTTCCAGCATGTCCAGATACACGTCCTGTAACGTTTTTTTTTTTTTTTTTGTAGAAGAAAAAGGGGCCGTAAACTTTAAACTGTGGGATTGCACAAAACACGTTAACTTTTGGTGAATTGCGAATTTGCTGCACGAATGCGTGAGGATTCTCTACCGCCCAGATTCGCACATTGTGTCTGTTCACTTCACCATTAAGAAAAAATGTTGCTTCATCACTGAAAACAAGTTTCGCACTGAACGCATCCTCTTCCATGAGCTGTTGCAACCGCGCCGAAAATTCAAAGCGTTTGACTTTGTCATCGGGTGTCAGGGCTTGTAGCAATTGTAAACGGTAAGGTTTCTGCTTTAGCCTTTTCCGGAAGATTTTCCAAGCCGTCGGCTGTGGTACGTTTAGCTCCCTGCTTGCTTTATTCGTTGACTTCCACGGGCAACCGTGAAACTTGCCCGCACGCGTTCAACCGTTTCTTCGCTCACTGCAGGCCGACCCGTTGATTTCCCCTTACAGAGGCATCCAGAAGCTTTAAACTGCGCATACCATTGCCGAATGGAGTTAGCAATTGGTGGATCTTTGTTGAACTTCGTCCTGAGGTGTCGTTGCACTGTTACGACTGACTGATGTGAGTGCATTTCAAGCACGACATACGCTTTCTCGCCTCCAGTCGCCATTTTGTCTCACTGCGCCATCGAGCGCTCTGGCGGCAGAAACCTGAAGTGCGGCTTCAGCCGAACAAAACTTTACGAGTTTTTCTACGTATCTGTAGTGTGTCGTGACCATATGTCAATGAATGGAGCTACAGTGAATTTATGAAATCGCTTCAATCATTTGTAATAGCCCTGTATATATATAGTTAGATAGATAGAAGGAAACATTCCACGTGGGAAAAAATATATCTAAAAACAAAGATGATGTGACTTACCAAGTGAAAGCGCTGGCAGGTCGATAGACACACAAACATACACACAAAATTCAAGCTTTCGCAACAAACTGTTGCCTCATCAGGAAAGAGGGAAGGAGAGGGAAAGACAAAAGGATGTGGGTTTTAAGGGAGAGGGTAAGGAGTCATTCCAATCCCGGGAGCGGAAAGACTTACCTGAGGGGGGAAAAAGGACGGGTATACACGCGTGCGCGCACACACACATATCCATCCACACATATACAGACACAAGCAGACATATTCAAAGACAGAGTTTGGGCAGAGATGTCAGTCGAGGTGGAAGTGCAGAGGCAAAGATGTTGTTGAATGACAGGTGAGGTATGAGTGGCGGCAACTTGAAATTAGCGGATATTGAGACCTGGTGGGTAACGGGAAGAGAGGATATATTGAAGAGCAAGTTCCCGTCTCCGGATTTCGGATAGGTTGGTGTTAGTGGGAAGTATCCAGATAACCCGGACGGTGTAACACTGTGCCAAGATGTGCTGGCCATGCACCAAGGCATGTTTAGCCACAGGGTGATCCTCATTACCAACAAACACTGTCTGCCTGTGTCCATTCATGCGAATGGACAGTTTGTTGCTGGTCATTCCCACATAGAATGCGTCACAGTGTAGGCAGGTCAGTTGGTAAATCACGTGGGTGCTTTCACACGTGGCTCTGCCTTTGATCGTGTACACCTTCCGGGTTACAGGACTGGAGTAGGTGGTTGTGGGAAGGTGCATGGCACAGGTTTTACACCGGGGGCGGTTACAAGGGTAGGAGCCAGAGGGTAGGGAAGTTGGTTTGGGGATTTCATAGGGATGAACTAACAGGTTACGAAGGTTAGGTGGACGGCGGAAAGACACTCTTGGTGGAGTGGGGAGGATTTCATGAACGATGGATCTCATTTCAGGGCAGGATTTGAGGAAGTCGTATCCCTGCTGGAGAGCCACATTCAGAGTCTGGTCCAGTCCCGGAAAATATCCTGTCGCAAGTGGGGCACTTTTGTGGTTCTTCTGTGGGAGGTTCTGGGTTTGAGGGGATGAGGAAGTGGCTCTGGTTATTTGCTTCTGTACCAGGTCGGGAGGGTAGTTGCGGGATGTGAAAGCTGTTGTCAGGTTGTTGGTGTAATGGTTCAGAGATTCCGGACTGGAGCAGATTCGTTTGCCACAAAGACCTAGGCTGTAGGGAAGGGACCGTTTGATGTGGAATGGGTGGCACTGTCATAACGGAGGTACTGTTGCTTGTTGGTGGGTTTGATGTGGACGGACGTGTGAAGCTGGCCATTGGACAGATGGAGGTCAATGTCAAGGAAAGTGGCGTGGGATTTGGAGTAGGACCAGGTGAATCCGATGGAACCAAAGGAGTTGAGGTTGGAGAGGAAATTCTGGAGTTCTTCTTCACTGTGAGTCCAGATCATGAAGATGTCATCAATAAATCTGTACCAAACTTTGGGTTGGCAGGCCTGGGTAACCAAGAAGGCTTCCTCTAAGTGACCCATGAATAGGTTGGCGTACGAGGGGGCCATCCTGGTACCCATGGCTGTTCCCTTTAATTGTTGGTATGTCTGGCCTTCAAAAGTGAAGAAGTTGTGGGTCAGGATGAAGCTGGCTAAGCTAATGAGGAAAGAGGTTTTAGGTAGGGTGGCAGGTGATCGGCGTGAAAGGAAGTGCTCCATCGCAGTGAGGCCCTGGACGTGCGGAATATTTGTGTATAAGGAAGTGGCATCAATGGTTACAAGGATGGTTTCCGGGGGTAACGGATTGGGTAAGGATTCCAGGCGTTCGAGAAAGTGGTTGGTGTCTTTGATGAAGGATGGGAGACTGCATGTAATGGGTTGAAGGTGTTGATCTACGTAGGCAGAGATACGTTCTGTGGGGGCTTGGTAACCAGCTACAATGGGGCGGCCGGGATGATTGGGTTTGTGAATTTTAGGTAGAAGGTAGAAGGTAGGGGTGCAGGGTGTCGGTGGGGTCAGGAGGTTGATCCTTCCGAATAAAAGGTGTGATCGATGGCAAACTCGGAATGATATATGTCCTTGGAGTCAAAACAGCAAATCAGGATTGTCGACAATGACTTCTTCCATTGGCTTGACTTGCTTTGTTTGTGGGTCATAACCATAGCACTATGACTCATCACTGGTGATGACATTTGACAAAAGTCCACAGCTCGAGGTCTCACGGTCGCATTGTGGCTTCCCGAGCCCGGGGTCCCGGGTTCGATTCCCGGCCTCGAGATGCCTGGGTGTTGTGTTGCCCTCATCATTCCATCATCGTTCATGATAGTGGCGAGATTGGGCTCAGGTTGGGAATTTGTGTGGGCACTGATAACTGCGCAGTTGAGTGGGCCACAAACCAATCATCATCATTTGACAGAAAATGTGGGTCAGTTTCAAGCCGTTGTTTAAAAGCACAACATGTTTCAACTCGATGTTACTTTTGATTGTCAGTTAGAACCCGAGAACTAACTTGGCAGTAACCTTTTTTATTCCCAAATCATCTGTTAAAATTTCTGGAACCGAGCTCCAAAATAACCCACTAATCTCTGACAGTTAATCAGTTGTCAGTTGACTGTCTATGAACACAATCAAATTTTTCAATATTTTCGTTGATTTTGATGTACATTCGGAACGAGGTTTGTCATAATCGACATATTGCCATTTTTAAATTGAGCAAACCACCCGTACACTTGAGTTTTGCCTAATGGAAAGCAGTCTTATTAGGCTGGAGCTTTAGAAAATGTTGTATAGATGAGCATTTGCCTCCTCGCAGTTTTGTGGATGTTTTTGGTTCATGCTGTAACTCTGTAGCATGTTGATTCAGATCTTACTGTAAACAGGTCCTACACAACAAAGACAAGAAAATGTTGCATAGTGCTCCTTTCAGGAATGAAGACCAAATTAATTAATGACATTATGAAGAGGCTTCAAAGAATGATTTAATTGTGCTCAGTTCTGCCTTGAAATACTTTGTTTCAAAACTTGTACATGGTCATCATTCTTTGCCTAGCATTCCTCTGTAAGAGCCTGAATTTAAAGGATGTTGATATATTTGCTATGATCTTTGATGAAGGATGTATTTTGTTTAGGTGAAAATTCCAGAAACAGAAGGAAATGTTCAGTACATGCAGGCACCTGCAACAACACCAGCAAAAAGGAGCCGTAGAGTTCAGTCTGAAGTGCCAATGGAGGAGAGACTAGAGAACTTACAACTGAAAGAACCAGAACAAAACAGGGCAGCTCCTCGTGGTGATAGCTTAGCTCACCTGCTTGTCCAGGTATTGCCCAGCACTGTTTCATTATTATGTATTATCTATAAGAATGCAGAACAAAATTCCAAAGTTAAGAAGTTAAATGCTCTGATCCATGAGTTCATGTTATATTCGGTACAAAGTTTTAGAAGTATAACTAAATTGTCCATTGATTGTGTACATGATCTGCACTTGAGTAATACTTTCAAAGATTCAAAGACATGATGTATCACATAGCTTCGTATTCACGTTGCAGCAGTAAGGATGTTTTTTAATTTAAATGTATACATTATGTAGCATTGTTGCCTAATATGTTTGTGGGCTTGTTTACAAAGAATGAACTCATTGTGGCATAACTACAGTGATTCGTCCTATCTTTTGCAGGGATTTGATTTTAGAAATTAGTAATCAGTGTTACATAACTGTTTGAATAAAATGCATTAATGAGTGTAATATTTGAAGATGAGGCAAAAACTTTCATGCCTTTAGCAACAACATAATTGTGGTGATTGATTCAGGTCTTATTGTGAACAGGCCCTGCACAGCAAAGACAAGAAAATGTTGCATAGTGCTCTGTTCAGAAATGAAGACAAAATTATTAACAACACTGTGCAGAGGCTTCCGCTGCAAGCAGTTGCACCCTTAGTGAAAGAGCTGGCAACACTTCTTCATGGAAGACCACATGTGTAAGTGCTCGGTGTCAATAGCTTTGTGCATATGTCTGTAGTTCTGACAATGTAGACAGGTACAACAAAACCAATGCTAGAAATATTCAAACTTTCCAATGAGATCCTTCCTCACAACAAAAACTCACCTATTGTTACTGCTTCCGGGCATTAGAGCCTGACTGTGACTGTGTATGATGTGAGCAGCAATATGCTTGGGAGGTGGGGGGGGGGGGTTGGGTGTTTGGTGTAAGGAAGTGGTGAGCAGCAGTGAAGGGGAGTGATAGCAGGGTAGAGGTAGGGGAAGGTGTTGGTGCTGCTTGTGCCAGTTTACAGGGAAATGATGGGGACAGGATCGGCTGGCTGTGCTGGAGGGGGGGGGGGGGGGAGGCAGTAGAGGAGAAATAGAGAAGAAGAAATAGCTGAGAGATGTGTTAGCAGGATTGAAAGCGTATGTTTACTGTATTGGGATGTGGAGGACAGACTAGTGAAGGTTGAAGCCAGGGAGGTTATGGGAACGAATGACATGTTGTAGGAAGAGTTACCTCCTGTGCAGTTCAGAAAAACTGGTGTTAGTGGGAACAGAAAAACTGGTGTTAGTGGGAAGAACTCAGATGACACAGGCCGTGTTGGGTGGCATGTTCAGCAACTAGATGGTCCAACACTCTGTTGGCCTCAGTTTGGTGGTGGCTATTCTCGCAGACAGCTTGTTCATAATTATGCCCGTGTGTAATTTGTAGATATATGGTTGCCTTCGCAAATGAGTTAGATGATGTCAGTGACATGACTGGAGTAGGTGGCGGTGGGAGGATGTATGGGTCAGGTCTTGAATTTGGGTCTGTTGCAGAGATAGGAACCACTAGGCAAGGTATTGGGAGCAGGGGACAGGAAAGGATATTGCGTAGATTGGATGAGAGTTGGAATACCACTGTGGGATGGGTCAGAAGGATATTTCTTATTTCAGGGCAGGAGAAGAGCTTATTTGTTAGTGCATTTATTTGTCGTGCATTTATTTGTCTGTTTGCTGTCCATATAACAACCAGTTTTTGGGCATTGTCATAGTTTATAGATGATGTAACAATGTTTCATTTAACATAAGTTAGTGCACCCATTGATATAAATAGTAAAGGTCAGAAATTATTTTTGTTGTTGCAAAAAACAAAGTTATGCTATATATACTGTTTTACAGAGAGATTTGCAACTTGAAATATAAATGCGTAAATTGATATAGTGTGTGTGCATCAGAAATTATTTTTGTGTTACTAAAACAAACTTGGGCTGTATATAGTGTTTTACAAAGGGAGAAAACTTGAAATCTTCTACTGAATAACAGCTTTTCTCTATTAATAAATGCTCAAGTTTATTCTTTAAAATGTTTAAATTATACCCGGGCTGCTGAAACATTGCACTTGACGTTTGCATATGAAGTTGGCAGCGTAACAGAGTAACAAGTGAAGAACGATAGGCGCTAGGTGTTCAGCGTGGGGCGCCAGCCAATCACAGCGCAGTGAGCACTGCTGTTACTCACATGCTGTGACGTCAAAGTTCCCGCGTTGCCGGCTTTGTTTAGGGAAAGAGTATACAACGTGAATTGTATGTTGTTTACCACGTGTTTTCGTTGTACTGTGTGCTATATAGTTGTGACTTTTGTTACGTTGTGAGTGTACTTACTTGGAAAATGCCACCGAAAAGACTTCGTTCACCTAGTGACAATCCTTTGCGTCGAGGGGTGCCGCTAAACAGGCAGGCACTGGAGTTACTACGCAGAACTCGTGAGTTTTACGAGCAGGAGAAAAACTACGTAAGCATTCATGGACAGCCATCAATTCCTGCCGACAAAGTGGTGGAACGTACGTCGAAAACTCTTGGTATTAGTGCAAGAACCGTAGTAAGTAAGGGAATATCACTACAAAACTTGGAAGATACTGAAGTGAGCCCTAATGATTCCGAGCTGTCTGGATCAAGTAATACATTTTTATCAACCCCGGGAAAGAAGAAAAAGCGGCCTAGTCCTATCACAGATTCAGATTCTTTCCAGACTGATGCAATTCGTAGGCATGTTTATGCTTACTACAGCAGAAAAGAGTATCCAACTGTAGCTAAGTTATTAATCTCTTTAAAAGAAAGTGAACTCTTCAGGAGGGGTGGTAAAACATCACTAAAAATTGTGCTAAAAAATATGGGTTTCCGTTACAAAACGCTAGACGGACGCAAAGTACTGTTAGAGAGGACACATATTGTTACCGCTCGTAGCATTTTCTTGCACAAAGTTGTGGGCAGAGACATTCATTCCATAATTTGGCTAGACGAAATGTGGGTTAATGCCGGGGAAGCTGTCAGTAAATGTTTGACGGATAACACACCCAGCAGTAGCGGCCATCAGCCGACGGGAAGAGGAGCTAGATTAATTGTGGTCCATGCAGGCTCCTCCAGTGGTTTTGTCCCTGACGCACTTTTAGTTTTTAGATAAAAAAAGACTGGTGATTACCATGAAGATATGGATCACACACGATTTGTTGAGTGGCTCAGGAAACTTTTAAAACAATTTCCTGTGCCCACAACAATTGTAATGGACAATGCTCCATATCATTTGGTGATACTGAACAAAGCCCCAACCACAAATGATCGGAAAGAAGTTATGGTGCAGTGGTTACAGGCTCGAAATATTGCAGCGGATATGAGTATGACAAAGGTTCTGTTATATTCTCCTGTTAAAGAAAATAAGTCTACCACACTTACATATGTAGTAGACGAAATTGCCAAGGAGCAGGGTCATACTGTAATAAGGCTGCCACCATATCACTGCCATTTCAACCCTATTGAGTTAATATGGAGTGATGTAAAAATGTATGTAAGGAACAACAACAAGTCCTTTACAATAACAGAGGTGGAAAAGCTGTTGCATGAAGCTCTTGTGACTGTGGATGCAGCCTCATGGAGAAAAAAAGTAGAGCACGTCGAGAAGCTTATACGAGCAGCACAGACAATAGAAGGCATTATGAGAAACTTTTTTCTTCTCATTAAGAGCTTCAGTTTCAATGTTATTTCACTTATCCTGTTAGTTGGCAGTTTTTCAAGAACAGGACCATTCCTCCTCAGTAAATAAGGTCATCTGCCATCAGACAGTGCCTAGAGTTCATTGTCCTCCCACTCACAAGTGTTAACTTGTTTACTTCCTGTACAGAAGTTTCTTCCTGTATAGAAGTTTCTTTCCACACCATTTGTTACAACATTCAATGTGTCACTTGTGATGCCTTCACTTAATGCTGTTTGCAACAACAAAGAATTTGGGACTTCACAGTGGTAGCAAAAATAATGAGATGGAAACAATTTAATCAGCAGGTGCAGGCCGTAAGCTGCTACGTTATTTAAACTATAACTCATTTTTGTCAAAAAATGTTGGTTAAACATTGTTCGAGTGATCTGTTCAGTTTTTGTATGGGTCCCCTAGGCGAATAAGAAGCAATGAAGCTTTCTCAAGTTCCATTTGTAAATTTTTCATCTGGAAACTGAGGAAAAAATATCTGAATCCTAGATTTTACTGATTAGAGAACCACCAACTAGTTAACAGGCATTACTGTGTTTAGTTTCAGAAGGTTGTTAATTTTTGTATAAATTCCTTTTTTTAATGTAAATTTGTATTCATGATAGATTTATTCAATATTTTGAGGAGCATAACATAAGTAGCACATACCGGTATGGAATACTGCCAGCAGTGATTAATTGCCATATTGTGATTCATTTTTGCATAAACAGGAGCCAGTTGGCAGCAAAATGGTTAAAAGCAGTGGTGTCTGCTCATGCCAGTCAGCTTTTGGCAAATCCAGACCTAAGTGATACACTCTCACCTGTATTGGGTCTTGTGGAAGCACGCCTAAATGTTCTTGCGCCTCTTAGCAGGCTTCGTGGGAGGCTTGACCTGCTAATGGACCAGATTGTAGGGGAAAATGCAGCTGAAGGAGAACAAAGTGTAGCACAAGAAGAGAGCTTGCTGGTGTATCAGGATACTGGTGAGTTGGAACCTGTATTAATAGCTTGACTTTGTGGATCAGTTGTTTTATAGACTGCTTTCAGTGCCAAGAAAGAATTTTGAGATGGAGTTAATAGAGCAGCAAATTGCTCAAAGTAGTAAGTTGTTTGACTGTTTTCTGGAAATTGTCTTCAATAGCTATTTGTCATTTTATGCTCATAACATGTTTTTTTCTTCATGCAAGTTTATATTTAAAAAAAAAAAAGGAAATGAAATTCAAATAATTTAAAAATCTGCTGAAATTCTCCATTTGAGACCTACGCTGTCACCGGCTGGCATGCTGCTCCTGCTGCTTTAAGCTCATTCACATTGATATCTTGTTTCGGAATTTGTTTCACAAAATGGGTTGCAAGTGGTGTTTAGTGCCATGTTGTTCTAATACATCTATAAAAAAATCTTGAAAAATTTGAGTGTGAGAGTTAGCATAAAGTGTGGTTGCAAACTCACTTGTAGAGATCCAAATGAGGTAGCGACCACTGTGTGTTTATTTCCATTAGGATAATTTTGATGTAAGTAAACATTTCATGAGCACACATTGTCACTTGCAGCATAATAGATTTCTAATGCAGTGTTCACAAGATCGACCCTAATTTGGAGCAAGTCCCCCCCACCTCCCCCCCTACCCCCTGCCCAACATTCTCTTTCCTTAATCCTACTGTCTTCTTAAGTTTGCTTTATTTGTACTACAGTTATGTAAGAGCGTGAAATTCTATATCATATGAAATTTTAATATCTTTTTTTTATTAGCTTCGTCTTACACCTGAAGCTATAGAAATGAATCAAAAGGATGATATTAAGAAACAGTATTTCCTGCCAGAGGTAGCTTTTATTCTGAACTATTTAACAATTTTCTAATAATTTCAATCCCAAAGAAAGCAGGTGTTGACAGATGTGAAAATTATTGAACTACTAGTTTAATAAGTCACAGCTGCAAAATATTGATGCGAACTCTTTACAGATGAATGGAAAAACTGGTAGAAGCCGACCTAGGGGAAGATAAGTTTGGATTCCATAAAAGTATTGGAACAAGTGAGGCAATACTGACCCTACGACTTACCTTAGAAGTTAGATAAGGAAAGGCAAACCTATGTTCCTAGCATTCGTAGACTTGGAGAAAGCTTTTGACAATGTTGACTGGAATACTCTCTTTCAAATTCTAAAGGTGGCAGGGGTAAAATACAGGGAGCAAAAGGCTATTTACAATTTGTACAGAAACCAGATGGCAGTTACAAGAGTCTAGGGGCACGAAAGGGAAGCAGTGGTCGGGAAGGGAGTGAGACAGGGTTGTAGCATTTCCCCGATGTTATTCAAACTGTATATTGAGCAAGCAGTAAAGGAAACAAAAGAAAAATTCGGAGTAAGTATTAAAATTCATGGAGAAGAAGTAAAAACTGTAAGGTTCGCCGATGACGTAATTCTGTCAGAGACAGCAAAAGACTTGGAAGAGCAGTTGAACGGAATGGAGAGTGTCTTGAAAGGAGGATATAAGATGAACATCAACAAAAGCAAAACGAGGATAATGGAATGTAGTCAAATTAAATCGGGTGATGCTGAGGGAATTAGATTAGGAAATGAGACACTTAAAGTAGTAAAGGAGTTTTGCTATTTAGGGAGCAAAATAACTGATGATGGTCGAAGTAGAGAGGATATAAAATGTAGACTGGCAATGGGAAGGAAAGCTTTTCTGAAGAAGAGAAATTTGTTAAGTTAGAGTATAGATTTAAGTGTCAGGAAGTCGTTTCTGAAAGTATTTGTATGGAGTGTAGCCATGTATGGAAGTGAAACATGGACAATAACTAGTTTGGACAAGAAGAGAATAGAAGCTTCCGAAATGTGGTGCTACAGAAGAATGCTGAAGATTAGATGGGTAGATCACATAACTAATGAGGAGGTATTTAATAGAATTGGGGAGAAGAGTTGTGGCACAACTTGACAAGAAGAAGGGACCGGTTGGTAGGACATGTTCTGAGGCATTAAGGGATCACAGGTTTAGCATTGGAGGGCAGCGTGGAGGGTAAAAATGGTAGAGGGAGACCAAGAGATCAATACACTAAGCAGATTCAGAAGGATGTAGGTTGCAGTAGGTACTGGGAGATGAAGAAGCTTGCACAGGATAGAGTAGCATGGAGAGCTGCATCAAACCAGTCTCAGGACTGAAGACCACACAACAACATAGAATTAAGGTGAAATAATTATCAGCCGTTATATTTCTACATGCGTAAAAGGTATCTTGTGATAAACAATTAAAGACAGTAGATGCGGTGTTACCAAATTTATATGGACCATTTGGTTGCTTGCGTGGGTAATTTTCAACATTACTTCTGTAAAAAGAATTTGAATCATATAAAGCATACACCCTGATTCTGTACTTTTTTTTACTGGTTTACTGGTTTATTTGTTGTGTACATATGGAATTTACAATGAATTCGAAATGCTTTCAAAATTTCCTTGATCATTACATTTTCTTCAACCTGATAATTTGATCAATACTTTGCGAGAAAAAGAATCAAGTGTTGTATGAATCGGGGTGAGATTTTCATACTTAGAACTTTCTGAGCAGATTTGATTATTGTCAAACCTTATACTTCTAATCAAAATATATCATCAGCATTGCAGTCCTCCCACATTTCCTGCACATTCAAATGATACATTTTTGTACCAGTCGAGCACAAAATGCCAATAAACACTTTCAGTTCTATATCAGTCTTCTTACGGCATCTCTCTCTCTCTCTCTCTCTCTCTCTCTCTCTCTCTCTCTCTCTGGAAAATTGATCCATACAAATATTCATATATGTAACACATCAGTTAGCATTTCGTCACTGACAAAAAGTGGAAAACAGTCCACATTATCTTTGACATTTTTTACAGCTGTTGCCCTTTAACAATAATAATATTGTCCTCACATTGGAACAACATGGATTGTAACTCCATTTCGTTTGTTTCTCTTTCCCTAAGTAAAATAACTGACCTGTTCGGGTGGAAGACATCTCACCTTCATCATCTTCTGATGACTGGTCTCTCTCTGTATGGTGCTCACTGTGTTCACTGTCTTAGGTCACTTTCAGTATTATTGACTGTAACAAGATGCAGTGTGTCCAGTCCCCTAGCAAACAGGGAAACCTCAAATGTTTTTGTTCTGGAAAACTCAGGGAAAACTTGGAGAATTTTTCCGTTTTTCCTAAAACTCTGAAAAAGATCTCCTTTGATTTTGGGCTGAGGCATTTTTTTGCCTTCTGTTTGGCTTGATGCAGTACTGTGCTCACTGTCCACCCTCAACCAGACAAGCTGTGTGGAGGTTTGTTGTTGTTGACATAGAATGTCTTGCACACCCGTCACTGCTTCTTGGCTGTGCTACTGTTTTTTGTTGTTTTTGTGATTTTGTGCGTTTTTGAGACAATGTGACCAGCAAGGATTTGTGATATATTTGGTGTGCTTTACAGTTACATCTGTTCAGATGTACTGCATTGTTTGCTTACAAAATGTTATCACAGACATGTGATTTCTGGGGGAATTCATGATCCATTCGAATCCATTTATTTTGAACAGGGGATATGAGGGTGTGATACGTTGGCATACAGTAAATTTTTTGAATATGTGCTGAAAAATTACTGTTGCACACGCCAACAGCTGTTGATCTCATTGTGTTGTGTGTGAATGAAATTGAGTGTAGATCTTCAGTTGTAAGCATAAAATGGTGTAACAGTCAGTCATTGGGTTTTGGCATGCAGTAGTTTTAGTTCACATGGAGCTAAAGCCTGCAGTGCAATGAAGTTGGCCAGAGGGTGAGTGGGGACTGTGGAATAGGTGCCTGGAGTGGGGGAGGGGGTGAGGGGTGCGGCGACGAGGTGACTCTCTGCACCATTTCTGACCATAGTGATCAATAATTCCGATGCTGCGGTGGGTCTTAGTCAAAAGAAACTACTTTCAGTTACACACATACAAGAAAGATTTTATTGCCTCACTTTGGACGCACTCGGGGAGAGATGTAGGTGAGGGCATGTCTTGAAAGGAAAGTTGCTCATGACAAAGAAATAAGTGCAGGTTGCGAAATTTTCTAGTGGTTTCACATCTTTGTGAACTCTTTGCCACATCTCCCTGTATTGTTTAGGTGTGATAATGTCTAATACACATTTCCTTAGGGCTTACTCAACAAACTGGAAATGTGCATTCAACCCTCCTTGGACTGAAGATCCAGAATTTTGGTGGATTGCCGAGTGCACATCTGAAAAAAATTAGTGTTTGGTTTATGCTCTCTGAAACCGACTAGTCACTCAGTGATATAGGCAAGCAGGCATTGTTCAGTTGTGCAACGGAAAGAAGCATGCTTGGCTCAAGGCTACTAGGAAGGTTACAGTGTCTATTATATCCTTGCTAATTGCCGCAAATAGCAATAGCTCCAATGCTACTGCATCAGACATAGCCCCTGTGGTGTGGTCTGCCACTTATGGATACACTCAGCTGATCGTCAACTGCGACGATGAAAAGGTCAATCTTCATGGTGCTCTCGATTTGGTAGGTGCACTAGAAAACAAAATTATCAGTTCTCGTGAATAAAATGGGATTTCTAATTACTCTCTGTGTATTTTTAGTCTGCAGCAGCACAGGCAGGGAGTGCACCGTGCAGTTGGTGTGAATCCATATAACCAAGTGTTACCCGAGGTAGACGCATCAAGCACTTACTGTAAGAACTTCTGGACAATGGCCGATGATGCTGCGTTATGTGCAGAGGGATGCCATGATGAAGTCAGAGACCCATTTTTATCTGTTGGCTGCTGTGAGACACCAATTTTCTCTGGACATTGACAGCTTACCAGATGAGTTACCAGACACTAACGGTGCCCCAAAATGCAACTTCAAAAGTCAAAAGTAAATTATGGCATTGTGTTTAGAACTGGAGCCATTTTTCATAAAAAAAAACTTACGGGAGGTTGTTACTTTCTCTAATGTGACAGATTGAGGTTGATCGTATTGTACATTTTTGGAATAGTGTGTTGGGCCAGGTTTCAAGCAGTTTCATCAATTCAGTGGTTTTGAGAAAAAATGCTGCAAAAGATTTAGTTGAACAATTTGAGGCAGGTGCATCCAAATTTGAAGTGGCAAGTTGTTAATGTGTCCATGGATGGCCTTAATAGTGGTAGGAATTCCTAAGAGAGCTGAAAAGCTAGTTGTAAGTCGGGTAATTCAGAGGGTCCCATGCTTTTGGACTTGGACATATGGCTTACAGTGCATGGTGACATCAACACAGGTTGTATGTACTAGTGTTGTTTGGAATCTTGCTGAGTTTTTGAGACTTACTGTTATCTACTTAAAAACGTTCTATCCCGCCAAGCTGATTTCAGCAATATTACTAGCACCTCTGTTTACCCATAGAAGTTTTGCGGTGTTTGGTTAATGGAAAATAAAATGGTGCCAAATATTAACAGCTACCTAAAAATGTGTAAAGGAAGTAGACAGATTAAAGAAGGAAAAGAAGCACGTGAAACCAGAACATAAAGTCACTACTGGAATACCCAAGAGTTACAGCTACCAGGTTGTGTATTAGCCTTTGAGGAGCAAGATGCTGAGAGTTCATCTTGCATTTCTTGAGACTGTGGCTGCCCAGGTTGTGTAGTTCCTGACTAAATTTCAGTCAGATGCTCCTGTACTCCTTTCCTCCATAATTCTCTTCAGTTTGTAGTCAGAGAATTAATGAGGAAATTTTTCCGTCCACAAGTTTGTAGAAACAGATCGGAATGGCAATAAAATCAGTTGCGATCTCAGAAAGTGAACAAAAGTAAGAATCAAAACAGCTCTGGGTAAATGTGATATATCAGAGAAAGATATCTCGTGTTCTGGAATGAGTGCATTACATTTATGCAGAGTATGGTATTCAAAATTCTCTGCAAATTGCCCCTAGCTTATTTCTTTATAAAGGGTATTCCATATTCAGTCACAGAAGTGGCAGTTAATGCTGACCAAGGATGGCAGTTACGTGACGCATCTCATTACCTTAAATTGCTTTGGTGGTCATGAGGCTGGCACCATTGGTCATGAGTTGCAAAGTCTATTAGAGATTTCCAAAGTTGTTTAGACATTGTGTCAGTAAAGGAAATCCTCAAATAATTTACTGGAGATCATGTTCACATCAATCTCTTTGGGTGATGATAATTGGGGTCAAGACTGGACATCAAAATGTGAGATTTATCAAGGTTGCTTCCAGTCTGTTCTGTGGCGATGCCAGCCTTGAAAGAACTTTTTCTGACAACTCCATTCTGGTCAAAAATGTGACTGCAGCCTTTCACGTAGCTGTTTGTGCTGTTGCTGATGTGGTCAAGGTTGCTGTGGGTGTTGATCGTAACTATCACAAAGCAGTTAATACATAGTTTCTGAAAGGCACATGGTGAGTATAGTGAAACAGTAGCAGGGAAAAGGACAGCTGAGAAGTCCTCATAAGGAAATGAGAGGAAGGAGAAGGTGAGCAGATAAAAGCTAACAACACTACAAACCATAAAAACGGAGCTCGTGGAAAGCGATGAAAAACAGGTTTCTCAGATTGAAAACGTAGGTCTATCACTAAAAACTACCTGCTTGTGATTTCTCTTAATGTCCGCATATGGGTCTTTATTGGACTAGTCCATCAAATGGTATTTAGATTTTATTCTTAAATCTCTATGTAAAAACATGTTTTTTACTGAAGTAATGCTCTTCATTTTTATATCTGCGTGCTCCCAGCAGCCAGTTGTTTTCTGACCTATGCTCATTTTGCACTGTCCAGTCAAATTAATGGACCCCTGTCAAAAGCCTGAATATGATCCCCAAGAGTAGATGCATACTTGTGTTGATCCATTGTGCCATCCAGAATGACTGAGATCATCCAGGGAAAGCCACAAAAACGTTCCCCCAGACCGTAACACATGCTCCTTGCTTTCAGACGTTTCACACCGTACACACCAACAGCCATCTATCCATTAAACATAAAATAGATTCATCTGAAAAAGCCACATGTTGCCACTCATTGGATGCCCAGTTGCTGTATTGGCCTGAAAATTCAATCCTCCGTCACCAGCGAACAGCAGTCAGTACAGGTGCATGAACTATTTTGGTGACTACTGTGGAGGCCCATACGCAGCAGCTTCTGCTGCATGGTCATTAAGTAGACAGTGTTGGTAGCCACTTGATTCATCTCTGCAGTCAGTTGCTCCACCGTTGCAAGTCTCTCTGCCAGTATACATCTCCAGAGCTGTTGTTGACACCTGTCATCTGTGGTCCATGATGCACCACTGTTGTCTCAACGCTGATTTTGCATAACAACATTTTGCCTTGCATGGTATGTTTTAACCACAGTGACGCGTGAACAGTTACAAACTCAGCTATATCGGAAATGCATTCTCCCTTGGCTTGAAAGCAAATTATCAAGCACTTTTGGGCGTCGGATAAATGGCACTGTTTCCGCATTATGACAATGACTGTCTGCACTGTTTCCTGTGTTCCCCAATATGCTTTATGTACCGTCCACTGCAAGTGCTACCACCTGCCATCTGAATGGTTGTTGCATGTTGATGTCGGACGTAGGCGGTGATGACATTAATATGACTGAACAGTGTAATCTTCCTGTGTGTGTGTGTGTGTGTGTGTGTAAATTACATTTTACACTTAATTCTGTTGTTATATCCTGTTACATTTCGTTCTTGCTTAAAATAAATCCTGGTCATTTTACTTCAGCAGAAGGCCTTTCTGCCCAGAAGCTATTGCAGTCTTTTTGCTGTGGCTGTCTGTTATTCAACATCTCCTCTATATGATGAGTACCATTCTATCCTAAATTTAGGTTCTGTTAAAAAATCTTGTCTTCAGATATGCTTTCCTTGCTATTGCCAATGCACTTTTTATAAACTCTTTACTTCAGCTATTGTGAGTTACTTTTCTGTCCAAATAGCAAAACTGCACTCTACTTTTAGTGAGAGTCAATAGCTAATCACCTGCTGCTTCACTCGCATATGCTGTATGACCCGCAGAGACTTTTTTTAATCAAATTTTTATATTGTTCACAAACTGCAACACCTTCTAAGGTTTTTTATTCTAATTAAGGCCATATAAGAATGGCCTTTTTCTGACTGTACTTCTGACCAAAAAGTGATTCTGGTAGCTGGAGTCCTAAGTTTTTGTTAATCGTGCCTTGGGCATTCTTGTGGAGATATTTCCATAGCAGCTTCCATCCCCTAACAAATATTACCTTATACCTAACCAAGACGTGAAATACCAATTTTCACAAATTCAGCTTCAAATATTTTTAATGAATTTCTAGAACCACTGAAACACTTTTTTTTTTTTTTTTTTAAATTTATTTCTGACCGAGAAGTAAACTATCAGTTGTCATAGATGTAGCCTTGAAAATCCTTTAGTAGTGCTTTAGTAGTTCTGTAGTAATTATTTATTTTTAAAAACCTTTCACCCACCATTTTACGCCCTTGGTGGTTGAATTTCCAAATATGCTGAAATGTGTATTTTTTATTTTCGGACTGAGAAACCAAATACCAGCTTTCATAGTTCTAGCTTAAAAATTCCCTTATAGGAGCGGAATTTCGGACAGTCCCTTCTGAAACGGTGCGTACAGTATAAGATCCATATCCTCCCGAACATTCTAGTTTCTATTCATCATGATTTTGGGTGGGCAATGAGTCAGTGAATCAGTCTGACCCTATTTCACCCCCTTAGGCAAGTGAAACCACACTGCGAGAGCAGCACCAGTGCGTGATGGGAGTGGTGACTGGGTGGGGGTAGGGGAGGAGACTGGGGCAGGGAGGGGGAGGGATAGTATGGTAGGGGTGGCGAACAGTGAAGTGTTGCAGGTTAGACGGACGGCAAGGGAGAGTTGGGGAGGAGGGAAGGTGGGGGGGGGGGGAGATAGCAGAAAAGGAGAGAAGTAAAAAGACCGGGTGTGATGGTGGAATCACTGCTGTGTTGTGCTGGAATTGGAACAGGGAAGGGACTGGGTGGGTGAGGGCGCTGACTAATGTAGGTTGATGCCAGGAGGGTTATGGAAATGTGGGGTGTATTGCAGGGAAAGTTCCCACTTGCACAATTCAGAAAAGCTGGTGTTGGTGGGAAGGATCCGTAGGGCACAGGCTGTGAAGCAATCATTGAAATGAAAAATGTCATGTTTGGCAGCGTGCTTAGCAACAGGGTGGTCCTCTGGTTTCTCGGCCATAGTTCATCAGTGGCCATTCATGCGGACAGACAGCTTGTTGGTTGTCATGCCCACATAGAATGCAGCTTAGCTTGTAGATCACATGATTGGTTTCACACTGTGTCACACACATCTGCCTTTTCATGAGATAGGTGATGTTAGTGACCGGACTGGTGGTGGTGGTGGTGGTGGTGGTGGTGGTGGTGGTAGGTTGTATGGGACATGTCTTGCATCTAAGTCTATTACAGGGGTATGAGCCATGAGGTAAGGGGTTGGAAGCAGGGGTTGTGTAAGGATGGACAAGTGTATTTTGAGAGGGGCGGAAAGGGTAGTGGGCAGGAAATTACTCATTTCAGGACATGACGAGAGGTAGTCGAAACCCTGGTGGAGAATGTAATTCAATTGCTCCAGTCCTGGGTGGTACTGAATTACAAGGGGAATGCTCCTTTGTGGTCAGACGGTGGGACTTCGGAGGCTGGCAGGAGACTGGATAGATAAGGCATTGGAGACTTAGAAATTATTCCAGTCCAGATGTGGCATACTCCTCCTGTAAACAGGAACGCGTTATGCAGATTTTGGTGTCACTCGCGTCCATCAAGAAAAGTTTTTACTGAGTTTAACAAAGGCAATGTTGGCCTGATATATTCGACGATACCCTTTGGCTACACTGACTAAAGGATTTTTCTAAGAAATACCAAATTAAGATAACCTGAAGATGCCTAAATAAGGCGAAACGTGTAGTTGAAAAATAAAGAACTAAAATTGCAACCAAGACTGTTTTTAACCAATACATGGGAAATTTGTTTTTGTACAAGGTTGGGAGGATAATTATAGTCTGTGAAGGCTTCATTGAGACCCACGGTATATTTTAGTATTAAATATACTGGCATAAAACTGGGATACACTATCCTTGGCAGTGAGACACCTACTACAATGACTTTGAGAGGTATCTACAGAAAATTTTAATCAACAGCTGAGTTTATGATGTAGAATAAATCTTTAATAGTATGGTATCATAAACCTAACATTTTATTTTTAATGTAAAAGTTAAATATAATGTATAATTTTTAGGATTATGTACCTCAGCGGTTAAAAGCAAAACCCTAATGGGATTACATGGTTTGTCAGTCTGTCAATAATCATTTTTCTAAGGAGGTTTTTCAAGTTGAAATTTGTGACATACAGAGGTCTATGGTCCCTTGTTAGTGTAAAACATTCAAGCTTCAGAGTCAATGCAGTCAAAAGACATGCCCATTTGGTTGGCTGATTTGTGGGGAGGGGACCAAACAGTGAGTTCATTGGTCCCATCGGATTAGGGATGGATTGTAAAGGAAGTCAGCTGTACCCTTTGAAAGGAACCATCCTGGCATTTGCCTGAAGTGATTTAGGGAAATCACAGAAAACCTGAACCATGATGGTCAGACGCGGGTTTAACTGGTCATCCTCCCGAATGTGAGTCCAGTGTGCTGACCACTACACCATGTCGCTCAGTCGCACCCATTTATGTACGTATTTTGATACTTGTAAATTCTTATCAAAACCTATAGGTTACTTCCCGTCGACCTGCAAACATGAAATTTGGCAAGAAGAAAGGTTTCACAGTATAAGTATAGGAAAAATTCAAAATTTTTTAATTATAATTCTATCGCATGAAAAACATGTTTCCTTTGTAGTTTGTTATTTGACTTGTTTCTCTGTCCATCTGCTAAGACCCCCCCCCCCCCTTCCCCAGATGTTTCAGAAGCAAATGTGAAATCACACAGAAAATTTAAACTTTGAACTGAAGAAAGAGCTACAAAAATTGAGCAAGTCTCTATATTGGTTCACCTATGGCATTTATGTAAGCAGTTATTTGGCTTGGCATTGATTGATAGAATTGTTGGATGTCTTTCTGAGGGATATCATATCAAGTTCTGTCTAATTGGCGCATCAGATTGTCAGAATTAAAACATTGTCAAAAATTATAGTGTTTCTGATTTCCTGGGAGGGTTGAACTATTTATATATGTAATTGCGTTTATCGGAACCCTCCGAGCATGAGTTGAACGCACTTCGTTAATTTTTTTAATATAAAATTTTGTTATTTGTATATGTATCAAAAACCATATAATATAAGTCATCAGTGGTGTGGTGGTGGAAAACAAACACACACACACACACACACACACACACACACACACGCACGCACGCACACAGAGATAGAGAGAGAGAGAGAGAGAGAGAGAGAGAGAGAGAGAGAGAGAGAGAGAGAGAGACCTCTACATAGTGTTGGCTGAATAGACAATGAAATTGTAAGGAAACTTCAAAAAATAAATTCCACAATGTGGGAAATGTGTCATCTGTGGGCATTGTTCTTAAAATATCTTGCTAATTACTGACAAGATTCGGAGAGGTACAGGCACTGCACTGAAACTGAGTCCAATGCTTAGTTTCCATTCTTCAAACTTTTGGAATTAATTATTTGATTATCATATTAATCATCAGGACGTTGATTTGATAATAGGTGTAAAAGTGAAGAGAATCCATTATAAAATGGAGGGAACCAGCAAAGTCACAATAAAACCTGTTGTATTTTTCTGCCAGTAAACACAAAAAAGTGTGAAGACAACATTGACAGCATTTTATTGTTTAGCCAGTATTATTAAGTTTTCTTTTAAATATCACTATTATTATTGTCATTATTATTATTATGTGAGAATTTTTGAAGTGATACCAAGAGTTGTTCTGTAAAATTCATTTTGTTGCAGATTCATCAGAGGAAATGAGTGCAGAGGATGATGGACTTAATAGTGACTCTGATCATTGGGAGGAATTATCAGAAGACTTGAATGCTGTTGGAGACAGTGAAGTACAAGAAGAAGAAATGGAAGTAACAGAAATGTCTAGTTGAAAGTGAGGTGCTAATAGTTGGGGATATTATTGGACATGGATATCTCTCAGCAGGAAGCAACATAAGCAAATATTTACATACTTGTGAAGATAATTGTAAATAAAATTTTGGTATGTGATTAAATAATTTATTTTATACCATGGGACGTGTCAAAACAGTTTTCTGAATTGTTTTATTTGTTGATATTTTTGAGAGGCATTTACTGTTATTCACTGTCCAGTGAAAAAGATTTTATGATCAGTGTCTGTTAAATACAAAAAAATGTAAAATTGTGGTTTCCTTCTGTACCAACTACCATCTTACCATACCAAATGTAGTCTCTCTTAGTGAAATATGGAGTAATATACGGCGAACTGGCAATATGATTAATATCTCGAAGAATCACTTGAGATTGGAATTTGTCTGCACTGATCATCAGTAATGCAAATGCAATGTAAATGGATGCACAGCAAGGAGGGACAGTTCTATAGAATTTCACTACGTAAGGTGGGAAGTGAGGAAAAGATAGCAAGCAAGGTAAGTCTCAATCAAACGTGTAGCTGTAACCATTTGTCAATTTTATAGATAAATTAAAACCTCTAAACTTATTATTGTCTTTTAAGCTTAAAATTTTAGAGCTGCACTCGTCGTATTTATCTGACCATAAGATGGTCCCTTCTTTTAAGTGTCACCTGGAGAAATTTTTAACATATAACACCCCAGGAAGAAAAGTGAGCTAAGTTGGAAAAAGCATCTCATTCTATATTGTTGAAAAACACGTGTGAATTGCTACAGTGTGCATGAAAAATGTAATGGAATTTACTGCCACCAATACTTACTTGAAATTTAAAGAAAGTTTATGCTATTCCAATATAAGTTTTATAGACTTGAATCTTTGACTCAAATTATCTCATTGTATTGCATTTTTGAGTTGTGACACCCCAGCAAGAACAGTGACAAGCTGACAAACCAATTATGAACTGTTTTAATGATATAAATTGACACATTAATTTTTATCTTCCTTTCATTTCTTGCTTTTATTTATGCCAGTTACATGTGGTAATAATAATAATAATAATAATAATAATAATAATAATGGAAAAGAATAGGCGTCCGGTATGTTCTGCCAGTCGTAAAAGGCGACGAAAAGAACAAACCACTAATAGGGCTAACCCCCCTTTTAGTGTGATTAGTTGGTTCAGGACAGAACTAAAGAAGCCTCGGACAAGCGCCGTCATGGTCGGGGACGACACTTGAACCCTATGCCCGCCCACAATGGTAACGACACTGCTAGCCAACTGGAAAATGATTTAAATCCAAAAAGAGGTGTTTTGCAGGATATGCTTCCAGCAACCACCCTAGAAGGAAAACAAAGACAGAGGATGAGATGGTCAGATGAAGTTAATCGACACCTCATGTTCTGTTATTACCAAGCAACAAACCTAGGAACCAACACAACTGGATACAGATCACAAGTATACACAACATTTATTACCAGATACCCAGAATTAAAATTTTTAACAGAGCAACGACTAGCTGATCAGATCCGTGTAATAATCAAAAATAACAGGATACCCCAGTCAGAATTAGAAAACATCAAACAACAAGTACAACAAATACTGGAACAAAATATTGTGCAATCAGAAGAAGAAGAAAATACAGTAATGGACTCAAACATCCCAGAGCAAACAAACAAAGAACAACACGCACCAATTAAATAATCAGAGGAAAACGAAATCGTAAGACAGCCACCAGAACAAGCACAAATAGAACACGAAGTGACACAGATGTTAGATATAGAAGAAAAATTTCAGCTAACATATATAGAATACAAAGACACAAATACAGACATTAGACCATTCTTGCATAGACCACCAAATAACCCACAAGTCGAAACAACAATAAAAACTATCAACACAATCATACACAACAAAATGAATGAAAACACAACTATGGAAGAGTTACAACTACTGGTTTATATAGGAGCACTCACTACACTAAATATACACACTAGGCAGAGATCAGAACCAACCAACACACAGAAGAAACCCACAAAACCAGCATGGCAACACAGGCTACAGATCAAAATAGAAAAACTGAGAAAAGACATTGGACAGCTAACACAATTTATAAGAAATGAAATCTCGAAAAAAAAAAAACGAAAAAGGTTAGGTAAAATCTCACAACAAGAAGCGACAGAGCAATTAGACGAAAAGAAGCAGAAATTACAAGCATTAGCCAAACGACTCAGAAGATACAAAAAAAGTGAAAATAGAGGGAAACAGAACCAAACATTCAACACAAACCAAAAGAAATTTTACCAGACAATAGATAACACACACATTAAAATAAACAATCCACCAAACATAACAGACATGAAACACTTCTGGAGCAACATATGGTCAAACCCAGTACAACATAACAGGCATGCACGGTGGATACAAGCAGAAACAGACACATACAAGATGATACCACAAATGCCTGAAGTGATAATTTTGCAACATGAAGTCACCCAAGCAATTAATTCTACTCACAATTGGAAAGCCCCTGGAAATGATAAAATAGCAAATTTCTGGTTAAAGAAGTTCACCTCAACACATTCACATCTAACTAAATTATTTAAGTTACATTGCAGACCCATACACATTCCCTGATACACTTACACATGGAATAACTTATCTGAAACCTAAAGATCAAGCAGACACAGCGAACCCAGCTAAATATCGCCCCATAACATGCCTACCAACAATATACAAAATATTAACGTCAGTCATTAAACAGAAATTAATGACACATACAACACAGAACAAAATTATAAATGAAGAACAAAAAGGCTGTTGGAAAGGAGCACGAGGATGTAAAGAGCAACTGATAATAGATGCAGAGGTGACATATCAAGCTAAAACTAAACAAAGGTCACTACACTACGCATACATTGATTACCAAAAAGCTTTGGATAGTGTACCCCACTCATGGTTACTACAAATATTGGAAATATACAAAGTAGATCCTAAATTGATACAGTTCCTAAACATAGTAATGAAAAATTGGAAAACCACACTTAATATCCAAACAAATTCAAATAATATCACATCACAGCCAATACAGATTAAGCGTGGAATATACCAAGGAGACTCATTAAGTCCTTTCTGGTTCTGCCTTGCTCTGAACCCACTATCCAACATGCTAAATAATACAAATTATGGATACAATATTACTGGAACATACCCACACAAAATCACACATTTGCTATACATGGATGATCTAAAACTACTGGCAGCAACGAATCAACAACTCAACCAATTACTAAAGATAACAGAAGTATTCAGCAATGATATAAATATGGCTTTCGGAACAGAAAAATGTAAGAAAAATAGCATAGTCAAGGGAAAACACACTAAACTGGAAGATTACATATTGGATAACCAAAGCGACTGCATAGAAGCGATGGAAAAAACAGATGCCTATTAATATCTAGGATACAGACAAAAAATAGGAATAGATAATACAAATATTAAAGAAGAACTAAAAGAAAAATATAGACAAAGACTAACAAAAATATTGAAAATAGAATTGACAGCAAGAAACAAGACAATAGCTATAAATACTTCTGCTATACCAATATTGACCTACTCATTTGGAGTAGTGAAATGGAGTAACACAGACCTAGAAGCACTCAATACACTTACACGATCACAATGCCACAAATATAGAATACATCACATACATTCAGCAACTGAAAGATTCACATTAAACAGGAAGGAAGGAGGAAGGGGATTTATCGACGTAAAAAGCCTACATTATGGACATATCTAAAAACAAAGATGATGTGACTTACCAAACGAAAGTGCTGGCAGGTCGATAGACACACAAACATACACACAAAATTCAAGCTTTCGCAACCAACGGTTGCTTCGTCAGGAGAGAGGGAAGGAGAGGGAGAGATGAAAGGATGTGGGTTTTAAGGGAGAGGGTAAGGAGTCATTCCAATCCCAGGAGCGGAAAGACTTACCTTAGCGGAAAGGAGGACAGGTACGCATGCGCGCGCGCGCGCGTGCACACACACACACACACACACACACACACACACACACACACACACACACACTTGTAAAGGCAAAGAGTTCTGACAGAGATGTCAGTCGAGGCGGAAGTACAGAGGCAAAGATGTTGAAAGACAGGTGAGGTATGAGAGGTGGCAGCTTGAAATTAGCGGAGGTTGAGGCCTGGAGGATAACGAGAGGAGAGGATATACTGAAGGGCAAGTTCCCATCTCTGGAGTTCTGACAGGTTGGTGTTAGTGGGAAGTATCCAGATAACCTGCAAGGTGTAACACTGTGCCAAGATGTGCTGGCCGTGCACCAAGGCATGTTTAGCCACAGGGTGATCCTCATTACCAACAATCACTGTCTGCCTGTGTCCATTCATGTGAATGGACAGTTTGTTGCTGGTCATTCCCACATAGAAAGCTTCACAGTGTAGGCAGGTCAGTTGGTAAATCACGTGGGTGCTTTCACACGTGGCTCTGCCTTTGATCGTGTACACCTTACAGGTTACAGGACTAGAGTAGGTGGTGGTGGGAGGGTGCATGGGACAGGTTTTACACCGGGGGGCGATTACAAGGGTAGGAGCCAGAGGGTAGGGAAGGTCCCATGCACACTCACATCACCACCTACTCCAGTTCTGTAACCCGGAAGGTGTACACGATCAAAGGCAGAGCCACGTGTGAAAGCACCCACTGACCTGCCTACACTGTGATGCATTCTATGTGGGAATGACCAGCAACAAACTGTCCATTCGCATGAATGGACACAGGCAGACAGTGTTTGTTGGTAATGAGGATCACCCTGTGGCTAAACATGCCTTGGTGCACGGCCAGCACATCTTGGCACAGTGTTACACCCCCCTGCGGGTTCGGGGGTTGGAATAGGCCCGCGGTATTCCTGCCTGTCGTAAGAGGCGACTAAAAGGAGTCTCAAATATTTCGGCCTTATGTGATGGTCCCCTCTCGGGTTTGACCTCCATCTTTCTAAATTGTTCCGAAGAGCGAGCCAATTGGGAAAGGGCGCCTTACATGGTACACTGTATCCGTCGTGCATTGAGACCTTTAGCCGACTTATTCGTCGTTGCGATGGTGTCCCGCTCGTTTTCCATCTCTCTGGCGAGGATACGTCACTGGGTGCAATTACCACACTGCACTCTGCAGTGTTGCTTTTAACTGCGACGATGACCTGGAACATTTTTGCACCTAAGATCCAGCATGGTAGCCAGTCCGTTGTGGTGGGGTCGCCATGTACCCTGTTGGTTGTAGCCCCCTGACAACACAGGGATCGCTCTACTGATGCCTGCGCCGTTAACTCCCCATGTATGCCAAGGAGTAGATGCCTGTCTCCCTGGGGCATCAGGACTCCCGGCAATGGACATCCTGCTAGGTGGCTATTGCTGCGGCTGGGTGGCGCCTGTGGGGAGGGCCCTTGGTCGGAGTAGGTGGCATCAGGGCGGATGACCCGCAATGAAGCGTGGTACATCATCTCTCGCTGGCGGCCAGCCGCCAGCAGTCTCTAAGTGTTCTTGGGCTCAATTTAATGCTCAAAAGTACGATCCGAAAACGTTCCCCTCTCTGGCCACGCCGTGGGAGGAGCGTAAGTCTCAGGATGGAGGTAGTAGTTATTTGCCCCGATTCTTAGTTTGCACGAGAGCTGATGGGGAGTCTTTTCTATCCACAAAGCCTCAGTTCTTCGTCGAGCATTTAGAGGACAAGTTTGGGGAGGTAGAGGGCTTGTCCAAAATGCGCTCTGGGTCAGTACTGATACAAATGGCATCCTCCGCCCAGTCACGCAGGTTACTTGCTTGTGACAAGTTGGGGGATGTTCACGTTACCATTACACCACATAAGAGTTTAAATATGGTCCAGGGAGTTATTTTCCATAGGGACCTACTTTTGCAGTCTGACAACGAGCTGCGCGCCAACTTAGAGCGTAGAGGTGTTCATTTCGTCCGGCGCGTTCATCGGGGTCCGAAGGACAATCAGGTTGCTACCAGTGCCTTCATCTTGGCCTCGAGGGTGATACATTACCGGAGAAGGTTAAGGTGATAGTCTACCAATATGACGTCAAACCCTATATCCCTCCCCCGATGCGGTGCTGGAAGTTCAGGCATATGTCCTCTCGCTGTACTTCTAGCCTCACATGTCGAGATTGTGGACGCCCATCTAATCCCGATACTCCATGTGCCCCGCCTCCCATCTGTGTCAACTGCGGAGAGCATCATTCCCCTTGCTCGCCTGACTGCAAAGTCTTTCAGGAAGAGCGCAAAATCATGGAATATAAGACCCTGGACCGGCTGACCTATACTGAGGCCAAAAGGAAATATGACAGACTCCATCCTGTGAGAATGACATCTTCTTACGCAGCTGCTACAACAACTGTGCTAGCCCCATCAGTTTCGAGACTTCCAGCCAGCTCGATAAGCAGTACGACTCCTCCTGCCCCCTTGCCCGTGGGGGGCTCTACCCAACCGGTTGCTCCTGCACCACCTACCTCAGGAGCAACCTCCTCCCACCCATCGGGGACGTCCGTCCCCGCTTCTCAGCCGGAGAAGCGTCTAACTTCTTTGGCTACTCTCGCCCATAAGAGTTCCCTTGGGACCCTCCCTTCCCAGGGTTCCACCAGCGAGAAGGATGACGGCTGACAGTGGCATAAGTCCTCACCAGCGGCTGGGCGTAGGGCTTCACGATCCTCCTCCGTCCCGGAGACTGAATCGGTGAAGCCTTCCCAGCCGGTGAAACCCAAGGTTCAGCGAGAGAAGTCCAAGAGAAAGACCTCTAAGGGCAAAGAACTTGGGGTGGCACCAACCCCACCGCACCCTTTGCGCTCTGCGTCTGAGGATGAGGTCGAGATTCTAGTGTCCGCTGAGGACCTTGATCTCGCTGGTCCCTCAGACGCCATGGATGCCACTCGTACGGGTACTGAATCGGTGGCAGTGAGTGAACAAGCGGCATAAATTGCCTTCCCAGTCCTTTCACGCCTTTCTCAGCCATGGACAATATCATCCTCCAGTGGAACTGCAGCGGTTTCTTCCACCATCTAGCTGAGCTCAGACAACTTATCAGCCTTCACCCTTTCTTCTGCATTGCTCTTCAGGAAACTTGGTTTCCAGCAATGCGAACCCCCGCCCTCCGTGGCTGTCGGGGTTATTATAAAAACCGGGCAGCATATGAAAGGGTGTCTGGTGGCGTCTGCCTCTATGTCCTTCACACTCTACTCTCCAAACACCTTTAGAGGCTGTCGCTGTTCGGGTGTGGACGCCACAGGCTGTTACCGTCTGCAGTCTTTACCTTCCACCGGATGGTGATGTCTCGCAGCATGTCCTGGCTGTGCTGATAGCCCAATTGCCGCCACCTTTCTTGCTATTGGGCGACTTTAACGCACATAACCCTCTGTGGGGTGGGTCAGTGGCAACAGGTCGAGGCGCCACCATTGCGCATTTATTGTCGCAGCTCGATCTCTCGATTTTAAATGATGGTGCCTTCACACACTTCAGTGTGGCGCATGGCACATACTCTGCCATTGACCTTTCAATCTGTAGCCCTAGCCTCTTACCGTCTGTCCAATGGAGTGTGCATGACGACCTGTGTGGTAGTGACCACTTTCCGATCTTTCTGTCACTACCACAGCGTCACTCTTCTGGGCGCCCTAGCAGATGGGCTATGAATAAGGCTGACTGGGACTTGTTCTCCTCCACTACCGCTCTTGAGCCTCTCTCTAATGATGACATTGATGCGGTGGTTCAATCGGTCACCACCGGCATCGTTACTGCCGCCGAATCTGCCATTCCCCGTTCCTCTGGGTCCCCTCGGCGGCGGACTGTGCCTTGGTGGTCGCCTGAGATTGCTGAAGCGATTAAAGATCGCCGGCGGGCGCTCCAGCGTCACAAGCGACATCCCTCCATAGCCCACCTTATCGCGTTCAAACGGCTGCGTGCGCGGGCCCGCCTCATTATCCGCCAAGGCAAGAAGGAGTGCTGGGAGCGATATGTGTCCACCATTGGCCTCCATGTCACTCCATCACAGGTCTGGGCCAAGATTCGATGCGCCTACAGCTATCAGACCCCTGTCAGCGTCCCTGCGCTCTCACTGAATCGAGCAGTTTCTGCTGACTCCCACGTCATTGCCACCCGCTTAGCAGAGCATTTTGCTCTGAGTTCCGCTTCTGCGAACTACCCCCAGGCTTTCCGCTCCATCAAAGAGCGGATGGAACGCCAGAGCCTTTCTTTTCACACCCACACTTCTGAATCCTACAATGCTCCATTCAGTGAGTGGGAATTTCACAGTGCCCTTGCCGCTTGCCCTGATACCGCTCCCGGGCCAGATCGCATCCACTGTCAGATGCTGAAACACCTTTCAGTGGACTGCAAGCGACGCCTCCTCGACCTTTACAACCGCATTTGGGTCGAGGGTGAGTTTCCGTCGCAATGGCGAGAAAGTATTGTTATCCCCATTCTGAAACCTGGGAAGAACCCTTTGGAGATGGACAGCTACCGCTCCATTAGCCTCACCAACGTTCTTTGCAAGCTTCTCGAACGGATGGTGAGCCGGTGCTTGAATTTGGTACTGGAGTCTCGGGGCCTTCTGGCTCCGTCTCAGGGTGGGTTCCGTAAAGGTCGCTCCGCTGCCGACAATCTGGTGAGCCTGGAGTCAGCCATCCGCACTGCCTTTGCCTGCCGTCAGCACCTGGTCGCTGTCTTTTTCGACATGCAGAAGGTGTACGATACGACGTGGCGTCATCACATCCTTTCTACGCTTCATGGATGGGACCTTTGGGGCCCTCTGCCGATCTTTATCCGCAATTTCGTGTCGTATCGTACCTTCCGCGTGCAAGTCGCAGCCTCATATAGTTCCTCCTACGTCCAGGAGAACGTCGTGCCACAGGGTTCTGTTTTAAGTGTCTGCCTGTTTTTAATAGCCATTAACGGGCTCGCTGTGGCCGTGGGAAGTTCTGTCTCCGCTTTCCTGTATGCTGACGACTTCTGCCTTTACTACAGCTCTATTGGCATTGCAGCTGTTGAACGTCAGCTACAGGGCGCAATCCGCAAGGCGCAGTCCTAGGCTGTAGCTCATGGGTTCCAGTTTTCGGCAGCCAAGACCTGCATTATGCATTTCTGCCGGCGACGTACTGTCCACCCGGAGCCACAGCTTTCTCTTAACGGCGAACTTCTTTCAGTGGTGGAATCACACAGGTTTTTGGGGGTGGTTTTCGATGCCTGGTTGACTTGGCTGCCTCATATCCGGCAGCTCAAACAGGCGTGTTGGCGGCATCTCAATGCTCTGCAATGTTTGAGCCACACCCGCTGGGGCGCCGACCGATCTACCCTGTTCCGGCTCTACCAGGCTTTAATCCAGTCTCGTCTGGATTATGGGAGCCTGGCCTATGGCTCAGCTTCCCCATCAGCGTTGCGGGTGCTGGACCCAATCCTCCATAGCGGGATACGCCTTGCCACTGGTGCTTTCCGCACCAGCCCTATGGACAGCATACTAGTGGAGGCAGGTGTCCCTCCACTGCGGTTACGACGCCAACAATTACTGGCTGCTTATGCTGCCCATGTTTTTAGCTTGCCCGGGCATCCAAATTACCGTGTCCTGTTCCCGCAGTCAGTCGTCCATCTGCCAGACCGTCGGCCCCGGTCGGGTTGTCCGAACGCTGTACGCGTCAAGGAGCTTCTCTCCGGGCTTGGGTTTTTCCCTGTTCCACCTCCTTTCCAGGCACCTCTGCGTACACCCCTGTGGTGTGTTCTTCGCCCTTGCCTTGGGCTCGACTTGGCACAGGGCTCGAAGGACTCAGTCCCTCCAGAGGCCTTCCACCGCCACTTTTATTCCATCCTGGCCACGTATCAGGGCTCTGGCATTGTTTACACTGATGGTTCGATGGTTGCTGGTCGTGTCGGGTATGCGCTAACTCTAGGGGACCATTCCGAACAACGTTCCTTGCCGGACGGCTGCAGCGTTTACACTGCTGAGCTGGTTGCCATCTTTCGTGCCCTAGAGTATATCCGTTCCTGCTCAGGTGAGTCTTTCGTTATCTGTAGCGATTCCCTGAGCAGTTTACGAGCTCTCGACCAGTGTTTCCCTCGTTCTCGTCTGGTGTTGGCTATCCATGAGTCCCTGCATACTCTTGCGCGTTGTGGGCGCTCTGTGGTCTTCGTGTGGACCCCAGGCCATGTTGGGATACCTAGCAATGAGAATGTTGACCGCCTGGCGAAAGAGGCCACTAGTAAATCCTCTCTGGAGAGTGGCCTTCCGGAGACTGATTTGCGGGCAGTCTTACGCCGCGAAGTTCTTTCGGTTTGGGACGCTGAATGGCGCAATCTGCCCACGCCCAACAAACTCCGTCCAATCAGGGCGACGAAGACTGTGCGGCTGTCGTCCATACGGGTCTCCCGCAAGGAGTCTGTTGTCCTCTGCCGGCTGCGCATTGGGCACACTCGGCTTACGCATGGCCACTTATTGCGCCGTGAGGACGCGCCTCTATGTCGCTGCAGCTCCATTTTCTCTGTGGTCCATATTTTATTGGAGTGTGCGCATTTAGCTGTGCTCAGGCAGTCGTTCGCACTGCCTGACACGCTCCCTGCCCTTTTATCTGATGACTCTGTTATGGCTGGCTTAGTTTTACGTTTTATTCGGGCAGGGTTTTTTTTTATCATTTAATCTAAGTGTTTCTGTTTTATCTTATAGTTTTGTGTTGATTCTGGCCTTTGGCCTCCAGTTTTAAACGGATTTTTAATGTGTTTCAAGTGGTTGGCTTTTCCTTTTTTTATTTCTATGGTCGGCCAACCACCGTCACACTCTGTGTGATTTTAGTTTGTTTTGTCTGGTCTTTGTCTCAGTTTCTCTTGTTCTGTGTCGTCTGTGCTCTCTTCTGTTAATCGTTTTTATTCTCTGTGGTTGTTTTTAGTACTTGGAAAAAGGGACCGATGACCGTAGCAGTCTGGTCCCTTTAATCCCACATACCAACCAACCAACCACAGTGTTACACCGTCTGGTTATCTGGATACTTCCCACTAACACCAACCTGTCAGATCTCCGGAAATTGGAACTTGCCCTTCAGTATATCCTCTCCTCTCGTTATCCGCCAGGCCTCAACCTCCGCTAATTTCAAGTTGCCGCCACTCATACCTCACCTGTCTTTCAACATCTTTGCCTCTGTACTTCCGCCTCGACTGACATCTCTGCCCGAACTCATTGCCTTTACAAATGTCTGCTTGTGTCTGTGTATGTGCGGATGGATATGAGAATGTGCGAGTGTATACCTGTCCTTTTTTCCCCCAAGGTAAGTCTTTCCGCTCCCGGGATTGGAATGACTCCTTACCCTCTCCCTTAAAACCCACATCCTTTCATCTTTCCCTCTCCTTCCCTCTTTCCTGACGAAGCAACCGTTGGTTGCGAAAGCTTGAATTTTGTGTGTTTTGTTGTTTGTGTGTCTATCGACCTGCCAGCACTTTCGTTTGGTAAGTCACATCATCTTTGTTTTTAGATATATTTTTCCCACGTGGAATGTTTCCCTCTATTATATTCATATCATTAATTTGAACCCTACATTATGGACAGGTAGACAATTTAAGAAAATTCTTTCTAGAACGAGCAAAAACTAGCAAAATACACAAAGCAATCGCCCATATAAATACATCGGCTACACCACTGTTATTTCATAACCACTTCTACAACCCTTTAGATCACATAACATCAACAGATACGAAGAAAGTAAATTGGAAAAAGAAAACACTACATGGCAAGCACCCGTATCATCTAACACAACCACACATCGATCAAGACGCATCCAACACATGGCTAAGAAAAGGCAATATATACAGTGAGACGGAAGGATTCATGATTGCAATACAGGATCAAACAATAAACACCAGATATTACAGCAAGTATATTATTAAAGATCCCAATACCACAACAGATAAATGCAGACTTTGCAAACAACAAATAGAAACAGTAGATCACATCTCAAGCGGGTGTACAATACTAGCAAATAGAGAATACCCCAGAAGACATGACAATGTAGCAAAAATAATACATCAACAGCTTGCCTTACAACATAAACTTATAAAACAACACGTTCCTACATACAAGTATGCACCACAAAATGTACTGGAGAATGATGAATACAAATTATACTAGAACAGAACCATTATAACAGATAAAACAACGCCACATAACAAACCTGACATCATACTAACCAATAAAAAGAAGAAATTAACACAACTAATCGAAATATCCATACCCAATACAACAAATATACAAAAGAAAACAGGAGAAAAAATTGGAAAATACATCCAACTGGCTGAGGAAGTCAAGGACATGTGGCATCAGGATAAAGTTGACATTATACCAATTATACTATCAACTACTGGAGTCATACCACACAATATCCACCAGTACATCAATGCAATACAGCTACATCCAAACTTGTATATACAACTACAGAAATCCGTAATTATTGATACATGTTCAATTACCCGAAAGTTCCTAAATGCAATGTAACATATACCGTACAGTTAAAAGGAAGTCATACTTGATCAAGGTCAGTGTCACTTTCCATTTTTGACCAGACATAACGCCTGAGAGAAGAAAGAAATAATAATAATAATAATAATAATAATAATAATGCATTTGGATATGCAGCACTTTCTGAATCCTTTTAATAGATTCACTTCAGATTCTGCACCAGGCAGGGAGGATCCACTGGTCCAACATGGATATTATGGATTTCTGTGATTTACACTTGGAGCAAGGGTATGGTCTTAAAGATGCTGCTCACTGTAAAGCTGTCACAGGTGAGGCTTAAAAGTTCCTCATAACAGCCATTATTTGAAGCTGTGAGGTCATGCTGCCAGGGTGTATTACTGGGTCTGTTTCGTTCTTTGCTATTAAGTTCAGTACCAACATTTGCCTGGCTTTAAGTAAAGAGCCTGATACTCTCTTCCATATAGTCTTCATTCAGTCTAGCATCAGGCCATTTCTCATCCATCTCTTTTCTTGGTATCTGAAGATAAGTCCTGCAATCAGTTTTACTTTTGGTGTAGTTTTCCTTTGAAGAACCATGGGGAAGGGAGGGTTGGGTGTTTCATTCCATCTATTAGAACACTCAGCATTACTCTTTTTCTCATCTTTTATTGCCAGAACTTCCTATACTAACAGTTACTGAACCTCACACAAACAATAACATTTGACGACACATCAAAATGAACATGTGTCTGAATACTGCGCACGTGTCTTAACAAATTGTTTTTGATTGTATGATGATACACAAGCAGTTTTTCATCAGATGCTATGGGAAGCCATAAACCCCAGCTCATCGTCATCCTCGTGCACCAGCCAATTCTTGGTTTAAATTCTGCACTGGACGCAGGTGGAAGATTCAGCTTCAGCACCTCCATTCAGATAATTTCTCAAGTAATCTGGAAGTCGTCATTGCATTTCTCTCTCGTGTATTGAATAATGTACTACTCCCAAATTGTGAAATTTTCCATGCTTCAGTCCCCAGAAAGTTTGGCGTATGGAACTAGTTTTCCGTAATTTATTCTTTATCTCGCATCACTGAAGAACGCTCATGTTTGTGACACCAAGTTTTCTTCCTATTGGACAGTTATCTGTGGACGCTGCTTACTAGGGCATTGGTATTGTATGTAGAATTTTAAAACCACTTTAAATGTTGCGTTCTGCTATGTGGTTTTGGTTCTTTAGGTGTAAATAGAAGCATGATTTGTTGCTTTCACAGTTTATTGCACATTCATTAAATTAAATTATAAAGCTTCTTCCCGTTTGCCCAATATAAAACTTAGTGTAGTTTTTACATGGAATTTTGTAGATGCCTGGACTGGAATAAATGTGGGCTTCTGTCTTCCAATCTTAGTTATGATCCTAATTTTTGTGTGTGTTAAATGTTACTTTTATGTTAGTGTTTGGTAACAGTTCCTTCAGTTTGGTCAATATGTTGGCTAAGTATGTTACTATGTATGTTGGTCTGATTTTATGTCTGTCTTCTCTTTTCAGTGTAATGTGCTCATGTATGATCATTGTTTTAGGTTGTGTGTGTTGCTCATATAGTTGGAGCACTATGTCTGGGTTAAAGAATCATAGGGACCTCGTAGGAGTTGCTGAGGTAAGATGGAATGGATGTGGAGAGTTAGTCAGATGAATATATATTATACTACTCAGGAGGAGAAGTAAAAGGAATGAATGGAGTAGGAATGATTATGACAAAAGAATTGGCTAAATGTGTGGAATATGTGGACTATGCAAAAATTGGTCTAAGTCTGAAAGGAGCACAAAAAGATTTACTGATTGTCCAGGTGTACATATGCCAACTTCAGAACACGACCAAATTGTAGAGGAAATGTACAATGTAATAAAGGGAATAATGGATGAAAATAAAAAATGCTGCAAAAATAGTATTGGAAAACTGGAACGCCATTGTGGGAAAAGGGAAAAGATGGAAACATAGTAGGAAGTCATGGTCTTGGAAAGAGAAGTGACAGAGATGAATGGCTAATTAATTTCTGCAGGAAAAGACAGCTGATAATGGCAAATACATGATCAAGAACCACAAGAGGAGGCTCTACACCCAAATCACCAGGGGATAAATACAGAAACAAATTCGGTTTTATACTGGTAGAAGAAAGATAAAGAAAGAAATGGAATCAAGAAGGTGCAGACATTACCAGGTGCAGATATTAATAGCAATCATAACTTACTTATGGCAGGTATAGAAATAAGAATGAAAAAACTGAAGGAGGTGACCATGGTGAAGAAGTGGGATCTAGAGAAGATAAGATCCAACAAAGAACAAATTACAGAAATGTTGTCACTTGAGTTTCTAAAACACATTACGAGACAAAGAACCAGCTGATAATGTCAACGAGTACTGGAATGTGCTGAAATAAGGAATCATTAAAGCAGGACAGCAAAATATAGGGTATGTAAAAGGGGGAAGGGCAAGAAGCCCATGGGTCACGCAAGAAATGATTTCCAAGAGGGAGGAGAAAAGAAAATTTAAAAACAAGAACACTTGAAGATGCAAGAAACACGTACTGAAGGTTAAATAATGAACTGCGAAGAGAAAAACAGCAGGCTAGGAAAAAATGGCTAAAAGAGGAATGTGATGCAATTGAAGAACTGGACAGGAAGGGAAGATATGACTTACTACGCAACTGAGTAAAGACTATGACATGGGATCAAAACAGAGCAGGAACTGCTAATATGGAAATTTTGAGTAAAGATGAAGAGATAGTATACAGAGATCGTGACTATGTCCTCCAGAGATAGGAAGAATATCTAAAAGAGCTATATAACACAGATCGCAAACCAGAAACTCTGGTACTTGAATCACTCGACAGTGTAAGCGATGACGAGAAAGGACCAACTATCATAATGGAAGAAGTAAAGTCTGCCATAACTGCGATGAAAAATGGCAAATCAGTAGGTACAGATATAATACCAGGAGAAATATTAAAATGCTTGAACCAAGATGGAATAAGAGAAATATTTGGGTTATGTCACAAACTCCCCCCCCCTATGAACCATGGACCTTGCCGTTAGTGGGGAGGCTTGCGTGCCTCAGCGATGCAGATGGCCGTACCGTAGGTGCAACCACAACACAATCTGTTGAGAGGCCAGACAAACATGTGGTTCCTGAAGAGGGCAGCAGCCTTTTCAGTAGTTGCAGGGGCAACAGTCTGGATGATTGACTGATCTGGCCTTGTAACATTAACCAAAACGGCCTTGCTGTGCTGGTACTGCGAACGGCTGAAAGCAAGGGGAAACTACAGCCGTAATTTTTCCCGAGGACATGCAGCTTTACTGTATGATTAAATGATGATGGCGTCCTCTTGGGTAAAATATTCCGGAAGTAAAATAGTCCCCCATTCGGATCTCCGGGCGGGGACTACTCAAGAGGACGTTGTTATCAGGAGAAAGAAAACTGGCGTTGTACGGATCGGAGTGTGGAATGTCGGATCCCTTAATCGGGCAGCTAGGTTAGAAAATTTAAAAAGGGAAATGGATAGGTTAAAGTTAGATATAGTGGGAATTAGTGAAGTTCGGTGGCAGGAGGAATAAGACTTTTGGTCAGGTGATTACAGGGTTATAAATACAAACTGAAATAGGGGTAATGCAGGAGTAGGTTTAATAATGAATAAAAAAATGGTGTGGGTTAGCTACTACAAACAGCATAGTGAACGCATTATTGCGGCCAAGATAGACACAAAGCCCATGCCTACTACAGTAGTACAAGTTTATATGCCAACTAGCTCTGCATATGATGAAGAAATTGATGAAATGTATGACGAGATAAAAGAAATTATTCAGGTAGTGAAGGGAGACGAAAATTTAATCGTCATGGGTGACTGGAATTCATCAGTAGGAAAAGGGAGAGAAGGAAACACAGTAGGTGAATATGGATTGGGGGGAAGAAATGAAAGAGGAAGCCGCCTTGTAGAATTTTGCACAGAGCATAACTTAATCATAGCTAACACTTGGTTCAAGAATCATAAAAGAAGGTTGTATACCTGGAAGAATCCTGGAGATACTAAAAGGTGTCAGGTAGATTATATAATGGTAAGACAGAGATTTAGGAACCAGGTTTTAAATTGTAAGACATTTCCAGGGGCAGATGTAGATTCTGACCACAATCTATTGGTTATGATCTGCAGATTGAAACTGAAGAAACTGCAAAAAGCTGGGAATTTTAGGAGATGGGACATGGATAAACTGAAAGAACGAGAGGTTGTAGAGAGTTTCAGGGAGAGCATAAGGGAACAATTGACAGGAATGGGGGAAAGAAATACAGTAGAAGAAGAATGGGTAGCTCTGAGGGATGAAGTAGTGAAGGCAGCAGAGGATCAAGTAGGTAAAAAGACGAGGGCTAATAGAAATCCTTGGGTAACAGAAGAAATATTGAATTTATTGATGAAAGGAGAAAATATAAAAATGCAGTAAATGAAGCAGGCAATAAGGAATACAAACGTCTCAAAAATGAAATCGACAGGAAGTGCAAAATGGCTAAGCAGGGATGGCTAGAGGACAAATGTAAGGATGTAGAGGTTTGTCTCACTAGGGGTAAGATAGATACTGCCTACAGGAAAATTAGAGAGACCTTTGGAGAGAAGAGAACCACTTGTATGAATATCAAGAGCTCAGATGGCAACCCAGTTCTAAGCAAAGAAGGGAAGGCAGAAAGGTGGAAGGAGTATATAGAGGGTTTATACAAGGGCGATGTACTTGAGGACAATATTATGGAAATGGAAGAGGATTTAAATGAAGATGAAATGGAAGATATGGTACTGCGTGAAGAGTTTGACAGAGCACTGAAAGACCTGAGTCGAAACAAGGCCCTGGGAGTAGACAACATTCCATTAGAACTACTGATGGCCTTGGGGAGCCAGTCATGACAAAACTGTACCATCTGGTGAGCAAGATGTATGAGACAGGGGAAATACCCTCAGACTTCAAGAAGAATATAATAATTCCAATCCCAAAGAAAGCAGGTGTCGACAGATGTGAAAATTACCGAACTATCAGTTTAATAAGTCACAGCTGCAAAATACTAACGCAAATTCTTTACAGACAAATGGAAAAACTGGTAGAAGCGGACCTTGGGGAAGATCAGTTTGGATTCCGTAGAAATGTTGGAACACGTGAGGCAATACTAACCTTACGACTTATCTTAGAAGAAAGATTAAGGAAAGGCAAACTACGTTTCTAGCATTTGTAGACTTAGAGAAAGCTTTTGACAATGTTATCTGGAATACTCTCTTTCAAATTCTGAAGGTGGCAGGGGTAAAATACAGGGAGCGAAAGGCTATTTACAATTTGTACAGAAACCAGATGGCAGTTGTGAGAGTAGAGGGGCATGAAATGGAAGCAGTGGTTGGGAGAGAAGTGACAGGATTGTAGCCTGTCCCCGATGTTATTCAATCTGTATATTGAGCAAGCAGTAACGGAAACAAAAGAAAAGTTCGGAGTAGGTATTAAAATCCATGGAGAGGAAATAAAAACTTTGAGGTTCGCCGATGACATTGTAATTCTGTCAGAGACAGCAAAAGACTTGGAAGAGCAGTTGAACGGAATGGAGAGGGTCTTGAAAGGAGGATATAAGATGAACATCAACAAAAGCTAAACGAGGATAATGGAATGTAGTCAAATTAAATCGGGTGATGCTGAGGGAATTAGATTAGGAAATGAGACACTTAAAGTAGTAAAGGAGTTTTGCTATTTAGGGAGTAAAATAACTGATGATGGTCGAAGTAGAGAGGATATAAAATGTAGACTGGCAATGGCAAGGAAAGCGTTTCTCAAGAAGAGAGATTTGTTAACATCGAGTATAGATTTAAGTGTCAGGAAGTCGTTTCTGAAAGTATTTGTATGGAGTGTAGCCATGTATGGAAGTGAAACATGGACGATAACTAGTGTGGACAAGAAGAGAATAGAAGCTTTCGAAATGTGGTGCTACAGAAGAACGCTGAAGATAAGGTGGGCAGATCATGTAACTAATGAGGAGGTATTGAATAGGATTGGCGAGAAGAGGAGCTTGTGGCACAACTTGACTAGAAGAAGGGATCGGTTGGTAGGACATGTTTTGAGGCATTAAGGGATCACAGGTTTAGCATTGGAGGGCAGCGTGGAGGGTAAAAATCGTAGAGGGAGACCAAGAGATCAATACACTAAGCAGATTCAGAAGGATGTAGGTTGCAGTAGGTACTGGGAGATGAAGAAGCTTGCACAGAATAGAGTAGCACGGAGATCTGCTTCAAACCAGTCTCAGCAGGACTGAAGACCACAACAACAACAACATGTAACAAAATATGACAGTGGTGAGTGGCCTGAGGACTTCCTGACAACAGTAATGATTCCATTACCGAAAAAACAAGGAACCAAGAAATGCAGTGAGTACAGGACAGTTAGCCTCATTTCACATGCAGCCAAAGTGATGTTAAGAATAATTAATAAGAGGCTTGTAAAAATAATGGAGGAGAATCTTGGCAAGGAGGAATTTGGCTCTAGACGGAATTCGGGCACCAGAGATGCAATAGGGCTCCTACGAATCGTGGGAGAAAGGTATATTGAAAAGGGAAGAGACTTCTATATGTGCTTCATCGATCTAGAAAATGCATTTGACAATGTGGCTTGGGACAAGCTGACGACTTTAATGAGGTAAAAGAGAGTGGACTTGAAAACCAGAAGACTTCTGAACTCATTGTATCTGAATCAAAAAGCCTCGGTTAAAGTGAGAGGAGAAAGTACAAACTGGATCGGACTAGGAAAAGGAGTAAGACAATAATGCTGTCTATCACCTACCCTTTTCAACCTCTTCTTGGAAAATATGATTGACCAATGCTTATTAGGTGACAAAGGAGTGGAAATTGGAGGAAGAAGAGTAGGGGTTTGCTGATGACATGATCCTTCTAGCCACGGGGGAAAAAGAATTACAGGATTTAGTGGACGCCATTGAAGCTAACGGAAAAAATTATGGAATGAAAATGAACACAAAGAAAACAAAAGTATTGGCACTAGGAGGAAATAAAGAATAAAAATTATGCTGTATGGAGAAACATTAGAACAGGTGCAAAATTTTAAATATGTTGGAAGCGGGATAACCGTCGACTGGAAGTGCAGCACAGAAATTAAAACAAGGATAGCAATGGCAAAAGAGGCATTTTATAAGAAAAGGAGAATTTTCTTGCATCAGTCTGAACAGAGAACTGAGGAAAAGGAGAAAGGCTGGAGGCTTTTGAGATGTGGACATGGCGGAGGATGGAAAGAATAAGTTGGATGGACACATAAAAAATGAAGTACTACTGAGAAGAGTGGGAGAGGAAAGACAGTTCCTAGATGTAATAAAAAAGAAGAAAGAGTAATTGGATTGGGCGGTAGTTAAGAAAGAATGACAGACTGGTAGAAAGTTTTTGAAGGTTATGTAGATGGGAAAAGGAAGTGAGGAAGGAAGAGATTTCAGATATTGGATGACGTGATGGTTGGTACAACATACAGCAGCCTTAAGAAGGAAGTAAAGGATCACAGAAAATGGAGCGGCAAAGGACATGCTAATATAGCAGAAAACATGATGACGACTGTAGTGTTGAGAGTTTGTTTAGTATTGCATTTTCATTTGGGGATAGATTTAAGATTCTGTTGACCATTGATTTGAAAAAAAGCGTATTTGTGTGAGTTTGCATGACATGAATTTTTATTGCTGATGTTATCTGTAGTGGTTGGCTTCCCATAAATTTCAAGTGTGTGACTGTTCCTGCTATTATTTATTTTACGGCCAGAAAATACATCATGTTGCAGTGTCTAGTTGACTTGAATGACGTGGTAAGTAATCCTGCAAGGTGCAAGCCAAGGGATGTGATCTGCTTCCTACTTGTGGAAGAAATAAGATGTACTGATTTTTTTGCAAATCAAAACAGTTTACAGTGAGTATGTTTAGTCATGTAGGGAGTTTAGTGGAAGCAGAACAGAGTAATGAAACCTTCCATTTTGATGGAGTTTGTGCAAAAAATTTAGGAAACTGTTCTTGAAGAGCGATAGTGGATGAAATTTCTGCAATGTTTCCACAACTCTCCAGAGCTCTTATATGAGACACTCACAGAAGTGGCAGGATACCGGAAACTGTGCAAGATCTGTCACAAAGCAGCACGAGAAAAATTGGTTCAGTAGTACTCATGAGTTTCTTGAGTGATTTAATTGGAACGTGAGGAATTTCTGAGCTGTATTGTGACTGGATATTACATGTGGGTGGCTCATTACAGACAGTTGTCACAGGGGCTTCATACCAATTCCCCATCTGCCAAAAAATTCAAAACCACAAGTTCAGGCAAAACCAATCATGTCCTCAGTGTTTTGGGAGTGAAAAACGTCATTTTGGTCTAATTTCTGCCTTGGGGATCCATCAATGCACATCGATATGAGGGACCCTAAAAACTCAAAAGCGGCATTCAAGACAAAGGTAAGGGAAGCTGAGGAGAAGAGTGTGCTTGGTGTATGACAACGTCCATTATTTCACAGCCTAACCACTAAGGCAGGGATGCTTTGAACCACTTCCTGTATTGCTCTGACTTGACACATTCAGATTGTCTTCTTTCCCGACTCCTTGGAGGCACATGAGTGACATTGAATTTTCAACCGATGAGCAGGTGCAGAAAGAGGTCCCAAAGTGGAGGGAAAATCTGGCAGTAGAGTTCTTTGAGTAAGGCATAAAGAAGCTTGGCCATGGCTCACCACATGGATTGAATGAGATGGCAGTTGCATGTACTTCCAAATAAGCCTTGTAAAATAATGTTTGTACATAAAGACATAACATTGAAAAGAGAAGGCAGAAGTAAAGCCAGACCAGCATATGTACCAACAATATTATTAAAAGAATAGGTTGCTACTCAACATATAGTGAAGATGTTGAGTTGCAGACAAGCACAACAAAAAGACTGCTAAACAAGTAAGCTTTTTGCCAAAATACCTCCTGAATTAGACAAAACACACACATGCACACATTCATGCAATCACAACTCGCACACATGCCTAACCACTGTCACTGGCTGCAGAGGCGGTGATCCTGTGTGTGCAAGTTGCATTTGCATGGTGTGTGTGTTTTAACTAATTCAGGAGGAGGCCTTTTGGCTGAAAGGTTAATTGTTTAGCAGTCTTTCTGTAGCACTTGTCTGCAATTCAACATCTCAACTGTATGGTGCGTAGCAATATTTCCTTTTCATAGTATTTTCATTATTCCAGCCTGGATTTTCTGTTTTATATGTCCCAAGAACATACTTAGGCAACATATTGAACAAAATGAATAAATTGTTAAAGAAAATGAACATAAAACTAGTATTTTGCATAAACAATAATTTAGAAACATACCTAAGGTCAGCAAAGACAAAAGCCCAGATTTATTTTACCCCAGGCATCCATAAAATTTCATGTAATGACTGCAGTAAGTTTTGTATTGGGCAGACAGGAAGAAGCTTTACAATTAGATTTAAAGAACATGTAATAAACTGCGAGAGCAACCAGAGAAGCTTGTACTTATACCTAAAGAACCAAAATGACACATCAGAACACATTGAAAGTGGTTTAAAAATTCTACACGATACCTAAGGGTCTTAGTATGAACATTTTGGAAGAACATAAAATTTACATACATAGCAGTAAATGATCCCAATGACGTCCTTAACGAACAAACAGATCTGGAACATGAAAATTATGTAAAAAAACTAAATTGAAATTTAGAAAAAGAAAACGATTAAAAATCAAGGTGTACAAAAACAAAACTTCCAACTGCAGTTAACAACAAAGTTCTAATATCTTTGATATACAACCACCATCTCTGACCACCAGAGATAAGATTACAATGTAAACATAAAGCATTGTTGGAGCAAGAACTGTTATTTTATCTGTCAGAAATAGTATACTATAGAGATGAAATTACATGATTCATACAACTTTTCATCAGACAAATATCTGCACAAAGATGCATTGTGAATGTCATTCCATCTAGACGTAAGGAAAATTGTAAAACAAATTTATATGAAATGTGCATAGGTGGAGTAAGCGATGTTAATTGTAACATCAACAAGAACACTAACTTGATAGCGGTGTATTAAACAAAACAAGATGGTAGTGAAGCAATACAACCAGCACAAGCTAAATAAATTATTTTGCAGATAATTAGGACTCAGTTCATATAAAAATAGCATACTTTGACTCTCATGGTGTTTACCAGTGATGGTACAGGTAATAAGGACCCGCAAGACCCAGCTCTGCGACAGGGAGGGGTAAATGTCATCAACTGTGCCACTCAGTTACCTTTCCAAAATGAAGCGGTACCAGTTGCACATCTGATTTTCTGTTCTGTGTTTTGCAATTCTCTTTATTGATATGTCCTTGGAAATGGATATGGGATCTGTGTGCCCACAGAATGTTCCACGGCCACTCATTGTCCACTTCCATGCAAGCAAGATGTACTAGAACAGTCTCTCTCTTTGTCAGGTTAGCATGAAGCAACTCCTGAACGTGAGTGATTTTGTATGGATATTCAGGATGTTGTGTAGAATTTTACACACCATGCTTACAGTATAGTGGTACATGTTGCCATAAAGCATAGCAATATGTCTCACTTTCCTCGTAGTAGACTGATAAGAGTTGTGTGTGAAAAACATTACTTCAGTTAGTAGTAGCATAAAGAGTGTCTACTGCGCCCAGGTTTGTAGGAATTTATGTGCAGATATGAGGAGGAAAAATGTGGGCACAGTCAGAAAGTGATGATGGATGTTTAATTTGGATTGGCCAGTAAGGGGACACTTGGATTTTGCAGTTGTGCTTTGGAGGTACTGTGGACTCTGAGAAGAATGGTAGAGCACTAAGGAAAAATGTGTTGTTATGTAGACTCTATGCTATGCTATCTCGAGTTAAATATGAACTTATGGTTTTGGTCAAGCACTGAAGCAGCATGTATGAAAATGCGTGAAAAGCTTTATTAATTATCATTTGTGGTGCGTTAAGAACTTGAGTGTAGAAGAATTATGCAAACTGTGTTTTGTGCTTTTGTTGTGAGTTGCTTAAATGTAGAAGCTCCCTTACAGCCCTCGCCCCTCTGAAATTGGAAAGGAAGTTAGCACCTCGCAACGTATCAATCGTTTAAAATCAACCCACAGCAAGTAAAACACCTCAGCAGGCATGTCCAAAGTTCAGGCAGTTACTCATGCACTACATGTTTACAAACCACCACTTGATCCTTCCTGCTACAAACGTCAGATCAATTCTTTTCCTGCCTTTGCCACATTGCACTTAAAAGGAACCCATCTTTTTGAATTTTCTCCATAACCTTGAAAGCCTCAGACCAACGCTTTTTTTCTCCATACCCTTGAGTGTACAGAACTTCTGGAGAACTACTGGCACACGGTAACCATTATTGTGAAAGACCTTTACCATAAGCATGCAATCCTGTGTTGAGACAGCCGTGCTGAGTGTCTCAGATGCATACTGAGGGACATATTGTTCTTATGGTAGTTTTGTCAGGACTGATGGAAATATTTGTGCAAACAAAGATTTCCTTAAAAGCAAGTGCATTACTTTGGGTCTTTACTGTATATCGTATTTCATTAGTCATTTCTTCCTGCAGGTGTTGTAATCATATTCGTTGGTGGGCAGGTAGTTGGATGGCAGCTGTACACAGTACTTGCTGTATATCAGGATGAGAACAATAAAGTGCTTGACAGCTAGTTATTTACATAAGAGCTATTATAGCAATGATCAGCCAGAGAATTATCTTGGTCATGCATTCCATTTTGTATGCTGTCGTCGTATCATTCTGCACATGACAATTACAGCTGTTAACGTAACTGTTGTTCATTTTCTTCATATGTTTTGTTTCTTTCTACTGATTGTTTTATAATATGCTAAAGAATGTCTGGAGCTATTGGCAGATTTGAGCAGCAAAGTGGTAAGACTACTGTATTATGACCCTGCATGGTGAACACAGTATTGCAGATTAATGGAAAATATAGGAACAAATTTAGTACAGAATAGCACAGCTGTTGCTGTGCACACATTGGTGTGCAAACTGGCAGCATCATCACTTTTCATGTGTAGATGTCAAGTGCTTTGTTATTTGGATCCATTTGTAGACTGTTGTATTGCATATAGCAGATTAATTCCAGCAATACTCCAGAAATAAAAAAAGCATAAAAATTCACTCACAAATTTCTGGAAAATTTTAACTTGTCATTTTTTGCAGCTCCATCTGGACACAAGGACAACAAAATTTGGATTTGAGTCATAGTTTAGAATATGAGTGACCCGTGTTTTATGTACAGGCTTAAAGTTTCTGCCAAGCAAATGGATATAATTGATTGCATTGTCACGATTAAAGCAGAAACAGAATGAAAGAAGTTTATTTTTGAACTTGGGCAAATTGTACTATAGAATGGTAAAGCCAGCCATAATTACATCTTCACTAGTGATGAGTGTTGACTTAGTGTATTATGACATAAAGCAAAAGTGTAAAGATTTGAATTGCATTTGATTCTTCAGCATCTAAGGTGGCTAATGTATTGTGGTCGGCTGGGGGAGGTAATTTGATTTTCTTCACAGACATGGAATGGATAATTGTCCTGTGCCCCTCACACCAAATAAACATTTACTGCATGTGTAGTGTTGAAAGTGCTGCTTGTTCTGTGGTAAAAGATCAGCACAGGTGTAATATATTTAGCATGTGGTTACTCTTATTAGCTCATAAAGATTGTTTTTCTAAAACAAAAATTTAATGAAACCACTAACATTTTGTAAATGTGATATTGTTATTATGTTTTTAGACCATTGAATTAGCCGAAATAGTGCGATATTTAGATATGTCACTTTGCCAGAAGATAATGAAAGTGGCACTCAATTAAAAGTTGTGCCACCAACTTAAATCTGTGATCATTTATTGTGCTTTGCTATGAATAAAGTGCGCTTTCAGTGATGCCTATATCGTTGTCAGCCACAGATGTGTCGCATTTCACAATGCGAACCTTTTCTTGTCGGATTATTTATCTCAGAAAAAACACTATTTCTATTTATGGACTCTCTCTCTCTCTCTCTCATATTCCAGCATGTGTGAAATACACACACACACATAAGGAATTTTGTTGTTAGAATGTGCCTAATAAGCTCAAGTGCCCTGAAGATAGCATGTACCTCACAGACTGTAAACTCATATCAGATCAAAATTAGAGGATTATTCAGACCACAGAGTAACCAGGTTGTCCTTTCTGCTGAAGCTGCTGTAATATAATAATGATGTTGGTGTTATAAAATTATAATCTAAAATTAAAGTAATTAGAAAAAATGAGACCTTGCACATTGCCCTTTTTGAGGGATGAGATGTCATGTTGTGGAGAAACCAAAAGCCATCTGCATATCAGTTCGGCCCAACCTGTCTGATTTGTTACTTACGTAGTTCCAAAATTTCTGTCCCACAAACTATAGTGTATTATTGATGTTGAGATGTAGAACTTTATGGGAATTGTTTACTGTGATATAAATTTTTTGGATTTGTACACCACATCCTGCCATTTGTAAGCTTGTTAATCCAAATACGAGATAAGCCTTCAGAATGATGTGAATTAAGTTGGCTTATCATGAGGCTGTGCTTAGTGTGGTATGAAAGTCATCCAGTTCTTGCAATAATGTCGTAGGAATGGGAGCAACTTTCTGGCTGAACACCCAAAAACTTACTGAACACCTCTTAACTTCAGAAATCAGGATCCCATAGAACGGTGGGGGCAAAGATGTAGATGTCTCACAATAAATAGAGTTTTGCCTGACTTGCAAACTGCTGTAATAAGTGGTTTCCATGAAGGAGTTCCTTTGCAGAACATAATGCTCTAACCCAGGCATAAAATATTTCACTGTGGGTGACAGATGACATAACTAGAAGTGAAATATCTTTACTGTGCTTTGTTGTAGAGCAAACATCAGCATGTCTTGACCTTTATAAATTCTAAAGTAGACCAGAGATATTTTTAGTTCATTAGGTTATTTTCAAGCAAGTCTGGAATTTCATTTCTATTTTTCACCATTTATGCATTTTTGTTTTTAGTGTACAAATAATACATACAAGTCTGTGCATGACAAGACAGCAAACTATAGATGTAATGTTGACGAAGTGTGCATATGAATAAAACCTGCTCTGCAGGTGAATTGTTCTGCATGGCATCCTGAGATGTGAATTACGTGAAATACATGTTTTTGAAATGAAAATACAAAATGCAAAATACCTATTTTTATTTTACATTAAAAATAGTTTTTTTTTCAAAAAGTATTATCAATTATATTTGAAATAATGATACAAATTTCGTATATTTTATAAATACAAAATGCCTCTCATGAACTTTCTTTATTTCACATGTCAAGAGTTTTCATTTATTTAATGAGAATGAGCCGTGTGATGGAAGAAAAGTAGCTCTACAATGAATACAAATAGCGCAGTAAGTGCCAGAGGTGTACCTTTCAGGTGAATATAATGTAGTGGCAGCTTCTGGCACCAAATGTAACAGCAACACCAAACATAGCAGGTAAAGGTAGAAAGCACCATATTGAGACTCGTCAGAGCTTTCCAAGTGATTTATTGTTTCCAACTACAATGCCCCCGTTCCTCTCGATCTGCATCACTGGGTCTCGCAATGCTGAGGACACCGTTTTGCTGTTTGCGAAACGGCTTGGCGGAATGGCTGCCTCGGCGACCCGTGCACGCACTGCTGTGTGTCGGCCGTGTATGCCAGCAGATTTGTGTCATCATCAGAATGCCGGCAGTTGACTGAGTAGTCTGCGTCCCTGTCGACTCAACGCTGCTCGGTGTGAGCCGCAGGCAGCCAGGTGTGTGTTTCTTGCCAGTGTGGCTAAGGTCGCGGCAACAACAAGCGCTCGCGATCCGGAGTCCGAATATGCGGCCCTCACCTTGGGATGACTCAGGCGTGTGTTGGAAACCACGAAGGCTGCCTGTGGTAGCGAGCTGTGGAGTGGCCCGCTGCTGGCTGGCTATGGACCACGCATCGTCCCCAGAGGGTTGAACCAGCGACCTGCCATGGACTGGAATGCTGGCGCCCCAAACATCTGCTGCTGCGTGTAGCTGGTGGTGTGATGCGCCCCGCCGTCCAGGAGAGCTGCCACACTTGAATGAATCTCGTTAGAAACCCGCACCTATTTATAAGCAGCTGTGCACCTCTGTTTTTCCATATGCGCTGCTTCGCATCACTTACCTCATAACGTGCTAGGTTGGCCAGTGGGCCCCTTCTGCCTGTGATTTGCGACATGCAAATCCGCTACGTAAACTCCTTCAGCAGTTTGACGGCCCTGTGGCCTCTATTCTACTTTGGAACTGTTGGTATGTGTAACTCACTGCAATCTGACCCGCATCTGGCTGTAACTTGTGCTCAGAATATGGCAAAAAATTAACTTTCCCTATCCTAAACGGTGGTGCCGCTACATTATTCCCCTATTCGGAAAAATCCGATACCCGGGTCGACCATCAACTAGCTCTTAACTTGTTTGGGTCGGCACCTATGGCATATTTCCTTACTATTAGAAAACTTAAATGTGGTCTAGTGCCCCGTAAAACCATGACATGAAACAAAACGTAAAAATCCCTCACTGGACGACCACTGCTCGATCTACCCCTTACCTATTCATTTCACGCCCTCGGTATGCAATCCACTGGGACTTGGACTACCCTTGGTTCCCTCTTGGAATTAGCTCTCCGCCTGATCAGAAAGAAAACAACACATCAAGTTAAGGCTGCGAGGACACTTGGCACTAAGGTGCTCAAAACGATGCTTGCTTGTCGTTACCTTTCCTTACCTTTCCCTATACTGAGCGACATGTTGCACAAGTTGTTTGGCTGATATGCACCCCTCCTGCTCTAAAATGAACTGGTTTACAGATCTCAACAGACCTGGCCCCAGAGTTTTATTTAACAAGGTCAGATTCTGCCTTGGCAAAACTCTAAAGTGGCTTCTGGCCAGTACAGCTGTGGCTGCGTAACATTCAATTGTGTGACTCCTGAAATTGACACTGGCAGGTGGAAGGTTGGTCCTATTATGTTACACTTAGTTCCATTGATTAAAATTCTGCTCCCCTCGAGCTCTGTAAGTTTCGCTTCTGCAAATACTCCCTGCACAAAACAACTTGCTACTACTACCAAATTCTGATAGGTGGAGAAGATCCAATGCATCCCAACCTGTTGCAAGCTCAATTTTGGCTCCACAATGTCCTTCGGACAGTCTATTTCTTTCCCCCAGGCTAAAAATAACTGCACTGTGCATGTGTCCGGATTGGTACTTAACACCCTGACTGGACATAACGTTACCTACCCTCTATGGCAGCTTCGTAATTCCTCCCTTGCCACCTCAGCGTAGCGGTTTCTAGTTGCCGAGATCAGCAATACCTCTTTAGTTTTCAATTCCACTAACTTGCTCAACGCTCCCCACTTCACTGGATATGGGTGGACCGTGTAACACTGAAACCTCACATTCTTCTGGGAATTGGACCAAATTATACACTCGTGCGCGGTTGGTTGTTACCCTTACTGTTGCAACATGGTAGAAAAATGGCAAATTTTGCTCGCTGGGCGCCATTATTAAATATAACCCTGATGGTAGTTCCTTCTGCGCCCGCGTAAATATTGGTCCGGTGCTAACAAATCGGTACTTATCTGGCCTTGCAAGGCAATGCATGATGCAGTGCTTCTTGCAGATTCGTTATTACTCTATGTACATCCTACACACTGTCAGCTACTCCTTGCAAAAGTCTGGTTAACAGCACCCTGCTATCTAGTACTTCTAGATGGCCCTGTAGGGTTCCCAGTTTACGATTTATTGCGTCTTCCAATGCCTTAGCGTATTCCACTTCCTGCCCTGCTAATGCACGGAGCAGCTGTATGTTATTCAGGACTTCCCCTTCCAATGTCCCTGTTTGAGTTGCATACCAAGCTTCTGTTGCCATACTCTCCTCTGCGAGTTGCCTCACCGCTTCAACCTTGTTCAGTTATTTTATATCGCTTTCATCTGCAGTTCCAAAAACTGTCTTTAAAATTTTACCCCCTGTGTTCAGCCATCCTCACTTCCGTCTTACCCGTGACACCGCTTCACTTCCTCCATCCGTCCTACCTGCTTTCGTAGCATCTTATAAGCCTCATGCAATTTCTTATACTCCCCTGCAACTTCCGTAAGCATTCCCATGCCCTCTGCACATCGCCTAAGCTCTTTAAACACTTCCTCAAGCCTCCTTACTTCTTTCCACATTTTCCATACCAACCTTAATGCTCACTGGTGACTCGACATCACCACATCTTCCTGCCTTGAGTACAGCACACCCCCATCCAGGTGTTGCACCCGTATGGCGTCCACCCCAATGGTGACGAGATGGATCGCCGCCAATGCTCCCCCTTTCAGTGACCTGAGGACAGGGATCACCATCACTCTTCCTCCATCTTCAAAAGAACTGCTGTCTGCAGCAGGCTATACTCGAAAATACATACAACATATGAAAATACAATGCCTAATTACTCTACACAAACCTAGTGATACATGACACGAAAACAAAAAAAAACTACAAATACTCTAGGATTTTCTGGATCGCAAAGCATACAGTACTTCATGCTGTACTCTATCTTCCTGTTTTCCTCTGTTCTTTGCACCTCTCTTTTTCTTCCTGTGACACGCCTGGAATCACATCTGGGCAACCCTTAAATGGCTGTAACCGCCCAATGTGTGTGATTGTTGTTCTAGTCGGCAGCTGAAGCTTAACATTAATGGGGGATGTGGTTTCAACAACTTGGTATGGCCCTTGGTACCTCGCGAGGAACTTCATTTTCCCATTTTGCGTATAGGGGCTGGAAGCATTACCCATTGCCCCACTCTATACTGCGGTAAACTTCCTTTCCAAAGCTTTTATATTCGCCTTTTCTACCCTTTCCAAACATCCCAACTTGTTCTTGCAAATTTATGTACAGATTCACTGATCCTTCCGTTTTGTAGCCTCACCAAATCAAACAGTGACAGCATTTTTTGCCCGTACACTACCTCATATGAAGATAAACTAGTATTTGTATGGACTTTCGCATTGTATGCACATACAATGTGCTTCAAATACTCATCCCACTGATGGTGATGGGAATCCACATAAAAACTCCGCATCTTCCCGATTGTTCTGTGTACCCATCCTGCCCTCCTGTTGGCCTGTGGATGCAACACACTCGTCGTCAACTTCTTTACGTTCAACAATTTACAGAGTGCCTTAATTAAATCCGACATGAAGTTGGTCCCTTGGTCAGTTATTATTGTCTCCGGTACACCAAACTTAAAAATCCAGTTGTGTACTAACACTTGCGCGACCATTGCTGCCTGTTGATTTGGCACAGCCACCATCTCCACATACCTCGAAAAATGGTCTATTGTCAGAACAAATCTGTTCGCCGATGGTGTTCACCTGAAAGGTCCTAAGACATCGATCCCCAGCATAGAGAATGAACATGCTGCTTCCGGCAATCATGTCAGCTGTGCCTGTTTCTGGCCCAAACCTGCTCGCTGCTCATATGGTATACAACTCTTGACATACTGATCAACATCTACTTTCCTACCTCTCCACCAATACCTCTCAGCCACTCTCCTATTTGTCACTCTACACCCGCCATGACCAGATAACATGTGATCATGTGCTTCCTTTAAGACTGTTCTATGTATTAAATTGTGACTGTGTCCGATACAATTTACAGTCGTTGTCAGCATCCTTTAATTCTTGCCATACTGCTAGGTCATAGCCTATGACTTCTACTTTTGCCACCTTCCTGCTTAGTGCATCCACATTACTCTGCTTCTTCTCAGGCTTGTGCACCACCTCTTAGTTGAATTCACTGAGCCTCACAGCCTGTCTAGTGGATGGATCCTTCAACCCCAGCAACCAATTCAATACAACATGATCTGTCACTACCTGAAATCTTCTCCCATATAAATAACATATGTGATTCCGGATTACACGAAGCATCTCCCTCTCAGTTATTGAGTAATTCCTCTCTGCTGCATTCAACTGCCTAGACGCATAGGCTACAGGTTGTTTTTTCCCATCAATTTCCTAACTAAGAACACACCCTAATGCTTGATTCGATGTGTCGCATGCTAGTATAAACTCCTTTCCAAAATCTGGAGACACAAGAACCAGACTTGATGTTAACACTTCTTTCAGTTTGTCAAACACTTTCTGACACTCTTCTGTCCACTCAAATTTCACACCCTTCCGTAACAGTTGCGTCAATGACTGTGCTAAATCTGCATAACCCTTCACAAACTTTTGATAGAAATTGCAAATTCTGATGAATGACTGCACTTCCTTAACTGTTTTCGGTTCCCGAAAATCCCTTACAGCCTATACCAACCTCGGATCTGTTCGCACTCTGTCCTTATTGATAATATGACCCAAATATTTTACTTCTTCTAATGTAAAATGACACTTCTCCAGGCTGCTCTTATCCTCATAAAGACTTCCCTTAAACACTGTTGGTATGCTTAACTTACTTCAATCTGGGCGGCACCTGGCTGTAACTTGTGCTTAGAATATTGCACAAAACTAACTTTCCCTATCCTAAACGGTGGTGCTGCTACAATAATGATGACCCTAATTATTGGAAAAGGCAGTAAAATTTGAGTACAGGTTACATGTTTGCTATTGTTGCTTGTGTAATGTAGAATGTATCAAAATCGTCTCATAATGCCAAAGGAATTGAATGAAGGAGGAAGTGTGGTAATATAAGCTACACTTAATAGCTTCAAGAGATATTTACAAGGCCAGATCTTAGTGTAAATCATGCAAAAGTGTTACTCTAAATGAAACTTTAAGGAAACTCAGATTAGCAACTTTTAAAGAAACTGAAATGCAATGTCTTAATGAATACATAAGCTGTTCAAAACTGACTGCCGATGGCATCAAAAATTTGTATGGGGGATGAAAATACCTTTTATGGATTTCTTCTACCAGAACTAATGAGACTGCACTTGCGTACTGGGGTGTGTTGCCTGAGTCTTAAGTATTTAGAGACATTCCATAAATTAGAGGAAGAACTGTTCATTTTAGAAGTACAAAAGATGAAAAACAAGATGCAACAGTCTGGAAAAAAGGTTGAATTATATTATAGTTTTTTGAAGACTGATTCTTCTGTTGCCAGTGATAGTGGCAACACTAAAATAGATCTGGACTCAATACGATATTTAAAAGATGATGACAATAGTTCAGATTCCTTGAACAGGTATCCAATTGTAAGAAATATTCCCTTAAATATGATACTGATTTACCAATTTCTACTGCTGTTGAATGACTACTTTTCATTTGGTGGGATAATGAGGCCGCGTAAGTGGAGTCACATAAAAGGTGAAATACCTGAACAATCAATGATGTTAAAATCAGTTAAATAAATGACATGTAAAATGTTCACTAACTAGAGGTATTTTATCTGAATAAAGGTATTTTGAGTTTTGTATTTAAATAAAAATTATTTAAAACCATTTTGTATTTACATTTGAAATAGAAAAATTAACCAAGTATTTGTATTTAAATACTTACACTGTATTTGCACATTTCTGATGGCACCAAAGATAATGAGTGATGGATGTATCGACCACACACTTTCTCTTATTTCCCAGGTCACATCCTTAGCAAGTATTTGCAAATATTCAAATACCAGCCAGTCAGCACTGCAAGATTTACTGAATGACTATACGGGATAACCAATTGGTCACTTGTAATTACAGACCAGATTTCAATCTGTATCCAGAATTCTATGGATAAAGTACTTGATTATTTGCAAAATGCTTTTTAACTATGGTATAGTGAGCAGAAGAGTGTGGTGATTCCACTAGTTGACAGGTTCCACCATGAATCACAACACATGAACACAATTTATGAATAGGAATTTACATAATGAAATGGAAAAATATGTGGGTTTAACTAACTTAACTCGGTGAACATCAGTTGTCAGCTAGTTTCCAAGCAGACTAAGAAGTTTTGAGGACCTTATTTCAAGCAGCATCATTTCCAAGATCTTTGTCAGTAGCTACTGCCATTAGCATGTAAAATGTCATTGTTCAGAAGAAGCAGTTGTAGAAAGTAGCCAAAGTCGGAGAATCACAAGTACAGTTACCTACTACTGTAGAAGATAATTTCTGGGGCATTTGTGAGACATTACTTTCAACACAGCAGAGGCAGAGCTGTACCACAAAACCAGCAAGTAGCCATTGTTTCATCACCAAAATTCGACTATTTGCACCAATCTGTGATGAACCGAAAATAATCTCCTCTGCCATGCTGGAAAGACAACAAACCAGTGTATCGTGTTCTGCACAGAGGGGCTCAAATATCTGGGAATAGTGGCTGCTTCTGAAAGACTGTTTTCTAAGACGGGTGACTGTAACAACTTGCTATCTTGGACTCGGTGGGAAAAAGATGATGTAAATTCGTGTTCTTGATTACACATCCTAAAAAAATTTTGGTGCTCAAAAGCATATTCACTGCAGTCTGTGTGAAAGACGATATTAATTATCTTTTAGTAAAATATGTATATACTTCCTTTGTCAGAAAAGTTCCCGGGCAAGCATTTTATTTCTGAGTTTGCAGTACTAAAAGGAACAAATGTCTTATGTTACCTGTGCGTCCTTGAAATGAACTTGGCCGTGTTGCCATGCAAACTCTTTAGGTGGCAGGGCTGTGCTTAGCAAAACAAGTTTTGGTTTTATCAGTTACGGTGACAATGGTTACTGATTGTGGGCAAAAAATGAATATTAAGTTCTTCAAAAGCTCGGGAAAAACTGTAGTGAAACGTGGGCAATGATTATGCAAACATATGTGGGCGAGGCACTTTCAAGAAGTCGTGCTTTTCGAGTGACACGAAAGGTTTTGTGAAGGCAAAGATTCAGTGCAAGATGATCGTAGAGTTGGTCGCCTATCCACAACTCATACCAATTCAAACGTGAAGTGTGTAAGGCAGTTATTGCAAGAAGACCATCCCGTAAATGTCCATGCGATATCGGAAGAACTTAATGTGTCTCATAAGATTTTATGCGATTTAGGAAAATGGAAACTGAATCCAAAACTCGTACCACACACACTAACAGATGAACAGAAAGAGGAAAGACGAAGAATTTCTGCTGACCTGCTGGATAGAGCCAGACATAGTCCCACATTTCTCTCAAATATTATTGCTGAGAATGTAAGTTGGTGCTACCAGTATGACCCTCACACAAAACGTCAAAGTGCTGAATGGCGAAGTCTTGGATCACAAGTCTGGAAAAAAAAAAAAAAAACAAATGATAGCCTTTGAGAACAAAGACAGTGTTGATTGCATTTTTTGATAATCAAGGATTAGTTCACAAAGTGTATGTTCCTCCAGGTCAAAAAGTGACCCAGACTCTTAACATCGAAGTGTTGAAACATCTGCAACAAGCAAATTGATGTCGCTGCCTTGATTTGTGGCATTCTCGGGACTGGCTCATACTGCTTGACAGTGCAAAACCCCATAGTGCTTCATCCTGAGTCAGGTACGAAAAACCACACGAAAAATACATGCACGACGATGGTAGAAGAATATGCATATTTGATTCACAGCTCTAGTCAAACAATGGAAGTCAGCTGAGCATTTGTCGTAGCAGTTTGGCAATAATGAACAGTTTGGTGCGATGTTAAGCACTCTCATTGGAGGAAACCAGCTCCAGCCTACGAAGTGTCAACTATCAAGTAATTTAAAATGGACTACAGGTAGAGATACCTCAGAGATCATGCGTATACCACAGAAGCTCAGAATAGACTAGCTCAAAGATTATGCTGTGGTGGAGCTGTAGTGCTGACCAAAGAGTTTCGTCATGCTGCATCACAAGATCACTACTAAGTAGGTCACCACAGAGCATCCCCACTTCCTCCACCCCCCCCCCCCCCTTCACCCTGGGAATGCGAAATGCATGCAGGGGGAACCGGTGGTGGTGCTGCAGACCTCATTTTCATGTAGGTTGTATGTACATGTGATAAGCCATGCCTTGACTGGCTGCTTACAGAGGGGCATGGCTGGACTATTTCTTACTGTGTTGAGTAGATGGAGGGAGTGTGATCGGGTAGCAGTCGAAAAAGTTGGTATTGTGTGATGTGGGGTAGTATTCAGTGAGATCGTCGAAAATGAGAGTTGAGAAGGGGGTTGTTGTATGTATGTAAGGGAGCCAACAGTGCTGTAGCAATACTATGTCTTAGTCTGCTAGCGAGTGCTGGAACTGAGGATGATTTTTAGCAGCTATGATCGTGAGAACTGCACCTGCTGAAAAATATAGAAGTGCTAGAATGTTCCTGTAAGTGTGCTAAAGGCAAGTTGACAAAGAGAGGGGATATGTATGTGCATGTGATAAACCTCTTTGTTCGAAGATTTCTCTCCTTCATACCTCCGTTGTGTTATCACAGATTACATGTCACTGATCTCATTTGTACTAAGATTGCAGTACATACAAGGTGCCTATTGGCTTTCATCACCCTGAGTGGAAGGCATAAGTTCTAAAAATGTTCACCAACCTGCAGTCATCTAAGTTGTATTCCCTTCCACAGAAAACAGCACGTATGTCGTGAATCCATTATCTTGAGGCTGTAAGAAACTCTTTGCAAGGAAGTGATATTTTAGAAGTAATTAAATTTCCAATTAGTTTTTTTATAAGGGATGCTGCTGGGCACCTGTGGTCTAGGGATAGAGTCTCTGATTGCTAGTCACAACATCCTCGGTCCCACAGTTGAAATTTGGCACTGCTTAAATTTTGATTAATAATCAGCATTGGCGGCCAAAGACTTCCAGTATAAGAAGTGTCCCTCGTTCTGCCAACAGCCTTGTGAAAGAGGGCGGAGGAGCGGACAGAATTTCAGGGCACTCTCTTGATCTTGGCGTGGGAAACTGCCCCTAAAGGCAGAAGAATTAGCAATGATCAGCGGCATGGGTATGCAAAAGGCAATGGAAACCACTACATTAAAGACACATTATGTGTATCCAAAGTATATGTGCCCTGTTACTGAAAAAGTGTCATGACTGCCAAGGAGGAGGTGACTATGAGAGAAAGACAGACAAACCAATGAAACGATAATGTTCTATGAGTGGGGGTGTGGATCATGGTAGGGAAGCTAGAAAATCCGAAAAGGAAAATGCAAAGGCTGAATCTAGATATAGTAGGGATCAGTGCAGTGAAATGGAAAGAAGACAAGAATTTCAAGTCAGATGAGTGTAGGGTAATATCAACAGTAGTGGAAAATGTTATAATGGGAGTAGGATTCATTATGAATAGGAAGGTAGGGCAGAGAGTGTGTTACTGTGAACAGTTCAGTGATAGGGTTGTTCTTATCAGAATTGACAGAAAACCAACACCAACAATGATAGTTCAGGTATACATGCCGACATGGCAAGCTGAAGACAGAGATATAGAGAAAGTATATGAGGATATTGAAAGAGTGAAAGTAGATGAAAATCTAATAGTCATGGGGCACTGGAATTCAGTTGTAGGGGAAGGAGTAGAACTAAAGGTTACAGGAGAATATGGGCTTGGGACAAGGGATGAGAGAGGAGAAAGACTAATTGAGTTCTGTAGTAAATTTGTGCTAGTAATAGCAAATGTTCTGTACAAGAATTATAAGAGGAGGAGGTGTACTTGGAAAAAACCGGGTTATAGTGGAAGATTTCAGTTAGATTACATTATACATTGAAGGATTACTTAGATAAAACAGAGTAGGAGTCTGTTGAAACAAATTTTATACAAATAAATGTTTTCTCCTTCTTCTTTCCTTTTCTAGAAAAACTTACCCCCAAGCTATGCATAGCACAATACTAACACTGCTTCCTCTTTCTGAGCCCACTCATTATAGAGGGATGCTGTCTCAATTTTTTAGGATAGCAAATGGAAAGTCGCAGTACAGAAAATGGCCAAGAGATTGCCAGAGAGAGAGAGAGAGAGAGAGAGAGAGAGAGAGAGAGAGAGAGAGAGAGAGAGAGAGAGTGTGTGTGTGTGTGTGTGTGTGTGTGTGTGTGTGTGTTATGAACAATGTATGTATAGTGTGTGGAGTGACTGATAGTGAGCTATGAGTGAACAGTGTGGCATTACATTATTTAATAAGTTATTTGTAAAAGAAATATTGTATATCAGGAGTAGATCTAATGATTGCCTCCAACTAGAAGTCTGTAAATATATGTGTATACGAATTAGCTTATTTTAAATTAGTCTAAACTTGTAAAACCTATGACATGTCCTATATCCATGTAAAAAGAGATCTACCGATGAATAAAGATGCTGCTGCTGCTGCTACTACTACTACTACTACTACTACTACTACTACTACTTGGTCGGGCAGAGATTCTGAAATCAGATACTAGATTGTAAGGCTTATCCAGGTGCAGATAGAGACTCAGATCGCAATTTAGTAGTAATGAAGAGTAGGCTGATGTTTAAGAGACCAATCAGGAAGAATCAATACACAGGGAAGTGGAACACATAAGTACTAAGGAATGGTGATCTATGGCTATAGATGTAGCAATAAGGAATAGCTCAGTAGGCAGTACATTTGAAGAGGAATGGACATCTCTAAAAAGGACAATCATGGAAGTTGGAAAGAAAAACATTGGCACAAAGAAGTTAACTGTGAAGAAACTATGGGTAACAGAAAAAATAAAAATTGGAAATTTGTGGTAAGGACTATGGGACCAAACTGTTGAGGTCATTGGTCCCTAGGCTTATGCACTACTTAATTTAACTTAAACTAATGTATGCTACGGACAACACACATTCATGCCTGAGGGAGGACTCCTAACTCCAATGGGGGGCGCCGCGTGGACCGTGACAAGACGCCTGAGACCGTGTGGATACCCCATGCGGCCAGCGGAAATACTTCAACTGATTGATGAATGGAGGAAGTACAAAAATGTTCAGGGAAATTCAGGAATACAGAAATACAAGTTACTGAGGAATGAAATAATTAGGAAGCTAAGGCAAAATGTCTGCAGGAAAAATGTGAAGAAATCGAAAATGAAATGATTGTCAGAAGGATTTACTCAGCATAAAGGAAAGTCAAAACAGCATTTGGTGAAATTAAAAACAAGGGTGGTAACATTAAGGTGCAATGAGAATTCTACTGTTAAATGGAGAGTAGAGAGCAGATAGGTGGAAAGAGCACACTGAAGGCCACTGTGAGGAGGAAGATTAGTCTGAGTTGGCAGAAGAAGAAACAGGAGTCGATAGTGCAGGGATAGGGATCCAATATTAGAATCAGGATTTAAAAGAGTTTAGGAAGACCTAATATCAAATGAGGCACAATGGATGGATACCAATCCTTCGGGAATTCTGAAATTATTGGGGGAGTGGCAACAAAACGACTATTCACGTTGGTGTGTAGAATGTATGAGTCTGGCGACATACCATCCGACTTTCAGAAAAGCATCATCCACACAACTCAAAAGACAACAAGAGCTGACAAGTGCGAGAATTATCGCACAATCATCTTAACAGCTCATGCATCCAAGTTGTTTACAACAATAATATACAGAATAATGGAAAAGAAGATTGTGGGTGTATTAGATGGTGATCAGGGAAGGTAAAGGTACCAGAGAGGCAATTCTGACACTCCAGTTGACAATGGAAGCAAGACTAAAGAAAAATGAAGACACTTTCGTAGGATTTGTCAGGCTGGAAAAAGCGTTCGCCAATGTGAAATATTGCAAGATATTCGAAATTCTGAGAAAAATAGGGGTAAGCTATAGGAAGGGATGGGTAATATACAATATGCACAAGAGCCAAGAGGGAATAATAAGAGTGGACTACTGAGAACGAAGTGCTCGGATTAGTGTTACGTAAACATCGATAAGCTGTCGATTAATCGATAGCATCTGCACTATCAGTTGTCTGTTTTAACTATCGATAGTCCTATCGTTTATGATGTACTTCTTTTTAAAATGGCGCCTGAAAGATTGTCGTTTCCTATTGCCTCCATGGCGTTTGGAGTATACAGGGGAAGTGGATTGTATGGAGATATTTAATCAACAACAAATATGATGGCGCCTTAGCCAGTCTAAGTTGTTTATAAGCTATGTTGCTAATACATTGGTCGCTGTGTAGGAGAGGTCGTGAAAGAGGTCATTTTGTTGTTTGAGTTCCAGTGACGACAACTCACGGTCGTGGGTATCTCTTACTTGTCAGATGCATACGCTGAAAACTACAGGCGTAAATAACATGGTTTCGTGAACGTGCATTATAGTGATTTTCATCTTCAAATGTGTGAGCTTGCTTACTCGTAGCAAGGAATACATATGTAAATAAGGGTTTTGTAATACAATGCAGTTAGTAGAGGAAAAAATGACATTTTAAAGATTTGTTAAGTGTTTCTGATTGTACTTTATAATGCATTTTTAAATAACTACAAGTATTGTCGTTATTAATTATACACATCTGGTACTGTTCTCTTCTGAGTTCTCATTGTACTTACAGGTGTTTTCAGTTGTACATGTTAATGTGTAAAGTGATTAAACAACGCAATCGTAATGTCCCTGTGTCACTTTAGCTTTTTCAGAAGTACAAATATCATTCATATGTTGGTTGCTCAGGTCGTGGTCATTTAACGGAGCTTGTTCCTTCAAGGGCGCGCCACCTTCCGCAAAACTGAATATAGTAAAAGCACAACGTGTCAAGTGTAAAGTTTTTTATTTGTATGGTGGCTGGACATAATCATTAAAATATACAGTTGTATTTACATGCTATCTGCTTTCACAGCATTGCAGTGCAAATTCATAAGTAGTTCGGGCGAAATGCGAATGTTTCAGTGGATGTGAGACAAAACTAATCTCTTCCTGCCAAGAATTGACTGTGAATGTCCAGGAATGTTTTTGCAAAATTGCAAAGCCTGTTGAATTTCTTAACCTCTTGCCCATTAATGCTGAAAGCTCTTGTTTGAAACTTGCACAGCCTGTGAATGAGCTCACCATTATTTTTATTTTATTTTTTTCATTTTTTGAATTTACGTCATTCTGCAATCTGATTAATAATTTTGCGAGCATCGCGAGGAAGAATTCTGCCTCTAAAGCTTCTGGCTCTATGGGGTATTGCAAGAGGTGACCTCAATGTGCCAAAAATGGCTTCTTCGTCACTCATTTCGTTATTTGAACCCCGCACAACAACAGGATTATTCTTCATCACGCAACTATAGTGCCACAACTTTTGAATCGCAGTATTTGGCAGCAGTGAGACAAAGAACACAGTAGTGAAGAAATGTTCCGAATGGTGCCGACATGAAACGGACAGTACCTTTCGCACGCCACCGATAATCTCTGTTGGCTGAGGAAATTCTGCGTTCCAAGAATATTTTGTTTATGTAAGAGGCGCGTAAATAGAGCTTCTTGTTATTGTTTTGAAAATGAACCGTAAAAATCAAACATTGTGCGGAATTTTTTTAAGAAAGTAGTGGACAATAGTCAGTTTGTAAAGTGTACCATCTGCATTAAAGATTATAAACATGATCAGGGTATAGGAATAATTTAAGAGACCACTAAAAAGAAAGCATGGTAAAAACTACAAACCACGAATTAGTAATAGAATTGAAAGGTGAGGGATCGACTTGTGACCTATATCAAGCGCAAGTGATGCAACCAAAAGAATCGAGAGGCTCTACAAAAAATTATTTTAACAGAAGTCAGTTGTACGATGCCAGTTCAAAAGTAAAAAAAGAACTTCATTCCCTTTATGCACAAATGATTGCTATCGATATGCTGCCGTACGGAACTTTCGATCAGCAAGGTTTGAAAAAATTTGTTAATGCTTTAGACAGCAGATATGAGCTGCCAGATAAAACCACACTTAAATATTTACTCAAAACTACAGGAAGAAATAAAAAATAAATTAGAGAAAACCCTTACAACATCTAATTCTTTTAGTATTACAACGGACATGTGGAAAAGCAACGCATATGAAGGCGTACCGCAATTGGCTTTCCACTTTATTATGGACGAAAAATTAGTTTCACCCATATTAAAAGTTTCAAAAACTGTAGGTCATCGCAATGCAGAATCTGTGCACATTTACCAAACATTTCTTTAAAATGTTTCTTTCTTTAACCAGTAAGTGCCATGCTGAGTTTCGTCTCATTCTTGTGATCGGTATATGTTGGTGTTAGCCAAGTCTGCGGAACTTGTGAGGTATTTCTTGGCAGTTTCACCCCTCCCCTCGCCGCCCCCACTCCATCTTATCCCTAGAAACCTAAAGCCGTCGTGTCATTTGTGTTCTGTTTACGGACCCTACCAGATGTAACAAATCATTGAATAATTGCGTTACAACAGACTTAATATATTTTCTTATTCATTACTACAAATAAGCAACACATTTGAACATAGATGTCTCTATAATGCACATTCTCAAAACATTGTTACTTCCGAGCCTAAAGTTGTCACTTGAGCGTTTGTGCGATAGCAGACTAACAGGTGAGAAATGAACGTGGACCCCAACACCATCTGAACCAAAATTAATACAGCATAGCAAAATCAACTGGAAGTGGCGTTACAGTTACTGTGTTGCTGTCTTCCGAGTATATCAACAACTTGCTTTTGTGGCGATTTATGCGAAGTACTTCCATTGTGTCAGCGAATCGGAACAGAATTAAAACTTTCGGTGCTTATAAAAAAGCATCAATATTAATGCAGATATTTGCCAAAAAGACTAATCATAGCAAGTTGTAAATATAGGCCTTATTAACCGAATCGGAATTTGCAGTGGTAATGAAAAACTGTCAGCTATTGAGTTATGGAAGCTGTCGTGTCGCCAAAACAGTGAAGCGAACGAAACGCTATCTATCAGGTTCTGTCGACAGCAAACTTTGAGCAGCGCAGGTATATTACTAGCAATACATCGGTATGATGGGCAAAGGTGTCAGCATTGCTGTCTCTCTCCGCACCTTTCCTTATACATTTTTATGCCGCTCCGTGCGCTTTCCCCGACGAAACACCCAACAAAATTTCTACAAGCTACACACCTTATGTCGATTGCACTAAGATCTAAGAAGATTTGTGCTGCCGATCTCAACGATGTAGCATGAGAGGGATGGCCCTTTTGTTTTGTACTGAGTGTCATCTCAACTGGGAAACAACATAATGATTTAAGAAGCCACCCTTGATCTCTTCAATGCGGTTTCAATCTTGTTATTCCCATCTGCAGTTTATACCATATTTGCTGCAGTTCATCAGCAAACATGCATACCTAAGGTAGTAGTATTGCTTGGCAGACCAGTAAACACTTCCCCTCTTGCAACACTTCCCCTTTCACATCCCTGTTCCTTATGGTGACCTTCTTATTCTTCTTCTTCTTCTTCTTCCTCTTCGTCTTCCTCTTACTGCTTTCCCTGTGCTTCTAAGACTCTGAAGCTCAATGTAACATTGACAAGTAATATACTGGCCCAATTTTAATGAGAATTATTTTTTTATATATTGAAGTAATTTTTCAGCTAACAAGACATTGAGAAAAGGAAATTTTGTGACAATATTATACTAAATTTCGGACATACTGGCAGGTTATTTAACATTACATTTTTTTCAGGTCATAAATCAAATCTTACTAGAATACAATATCCGGGAGAAGACAGCAGTAGTGCTTACAGACAACGTTGTAGTTATGAAAAAGCTGCTTAAATCTTAACGATTCGACATTCACCCTGTTCTGCCTGCTGCATCAACTTATCAATACAAGCTTGTTTCAAAGCAGAAACATTTTCTAAAATGTTATTTAAAACAAAGACTATTGTGACTTTCTTTCATGAGTCTACACTAGCCAGTGACAACCTGCTCACTGTTAAAAAAAAAGAAAACAAAAAAGATCTGAGATTGATACAAGAGCTGCCGACTCGATGGAACACATACCACAAAAAGAATTTTGGAGGTGCGAAGTGAGCCTGAGATTGCGACCAATAAAAGTTCAAAAGCACTGCCTACCCTTACAGTAGAAAACTACTCAGCTATATAAGAGATAATAAATCTTCCCAATCCTTTTCAAGTAGCAACAGCAACAATCTCAGGGGAGTCATACATCACTGCTTCCTTAATTTTACCTCTTATATGAGGTATTGCTGCAAAGTTTTCAGGTTTGTAAAGCACTTTAACAACTAATGAAGAAAGAAGTGTTCAGGATTCCTTGATTAAATCAGTCAGTGAAAGAGTGAAACCACTTAACACATTCACTGTTAATGTGCTTGTGACATTATTAGGTTTAAAAAACGAGTTTCAGGACATTGCAAGAGGTAGAGAACACTGTACAAGTAGTTCAGAAAGAGTATGCTGCTATCATCACATCAACTACAGGAATAATACCTGAAACAGAAGCTTCCATGAACAGTGCTAATACGTCTACTGATACTTCTAACAGTTTGAAATCGGATGATCTACTTTTTTTCCCAATTATCATCAGCGTAACGTCTATTTCGTTACAGCAGTCAATGATTCTACAACTGATGTACATCAGTGTTTTGAAAAACCTGTAATAGGCAAGCATACTTGTGTATTAGAATATTTTGCAAAATCTAATAGCACGTTGCATGTAATGGCCATTAAATTTTTTTGTGGTGTCCAGCGACTTCAGTTACTGCATAGAGGGTTTTCTCCAAGGCAGAATAAATAATTACTAAAAAACGCAACAGACTAAAGGAGAAGAATTTAAACACCTTACCTGTATCTTTTAATGTTGTATTTTAAATAAAAGACAAAAGAACAAGAATTTAAATACCTTACTTTTTATAAAACAGAATTTGGATGCACTGTACTGTTGTATTTTAACCCATAAACATTATTAGAAAGCTATTTTTCTTTTGAAATACCAACCCAAAACAATCGATAGTTAATCGAATCATCGATAGTTTCTAAAAGTACAAATGATAATATCGTATGATCTAAAATTTGAACTTTTCCTGGCTAATCAGCTGCTCAAAAAGATTTCGGGCTTGCAGCCGGTCGTTCTAAACTTCATTGCACGATATTTCAGCTGGACAACTGCCAGCCATCTTCAGGTGAGCCGAATGAGGACTGACGAAGACCTTCTCCGCTCCATCTTATACAGTGCATTGCAGTCGTGGAGACAGAAGGACCACACTGCCCAGCGACAGCGTCCTCGCTGGTGGAACTGCAAGACTTAGCTGCCATTGGTATTGTCGCTGACCGCAGCTATCGAAGTCTTCTGGCGTCTTCGTCTCGAGCAAATTTCAGAGATGACGGGATTCCACCCGTTATTCAATTGGTAACCACTGTCACAGTTCATCACTATGAAAGTATCATCGACGTATCTCCAAAATACTTCCATAGTGTGGCCCCACAGAGAAGAAACGTTAATGGAGTTTTTTCAACATCTTAACTCCATCCATAAGAATATTCGATTTACTATGGAACTAGAGAAAGATGGTTGCCTTCCACTCCTGGATGTTTTGGTTAAACGGAAGACTGACGGCTCGGTGGAACATTTTGTTTATCATAAGCCCAGTCACACTGATTTGTACTTGCATTGTTCAAGTTTCCATCACCCATCTCAAACCTTGAGTGTACTTAAAACCATTGTGCACAGGGCACATACGGTGTTGGATGCAGAGAATTTGCCTCAGGAACTTGCACATTTAAGAACGTTGTTCAGAGAGAATGGATACTCGACCTGGCAGAATAACAGGGCATTCTCAACTAGAGCCAGGAACCGGGAAATGGATAAAGAGGAGAAAGCTCCAGGCAAGTCCCTAGCTTTTCTTCCCTTCGTTGGAAATATCTCCTTCAAAATAGCGAGGATTCTTAATAAAATTTCATGTGAAAGTGGTTTTCGTCCACTTTCTAAGATTTCGGATTTGCTGGGATCGGTGAAGAATGATTTGGTACTGCGGAAGGCGGGAATTTACAAAATACCATGTCAATGTGGTATGGCCTATATAGGACAGAAAACGCGTACAGTGGAAGAGCGTTGTACGGAATATCAATGTTGCACTCATCTACAGCAACCCAGTGAGTCTGCAGTTGCGGAACATTGTATTTCCAATGGACATTCAACGGAGTACTAACAAAACTTCGATTTTGGCCACAGCAAAGAATCCGTTGAAATATGCATCGCGCCAAATCTGATGAACCGAGACAGTGGTTACCAACTGAATAAAGCGTGGAATCCCGTCATCTCTGAAATTTGCTCGAGACGATGACGCCAGAAGACTTCGATAGCTGCAGCCAGCGACAATACCGACGGCAGGTGAGTCTTGCAGTTCTACCAGCGAGGGCGCTGTCCCTGGGCAATGTGGTCCTTCTGTCTCTTTGACTGCAACACATGCGCGGCAGTACCATGATGGAGCGGAGAACGTCTTCGTGAGTCCATGTTCGACTCACCTGAAGATGGCTGGCAGTGGTCCAGCCTAAATATCGAGCAATGAAGTTTATGACTACCGGCTGCAACCCGAAATCTTTTTGAACAATATCGTATGAGTCAACTATCGATGTTTAGGCAACACTAGCTCAGATTAAAAAAAGTGTGAGGCAGGGATGTAGCCTTTCGCCCCTACTGTTCAATCTGTACATCGAAGAAGCAATTATGGAAATAAAAGAAAGGTTCAGGAGTGGAATCAAAATTGAAAGTGAAAGGATGTCAAAAGTTGAATCTACTTTATGTGTTTTAATTCTCAGATTATTAATTTACTTATACAATAATAGACTTAAATTATTTTGTGATTTGAAAAAACTGATTGTTATCAGCCAGTTCGTGTATAATCTTATATCTCAAAATCATTAATCTTTAATAACACTTTTTATACTAATTACATTTTTCTTTTAATAGGAAAGATTTTCAATTTAGTTTCATTCAGCACCTTTATGTTGTTGGTAGTCTTTCGTTAATTTACAATCTACCATTTCTGGGAGAATACGGTAGAGCAGTCTGCTATCTCCTAACCAATTTCTATCATAAAGTTTTATTCTGCTGTTAAACTGCTATCGGCACATTGCCGTCCATTAAATTCAACAAAATATTTCTCATAAAGAAATTAGACTGCTGTACCACTATTATCGGCGCATTGCCATCCTTTCAGTTCGATGAAACTTTCTTTACACTTTTCCTCACTATTATGTCGGCACCATGCTGTTCTGCAATTACTTATATTTGAATGTGTCATAAAGACATCCACTTCACATGGTCGCAAATAAAACAGACACAACACCTGTACATTTCACAAATACATGGAGACGGAAGAACTTTACAAGCAGCAGCCCACAACAGCAACTCATATTGATGATGCTATAGCTCACTATGTGGTATTGCATTATGAAACTCCAGACTTTCCCAACTGGTTTTGAGTTCAACAACTGTCAGTCCATTCTCCCATCTCCAACCTCACCATACAGCTCCACTACAATTCTATGAAACAATACGAAATGCCTTACATTAGTTTTCTAATAATTTTAAACATACGAGGGTTGACTGAAAAGTAATGCCTCCACCTTTGTAACTCTTCAATAGTTGGCAGCATTGGTATGTGGCAGGTACTGGCTTGTTCCGTAGCCTCTTCTCTACAGCTCCAGTTGGCGAGAAGCCTTAACATTGATCGATTGTGTTGTAACAGTGTAAAGTATGGAACCTTGCGCAGACGGTCGGTCAATGCGATTTAAGCAACGTGCTGTTACTGAATTCTTCACAGCAGAAGGTGTCAATCCAAAGGCGATTCATCTGAGAACGAAAAAAGTTTACGGTGATTGGGTTGATGTGAGTACTGTGCGTCGTTGGGCGAGTAAGTTTAAAGCTGTTGAGGCGGGAACATCTGACCTGCGTAAAAAACAAAGAGTTGGACGTCCTGTGACAGCAACCACCGAGTTTCACAAGCAAAATGTTGACAGATTGATTCAGAACGATAGTCGTATCACCCAGAAAGAAATTACAAGCACAATCGGCATTTCACAAGAACTTTTGGGTCACATTATTGCTTTGCTTGGCTACTGGAAGTTATGTGCACGATGGATAACCCGAATGACTCCTGAAATGAAAGCGCACAGACTTGAAATTTGCCAGGAACTCCTCTCGAGTTACGAGAATGAATGTGACGCCTCTCTCCATTCAATTGTGACAGGAGACGAAACGTGGGCACATCATTACGACCCGGTGACGAAACGTCTGTCTATGGAATATCGACACAAAGACTCGCCCTAGAAAAAGAAATTCAAGACGCAGCCTTCAGCTGGAAAAATCATGGCCACAGTTTTCTGGGACGCAGATGGTGTTATGCATGTTGATTTCCTTGGTCGCGGGACAACAATAAATTCAGAGCGTTACATCACAACTCTGCGAACTCTGAAACGGTGGCTAACAAGGGTCAGAAAGGAAAAGGGAAATGTTTTCATGCAGCATGACAATGCCAAACCACACACATCACGTGCCACCATAGCAGAACTTCAGAGGCTGAATCTCACCACCGTACGGCATCCTCCACACAGTCCAAATTTAGCACCGTCTGACTTCCATCTGCTCCCAATAACGAAAGACGATCTGCGGGGACATCATTATGCTTCTGATGAAGACTTTGAGAGATCTGTGAGACTGTGGTTGCGGAAACAGAGTGTCGACTTCAGAAAACTTGTTCATCGTTGGCAGAAATGTATCCAATTGGCTGGTGATTATGTGGAAAAGTGAATATTGGTAATTAAAGATCACAGTCTAAGGATTATTTCTGCGTTTGAGTTATTAAAATATTCCCATCCAAACCCAGTTAACGAAGGTGGAGACATTACTTTTCATTAAACCCTCGTATTTTAAATAAACATTTTTTCGTACACTATTACAGCGCAAATATTTGATACCTAATGTTTTGTTTTGGTTTTGGGTGTTTACAAACAATGCCACTGTTTACATCGTACTACGGCAGTGGTTCATTAACGTTTTTGTTTTGGTCACTGCTGTAGCTGCATATAGCTGGGGCATTGCCTTTCACACTTTAAGAGCAGGATACCATCTGTCACTATTGAACAGCTTCGGTAATGGCTCACACCGCAAGCCGACGTCACCTCCTATGTATGCTCTTTAAATCTTACCTGCGGTTTTTTTTGTGTGGTTTTACGGCGCACAACTACAATGGTCATTAGCGTCCAGACTAAGTTAGGAATGCACTGCGAGGCACAAGGTTAAAACAGCAACTAAAAGGGACAACACTATAAAAGACATATTAACAGGCAAGGGACTAAAAGAAAACAGCATAATCAAATGTCCTTAGACAGGTTTGTCAAGTAGATAAAACGAAGAACGCGAGCAGCTGCTGCTGGGTCAGGCTTACAATCGCGATTCACAGATACATCGAGAGTATTCTTTTAGAATCTTGTTTCGAACATAATGCACAACACACACATTTATCAAATCGTTTCTTCATTCCACAGAATGATGTAGCATTCCTTCTACATTTGAGTGTCATTGCTATTACAAAAAGTACTAGTGGAACTCTATTCATGTAATGATTGTGTATTTTCTACAGATTTTCATATACGAGCATTCGCCGACGTTTTAGTGCGTAGGGGCTAATTGTCTTTCTGAACTAAACCTTTACTCCACATTCCGTTCATTGCTAAAACCAATGTGTGTCATTACTCTTTATACTTCATATCACGTGGGCTTCTATTTTAACCTTATTTATTACATTTATGTCTTTTATGAGATTCCCCGTGAGTGTTGTGTCTTACGTCGACAATGTGTCTCTTCCCTTGTACTTCATAAAGTAGTTGGCGGAAACCACTTCACCCATAAATATTACTTAACGGCCGACTTACACTTCCCTCACTCTTCATTCGCGATTGGCAACTATTCTGTCCCTTGATTTATCACTCTCCTTTCACCTCTTTTCGCCGGCCGCGGTGGTCTCGCGGTTCTAGGCGCGCAGTCCGGAACCGTGCGACTGCTACGGTCGCAGGTTCGAATCCTGCCACGGGCATGGATGTGTGTGATGTTCTTAGGTTAGTTAGGTTTAAGTAGTTCTAAGTTCTAGGGGACTGATGACCACAGCAGTTGAGTCCCATAGTGCTCAGAGCCATTTGATTTTCACCTCTTTTCTCTCTTCGTAAATAACTGGCAGACTTCCTGTCACCCAATAACCATAAATCCCCATTTATGTCTACTTTGACACAGTCTGTACATCATCTCAAGACAACATTAGTTATTTCCATTACTTGTTGCGACCAGAACTTTTGCTATTGTGCATTCTCATATTCACTTACCTGGTTTAACGCCGTCCTCCTCCTCTGTGGCCTTCAGCTTTTTTTTTCGTTATTTTATCCTTGCCTGCTTTCCTATTCTTAAAATATTTCCAGACATAAATGTTTATATGTCACTGTTGTAAATATTTAAAACTTCTTCCACAATGTACTTCGTAATATATTTTTTATGTGCACTAATATCCTATTGGTGTCTCGTTGTAACTATGTATTTTGCTCTCTTGCTGGTGCATCTGTAATCCTATTCTTTGTACGAGGTGCATTCAAGTTCTAAGGCCTCCGATTTTTTTTTTTCTAATTAACTACTCACCCGAAATCGATGAAACTGGCGTTACTTCTCGACGTAATCGCCCTGCAGACGTACACATTTTTCACAACGCTGACGCCATGATTCCATGGCAGCGGCGAAGGCTTCTTTAGGAGTCTGTTTTGACCACTGGAAAATCGCTGAGGCAATAGCAGCACGGCTGGTGAATGTGCGGCCACGGAGATTGTCTTTCGTTGTTGGAAAAAGCCAAAAGTCACTAGGAGCCAGGTCAGGTGAGTAGGGAGCATGAGAAATCACTTCAAAGTTGTTATCACGAAGAAACTGTTGCGTAACGTTAGCTCGATGTGCGGGTGCGTTGTCTTGGTGAAACAGCACACGCGCAGCCCTTCCCAGACGTTTTTGTTGCAGTGCAGGAAGGAATTTGTTCTTCAAAACATTTTCGTAGGATGCACCTGTTACCGTAGTGCCCTTTGGAACGCAATGGGTAAGGATTACGCCCTCGCTGTCCCAGAACATGGACACCATCATTTTTTCAGCACTGGCGGTTACCCAAAATTTTTTTGGTGGCGGTGAATCTGTGTGCTTCCATTGAGCTGACTGGCGCTTTGTTTCTGGATTGAAAAATGGCATCCATGTCTCATCCATTGTCACAAGCGACGAAAAGAAAGTCCCATTCATGCTGTCGTTGCGCGTCAACATTGCTTGGCAACATGCCACACAGGCAGCCATGTGGTCGTCCGTCAGCATTTGTGGCACCCACCTGGATGACACTTTTCGCATTTTCAGGTCGTCATGCAGGATTGTGTGCACAGAACCCACAGAAATGCCAACTCTGGAGGCAATCTGTTCAACAGTCATTCGGCGATCCCCCAAAACAATTCTCTCCACTTTCTCGATCATGATGTCAGACCAGCTTGTGCGAGCCCGAGGTTGTTTCAGTTTGTTGTCACACGATGTTCTGCCTTCATTAAACTGTCGCACCCACGAACGCACTTTCGACACATCCATAACCCCATCACGACATGTCTCCTTCAACAGTCGATGAATTTCAATTGGTTTCACACCACGCAAATTCAGAAAACGAATGATTGCACGCTGTTCAAGTAAGGAAAACGTCGCCATTTTAAGTATTTAAAACAGTTCTCATTCTCGCTGCTGGCGGTAAAATTCCATCTGCCGTACGGTGCTGCCATCTCTGGGATGTATTGCCAATGAACGTGGCCTCATTTTAAAACAATGCGCACGTTTCTATCTGTTTCTAGTCCGGAGAAAAAAAATCGGAGGCCTTAGAACTTGAATGCACCTTGTATACTCTGGCCTGTCCATGTACATCCTTTTAAAGTCTGTTTTTTCACCCGTGCTATGCAGATGTTTGTTCTGCTGGGTTACTTTGTTTGTGTCATAGTTTATTTCTTTGTAGTCACATTCAGTGTAAGAAAATTTATTCGTCTGAACCTTGATGGTAGAGAATGTTAGAGAAGACAGATATAGTTCTGAGTGAAAGAAGGGGAAGAACTAACAGCAGGAAAAGAAAATTAAGTATTCTGTCAGTTAACTCGGGCACTTTAAAATTGTCAATTACCTAGCAATACAAAGAACGTTATTGCCCACTGAGGTTAGTATTCATAATATTTTTTCATGTCACTGATTGACATTTCGTCTAATAATTGTAGTGGCGGTATTTCCTGTGGTAGAATGACGCACTTCATTCACAACTTTCTCAAATTCAGCAATATAATCTACCCACATAATCTACCCACATAATCTACTGACAGTTTTGTCTCCCACAGAAGAATGCAGTACACATTTGACCATTTTTTTACTCTGACAAAAGCTGGCTGTCAAGTCTATGTTTGTAGATATCTTGACGCCACTGAACTTCGGCACGGGGCCTTCTAGTACCTTGCACCTATCCATTTGTGGTATAATGACGTTTTCACCATCAAGCCTTCTGTCGACAAATACTTCATCTTTCCCTAAATTTTGTGTCGATTCAAGAATGCTTGATCTCAATACTTTATATGTTTTACATGTGTTACTGACACTTGTTCTCCATGATTTTGCTTCTCCTTCTAACCTACTGGCCACGAATTCGATTTTTTGTTGTTCAGTCATGTTTTCAGGAATGATGCCCTCAAACTGTCTAATAACGGCTACTGGGTGTATAACGGTTACTGTAGCGGGTAAAACCAAATACAACGGTATACTACGCCGTTTGTTATGCTGGCACAACGTGTATTACCAAATATGGTATTATGTAGCAGTAAATGTTACCCTCTGGGTGGATTTAAGTAAATTGACCGCGAGTTACCTAATGGATTTGGATTATCGAACCTGAATTTAATATAAAAGTACCTACATCTACATGGATACTCTGCAAATCACATCTAAGTTCCTGGCAGAGGGTTCATCGAACCACCTTCACAATTCTCAGTTATTCCAATCTCGTATAGCGAGCGGAAAGAATGAACACCTATATCTTTCCGTACGAGCTCTGATTTCCCTTATTTTATCTTAGTGATCGTTCCTCCCTATGTAAGTCGGTGTCAACAAAATATTTTTGCATTCAGAGGAGAAACGAGAAAGCTGAAGATTGAAATTTAGAAAGTTGTTTAAGTAACCAAGTTTACTTAAATGAAATAAAACACGGTCGCCAGCCTAATTAGGCATAGTAATATGAAACATTACTTTAAAGAGTCAAAAATGGTTCAAATGGCTCTGAGCACTATGGGACTCAACTGCTGAGGTCATTAGTCCCCTAGAACTTAGAACTAGTTAAACCTAACTAACCTAAGGACATCACAAACAACCATGCCCGAGGCAGGATTCTAACCTGCGACCGTAGCGGTCTTGCGGTTCCAGACTGCAGCGCCTTTAACCGCACGGCCACTTCGGCCGGCTTTAAAGAGTCTGTATTGAATTTTGGTGAAGGAAAGCTACCATTACTTCTTTCCCAGAGAAGTGCAATGAATTCTACTATAACCATACAAGTGGTACAGTGATGCTAGCAGCTATAAATAGTATATGCAAGTTTTCACAGAAACTGTTAACGGCTTATTTCTTCTCAATAGTAATTACTTTGTTATATATGAATCATGTGATCACCAAATGTTATGAAAGTCAGTACTAAACCAGAAATTGGACACGGACTTAGTCCTATTTCAACAATTACTTTCCAAATAGTACAAACATAATTAAAAGTCACTTGCAATAGGATTTTTACATTCATGAAGAAGTAATATTGTTACTATTTTTATGGATAAGGGCAATTACAGTAACTTTATCTTTCATAGGCAAAGACTTAGGTGGGGGCCCTCAACCTGTCTTTCCAAATTTTTCTACACAATGCACACAAAACTCTAGAATTTTTAAAAATGCAATTAGTAAACTCATTGTTCAAGAATGTTTTCTCATATTAAGCAACACAAAAGTGAGGACCCTTAAACTGTGCATTACCGTAAACCAAACTAAACACACTTTTCTGAGACAAATTGTAAGATGCAAATTTTGGTATTATTCTTTCACTTATTTTACTCACCTTGCACTACTTTTAAAACAGTTAATGTCAGTGATCTTTTATGCTGGTCCTTAAGTATGACTTTAAATGCAGTTTACTCTAACCAACCTCAAAATAACGTGCTTCCTTTTGTCATTAGCACAATCAGTAATTTTCACTGACAGAATTAAATGAAGGTAATCTTTGAAGCACAATCAAACATTATGGAGGTTTTCATAAATGCAATACTAACTACCTCCCTTGATTTCAATGAAACCCATAGTATTTCTATATATCTTGTTGCATCCAGAATCAAGCAACACCAACAATCACTTATTTTCAATCGTTTTTCACATACAGGATACTCGGATGTTAGTAATTATATGGAATGGAACCTAAGAGCTATGATGAGAGGAACCAATTCAAGGGTCAGACACACAGTTTAACATAATTTGCCTTATTATTGCAAATTAAACAACACTTAATGTAGTGGTCCATACTTTGACATAAATCTGACCCCTTAGATTTGCTGAAGTGATGGCGCAATATTGGTGGCGAGTATATAATGGCTACCCGGTCTTTTTTCTGCATGTGAATTGCTCGATTATTTTCTTCTCATCGACGAAATTACCAACTTTAGAGCCTTTTCCAATAACAGAGCACCATTTTAGAGCCGTACACACATCCGAGGCCTTTCTATATTAATCTAGGTTCTGGATGCTACCCTCGGCACTTGTGTTGTTTACTCACTTGCTGCTCAGAGCAACCTTATCCAGTAGCTAGCTGCCGACTGACTGTGCTCTCTCACTTGGCGCCCAGACTGAGGGCCACATCCGCCTTTTAGCTCGCGCCAACCACTTTTTGGCGCGTGCCAACTCACTTCCGTTACAAATGGGAAGTACTGTTGCTTTTCATTTTATACAATGCAAGTCCCTAGGTATGAACCAGCTTGTACATCGTTGTAAACAGACATCTTTTAAAATTCTTAATATTCAAATACATTAACATGTCAACACAAAAGCCACATAATTATATAACATTTCCCTTCACTCAATACAAAGAATTTAAATGGTAAAGAGGAAACATTTTACTCAACTTTTCACTTCATTACAATAGGCCAAAGACATTACATAGTAAAAAAATACGTACTTGACATTAAACAGAATTAATGAGTACAAAATATTTACAGAATTAATTATGGTGTTACAGGTGTATGGTTCTCTTACTAGAGAAATGATGGAAGTTATCAGCATTAGCGTAATTTGCTACGCCATTTCATTGAACAATACCTTTCTTTCTAGTTCACACCAAATTTCTACTTCTAATTTAAATTCATTTTCTAATTTGTCTTTTGTCTCAGGAAGTACTTTTTGCTCTATTTCTCTCAATTTTCCCTGCTGAATCGCACTTGTATTACCTTTACAAGAGGATTCTACATTTGAAGCATTTCATGGTAGTTTTTGATACTTTGTATATTATTCGTGATAACTTTGCTTTGCTCTTGCCTTAGATTACTAATGTCATTAATTGTTGTTAGTATTACCTCATTTTGATCCTGCAAATTACTGTCTAACTTTTTGGTTTCATGGTCAGTGTTTTGATTCATTTTTGCCTTAACAAACTTCTAATTTTTTTACCCCATCCTTTTGTTTCGTAATCTATTTCCTTGTAACATCCTTCGGTTTCAGCTTCAAGATTTGTAACATTTTGTTCCAAAGCATCGAAGTTAGCGATAATTTGAGCTATTCCTACCTTAACTTCTTTAAACTCCTCCTTATTTTCTTTTAATCCTTTGTCTGTTTTATTACTGAATTCCTCCTTATTTTCTTTTAGTGCTTTACTTACTACTTTTTGTTCTTGCGAAATTAATTTTAGCAAAGACCTCAGTTCCTGATCATTATCCTGAGTTGGTAAAGTGTCAGCTGACCCTGTACGATGATCTGATTCCTTTTCACAGCCATTTTAGTAATACTAATGTTCCAATTACAAATCATAGACTGCTATATGTATGTGTAAGTGCAACACTTCCACTACTTTTCTTCCTATACACACTGCCGCTGATTACAGTAGCTCAGGACTGCACCGCTGGCTGCAATTCCGCTGTCGTGGTGTGCTGAAGCTCACGATCCAAACCGCACCGGCCGCTGCTTGCCGCCGCCGCACCTGTTGTTCTGTGACTGTCTCACGCTACTCTGCACTCTGCTATGTCTCGCAGGATGAAAAATCTTGAAGTGATGGTTTATACCTTAATCCCAAGGACCGCGCACAAAACTTTAACTTCTATTCTCATATCACATCAGCACTTCCTATTCCTCAATTACCGAAACTAATTTCATTGTCATGGAAAATTTGGTTTTGCGGCATGAGTATAACAGTTCAGCTTAAGTTCAGAAACAGTTCAAACACAGTTGAAAGCCTACTTATCACAGTTTTCGTGCAGTTCTCTGGTCATTTACAGTTCACACGAACCACAGTCCTTACATACACTCCTGGAAATTGAAATAAGAACACCGTGAATTCATTGTCCCAGGAAGGGGAAACTTTATTGACACATTCCTGGGGTCAGATACATCACATGATCACACTGACAGAACCACAGGCACATAGACACAGGCAACAGAGTATGCACAATGTCGGCACTAGTACAGTGTATATCCACCTTTCGCAGCAATGCAGGCTGCTATTCTCCTATGGAGACGATCGTAGTGATGCTGGATGTAGTCCTGTGGAACGGCTTGCCATGCCATTTCCACCTGGCGCCTCAGTTGGACCAGCGTTCGTGCTGGACGTGCAGACCGCGTGAGACGACGCTTCATCCAGTCCCAAACATGCTCAATGGGGGACAGATCCGGAGATCTTGCTGGCCAGGGTAGTTGACTTACACCTTCTAGAGCACGTTGGGTGGCATGGGATACATGCGGACGTGCATTGTCCTGTTGGAACAGCAAGTTCCCTTGCCGGTCTAGGAATGGTAGAACGATGGGTTCGATGACGGTTTGGATGTACGGTGCACTATTCAGTGTCCCCTCGACGATCACCAGTGGTGTACGGCCAGTGTAGGAGATCGCTCCCCACACCATGATACCGGGTGTTGGCCCTGTGTGCCTCGGTCGTATGCAGTCCTGAGTGTGGCGCTCACCTGCACGGCGCCAAACACGCATACGACCATCATTGGCACCAAGGCAGAAGCGACTCTCATCGCTGAAGACGACACGTCTCCATTCGTCCCTCCATTCACGCCTGTCGCGACACCACTGGAGGCGGGCTGCACGATGTTGGGGCGTGAGCGGAAGACGGCCTAACGGTGTGCGGGACCGTAGCCCAGCTTCATCGAGACGGTTGCGAATGGTCCTCGCCGATACCCCAGGAGCAACAGTGTCCCTAATTTGCTGGGAAGTGGCGGTGCGATCCCCTACGGCACTGCGTAGGATCCTACGGTCTTGGCGTGCATCCGTGCGTCGCTGCGGTCCGGTCCCAGGTCGACGGGCACGTGCACCTTCCGCCGACCACTGGCGACAACATCGATGTACTGTGGAGACCTCACGCCCCACGTGTTGAGCAATTCGGCGGTACGTCCACCCGGCCTCCCGCATGCCCACTATACGCCCTCGCTCAAAGTCCGTCAACTGCACATACGGTTCACGTCCACGCTGTCGCGGCATGCTACCAGTGTTAAAGACTGCGATGGAGCTCCGTAGGCCACGGCAAACTGGCTGACACTGACGGCGGCGGTGCACAAATGCTGCGCAGCTAGCGCCATTCGACGGCCAACACCGCGGTTCCTGGTGTGTCCGCTGTGCTGTGCGTGTGATCATTGCTTGTACAGCCCTCTCGCAGTGTCCGGAGTAAGTATGGTGGGTCTGACACACCGGTGTCAATGTGTTCTTTTTTCCATTTCCAGGAGTGTAGTTCGCTGGTCAGTTACAGTTCACAGCTCTCGTTAATAAAATCTAGCTCCATAATTCCAAAGCACTTCGACTTCAATGATTACTTCCCATCAGGGATGCAGAGACACGCGCACCTCCCTCCAATATTTCAACAAAGGTTTAATCAGTCTTACATCGAGCGATTAAATATTACAGGCCGAAATAGGAAATCATGGGAACAACTGAAACAGCGCATCACTTCACTGCAATTTGCACTTATTGTAACACTTGATAACAGACCAAGAAAATGTCGCTTGTTACACTTGACAGTAATAGCACTAGAACAATAATAAACACCTGATTCGGTTTTCTGCACTTTAGTTAAAGTTCAACTGGCGAACACAATTTAAGTTCTCCCATAAATGTAAATATTACTCGTAGGCTCGTTAAAGAACTGGTTATGAAACAGTCACTTATAACATCAAGGCAGGCACACTCCATTTAAAGGGAAAATAATTAGCAAGTCTACACATTGACTAGAACATTAAAGTGAATAACAGGAAAGTGCACCGTCCACAACACCTTACGGTGACAGTTAACCTCCAATAAGTTCCTTTCTTTACAATATGACATTAAGTACAGCTCAAGAGTAATACAAAAATTAGATTCCACCGATATACATATACAGAGTGACAGGAATTTGGGTGAGTTGACTGTTGCTCATGCTGGGCTGGATATTCGCACCGTCAGAATTTTCGAGTTTCCGTTCGAAATAACTGCGGAACAAATCACTGCCTCTATTAAGCGCTACGGTAAAATGATCAGCAGCGTTGCCGAAAAGTGGGTATCTCTATCTTGAATGGTGTACGGCGAATTAAAAGTGAATTGCAAAGGCATATTCCCCCATAAGTTACTATTTGTGGATACAGTGTGATTGTCATGTGAGAGGGGCAGCCTCGAATATGTTCTGGTTGTAATTCCACAGGAAACGCCCCTGTCCAGTGCGTCCAAATACGGGTAAGGCAGCTGCCTGGGGGCGAACTAGACACTTCCCAGAAAATGACAATATTACCGACAACCAATGTAGCGGCAGTCCGCGCCATTACCCACGATTCAGCGGAAGTAGAATTTAATGTAGACGGTATTACGAATGATGACGATGTGTCCATGAAGACTCATAGCACTGAGGCAGCTACGCCGGACAAAGGCAAGGTAATTGGTGTAGAAATGGTTAGCAGCGAAACTGACAGGCGGCACGAGGCAGGGAATCATGTTCTTCCATCAGAGAACGTGGAAGCCTCCGTCGGTGAACCCTTCCCGAAGAAGCACAAGAAACGTCGGACCACTCGTCCTGATGCCGCTCAGTGAGCCCCCGTCTGGCGCGAGAGGGGCAAACAAACAGGCCGCACGATCAGTGACGCAACATCGGTGAACGACAGTTGCTTTCAATCGTGCACATTGACAACAATGCTTCCAACTTGGACACGGAAGGGCCGGGGACTTGCGAAACACCACAGACGGCCGAAGTGCCCGTTGCCGGTAGTAACGGCAAGCGCTATGGATCTGGCGACGCCACAGACTGCAAATCAACAGCTGTGTCAGTAGTTCATTGGGCGGATGGTACTGAATATATCTCTGGCGATCACGAGATGAATGAGGAAACGAGGGTAACGGGAGGTACGCCACTGGCGTCTCGGCAAAATGCAGCGTCCAAGGATGGCAAAGTATAGGCATATCAAACGTCTGAAGCGGAAGACTATCGATGGTATACGAACTGCAAATGTTTCAATCTGCAGATGACCGGTCGAGTCACTTCTTTTCGTTCGAGGCAACCCTATAAGATTTCCAGTCTGACATTAACCGACTCGTCTCCCAAGTTAAGATCCACAGCCTTAGACAGTATTTACGGGCAGCTGACGTCTGCATTATATTCTTACAGGAAGCGATGTCACCACTCGTAGCAAACATACCCGGTTATGACGCCATTGTCAATGTAGGAACGAAGGCCAGTACACTGATTTTGCATAAAGAAGGTATTGAATGCTCTTGCCTGACCATTTTATCAACAGGACGAGGCACTGCTGCCAAATTCGATGATGTTCTCCTCCTTAACGTATACACCCCCTCCGGGTGCATCACGAGTGCAGCGAGGAGGGAGTTTTACACCGGAGAGATCGCGAGTTTAATCACCGACTTGCGCCTGCACATTGTTGTGGGAGGTGACTTCAGCTGCAGTTTGCGCCGCACCGACCAAACGCCGAATTTTAACGTCAGTCAAGAACTGCAAACATCAGCTACAGAATTACAGTTAGTCGACACGTGGGCCCACTCACACCTCGATAACGTCGCTTATACTCATTTTACACCGACGTCATCAAGTAGAATGCATCGATATATGCGCAATGTGATCTTTTAGTCAACATGGGGAGCTGCGAATATTGGCCTGTTAATTTTACCGACCATATCGCTTACCATACGGTTCTTAATAACTCATCGCGGAAAGTTTACAGAGGCTCCGGACGATGGCAACTCAGTTGTAGCCTCTTAAAGGACGAAAGTTTCGAGCGTGAGATTCTTTCAGTTTGGCAAATCATTGTTCAGCAAAGGCCCAAGTACCCCAAGGGGATCGAATGATGGATACTTTATGCAAATGGCAAAGTCAATAACTACGTCAAACAACACGCAAGAATTTGTGCGCGCGGCGAGAAGCAAATCAAGGAATTCTATTTCCGCTCTCTGAGAGAACTGTACAAGGATTATAATCAGGTGCCTAATAAACTACCGCAGATACGGCGCATACGAGCAAAAATAACAACCCAGATGGGACGATCCGCCATCGGCCACCAGATTCGTGCACTGGACCTCACCAGCTTGCCACAACAGAAGATGTCTGTATACCATATTGTGCAAGAGGTAAATATGGCACGCAGGAAACTTATAGACAAGTTACAGGACGCCGACGGCACCTGTTATATTCAACAACGAGAAATCAAAAACCATGTTGCCAACCACTTTGCTGCACTTTACAATAGGGCACGTGCACCTCAGAGAAGGTGGAGGAATGGTATCGCACTGGACCGCCGCAGTACGAAATCACGGCAGAACAAAATCGGGACTTGCTCGCTCCTTTCACAAGTGACGAACTGAAGGATGCACTCAATGCCACGCCGTGGAATAATTCTCTGGGCACGGACGGGTTACCTGCCGAATTATACGTCCAACGGACGGAGATGTTCAACGAAATACTTCGTGGGATTGCACTACCCTCTTATTTTACGGAGGGGTAACTGTTTTGGTACCTAAGACACCGAAACCGAAAACCACAAATTATTTAAGGACCATAACGTTGCTCAAAGGAGACTTTAAATTTCTGACACGCTCCCTCAGTGCTCGATTAAGGCCGTTCTTACCCAATATTCTAGGACCATACCAAATGATTGCGATCCGAGGCCGGTCAATGTCAAACATTTTGGCACTGTACAGGATCTTGTCTCCCTCACTTATACTACACACACTCCCATGGCCTTAGCCTTTCTTAACTTTGATAAGGCTTATGACAGATTGGTTTACACCTATCTCAAAGGCTACCGCCGCAAGTTCTTGATAAACTACACAGTGACGGGGTACGTCCCGCTCTCAAGAAGCATAAAGCAAGGTTGCCCTCTCTCAACAATGCTCTACGCGACACACTCTTGTTGCGCAAACTACATCACAGTCTGCCTGGATTCCAGTTTTATAGTATAAAGTCTGTGACCCAAGCAGACGCCGACGACGTCAACGTGCTCCTTAACAATGTTTGCGATGTCGCCGAGGCGTCGCATGTTCTCGAGGAATTTCAAAGAGATAGCGGTGCACTTTTAAATATCAATAAATCTGCCGTCTTAACACTTGGTCAAGATCACAGAAGACGTATGGCAGTCCTGTGTACAGACAAGAAAACAATTTTGTACGTCACTGCACGACCTCCGGACATGTATAATAAAAGTTGGCTACCTAAAATTCAGGTGATAAAAGCAATATTGCGCGAACAGAACATCAGACACCTCGATCGTTTGCAGAGAGCTTGTAAGGGGTTCACCACCCTGATGGAGCAAATGTAATTTCGATGTATTGTTCACGCGCTGCCTGCGACAGAAAATATCTTTGCTGCAATAGAGTCGCAGGTCAGAGCAGTCTCGGCAGTGGTTGCAGTCGCTCGCTGCTACAGGACAGTTGAGTCTGTCGCTGGTACAGTGCAGTTCATAGTCATGTGGTGTAAGGTAAATGTTATCATTTTTATTGGCATGCGCATAGTTAAGTCACTTCTCTGAGATGTTAATATGAATTCATTTCAATCTTTTTGTGATTCGTCAGCAGCAGTTGACCCAGATTTGTAATATTCAATTTTTTATATAATGGATTGCAGATCTTTATTAATAATGTGGAAGATTTTCAGAATATAATTTTTACCAGTCTACAAAAAAGGAAGGAATGATTTTGCCTTAAGTCATTGCCAGTCCCGATCCAGTCATTTATTTAAATTTAAATATTTCAGAAATTTTCGCAGATCATAGTTATGTGTTCTTTAGTAATCAGACGACCAGCTGTGCAGCTGTGTCAATAAGCAAAGTCAGTTTTTCTAATAATTCAGATCTCAGACAAATGTTGTCCAGTATTAGTAGATAGGCCAGCATTGCACTAAGTTGTGCCATTTACGAGCAGATATATAGACAGCGTTATCCGGCGACACCATCATGACGTAAGAATTTCTGAGTTTATTCAGACTGATTTCACAGGGCCATGGCGTAGCGCTGCTTACGTCAAAATTTATCAGTTTTAATGAGTTAAGATATTACTAAAAGAATTAACATTTTTATTATTTTATACGGGAAGGTTACAAGCTTTTATCGTTAATTATTACGCCCTTTCCAAATTACAATATATTGCCGCCGTCCTACCCATGCCAAACACAGTGGCAAGATCTCTTCCAGCGGCGGCTGCCTGGTGCGGGTGGAGACTCAAGATGCTTAAGGTTCCCTTCAAAATGACTGCATTGCCATGCGACATGGGAGGCCTCAGCTTGGACAACTCACGAATCCACGCCTTGGCTATATATGTGAAGCGAACATGGTAACTACTCACGGCAAGCACGGACATCGTCACGAGATGGCTCTGTGAATGGTTGGGGCTAATATCCACAACAAGACGCTCCCGATAAACGTATGATCCAGATGGTATGATGTGTTGACTGAAACTGTTCCTTCACAAGAAAAGCGCCACAGACTCAATCTTGCACTGAGTCCCTACTCCAATTCTGCCACGTGCTGCCAACAGTTTCGCATCTATCTGTATGCAAGTATCAAGTGCACTTTTGGAATTGGACGCGCAAAAAACTGGCTCTGCACAACAGGACTGCCTTCGTGCCATTCAGTTCAAAGGCATTCTGCGACCAGACTTCTGACTCTACCTGCAAGCCAAGTACAACAGTTACCTATGGCTGGTGGGTCACTTTATCAACTAGACGCTGTCACCAGTACCCCTATTGTCTGAAATTTCCACGGATCTATTAAATCAGTACTGCGGACTAAAAACCGATTTGGACACCGGTATGAGACAAATTTTCGAAAATTTTCTTCTAGTGATTCTTTTGATGGCGTGGGGGAGACCCTACACAAACAACCGTAAGAAGATTTTAGTTTTCATTGTATTGAAGAAGTTTATAGCCTCTTCGAAGAATCTATTTTGTCTCCTGAAACTTACGAACGCAGACGGTTTTGTGTTTCGGGATGATTTCTTTTACTAGAAGACTTTCTTTCAGAAGGAATACTTAGTTTAGTGTTTTATGTTTTCTACCAGCAGAGGCGCACCTGCTTCTTCCGGAGTCTGAAACCACAGAAAAAAAATTACTACAAGCGACACGAGAAAATCATTTCTTATTTGCTTTAGGCACAATCTCCTTTTTTAACAGTTAAATTGCATTTACCATTTTTGGTTCCATTTTGCTGTAATACATACTGTTGACGAAGAACCATGTGCTTGCAATGCCCCTTATTTCATTGTATTAAAAACAAAAGGATACTAGCCGCTAAAGAAGGCGAGGAAACGGACAGAGCATGGAGAAATTTCGTATCGCAATTATTCAAAAAACGTGCTCGGTACAAACACCGGCCGCATGTGGAGCTCCGACCAGTGGTGGCGTCGAAGTTAAGAGAAGTGAAATTCACAGAACTAACCACAGAAAACGAAGGCAAAGACACGGAAGCGCAATAGAATATACGGCGACAGCAAAGGCAAAACACGAGAAGCTGAATCCTGAAACCGCCACTGCGTTGAGAGTGTTTGCCGCAGGTGGTCGGAAACTCTTTTTTTTTATTATTTTTTTAAAAAAAAGAGGGTGGAGGAAGTCGTTAAGACGTCTGACTATACACATAAAAAGTGACTGGGATACCTGGCTCTCAAAATAAATAAATAAATCCGTTAGCGTCGCTGCCTGCAGTGCGCAAGGAGCCGGGTTTGATTCCCTGTACTTCCACATTTTTTTTCTGAGGCAGTGAAGTATGGGACGGGGTCCACTCTGTCCTTGTGAAGCCAAATGAGGAGCTGCTTGAATAAAAAAAGCAGAGGCATAATCGAGATTCATCTATCGGCAATAACGGTTGGAGGGACTGGCGACAAGCTCATCACGTATCCCGCGATCACAGATCGCTCCTCGTGCTGCCTTGTAGTCGGAACAAGCCTAAGGCCTAATCTATGAGTAGTGTTTACGATGGCTGTACATTGTGGAAGGCCATCGTTTTGGCTTTTCCGTGAATGTATTCTGTGGCAACTTGGTTTAATCTGTACAATGGCTTTTACATTTAGCCTTTTGAACTACCTACGATTAGCTGATTATGTGAAAATAATATTTTCAAAAAAAAATTCTTTGGATCCTTCTGTCATCTTAAGGTGACTTCTTCTTTCCATATGTTAAACAGTGTCACTGACAGACGGCACCCTTGTCCGAATTCTTGATTTATCCTTTGAATAAGTCTGGTAGTTTCATTTGTTCATATTCTTACAGAGATAGGTGATCATTCTCAGTATATACATACACAGCAAAGTACAGTTGTTGACTTAACAGTGCATTGTATGTACAGGTTTTATTTTGTTCTGGTGATTTCTTTGCCCGAAACGTATCGTAAGAAATAAAAGGCACATTGTGATGTAGATAAATACTGTGTGGGAACTGTTAAAATATCCCACAGTAAGACGAGTGTTTTCGTATTGAATAAATTCATAGTATATTAGCAGGTGTAAGTTGTAAAGGTTACTGTTTTTCTGTAAGCGTCAACGCCAGTTCTCAGTATGGCGCAGTTTGTCTATAAGGAAGTTATAGCTTAAACAGCCACTCGCATCTTACCAAATCGGCACCGAAGGATAGATACAAATCACACTGCCAGCGGCTGTGAAAGTCGCTCCCGTGCCGAACGGGCAGATTATCATAAAAAATCTGAAGGCGAAGCTCTGGATTTCTCTCGCTTGAGCGTCACAGCCGAGCGAATATGCCGAAAGGAGCACAGTTCATCGTCCTCAAAGAGCCGGCGAACTCGGCAAGCAGATTGCGAGGAGAGGGAGCTCTGCCCTCAGAGACGATTTGCGGGGGCGCTTGCTGTTTCTTGTGACTGCCAGCCTCTTTCTCTGCAGGGAGGTGGGGCGCTGCGGAATATGAAGGCGACTCGGATGAAACCGGGGCAAGAGGACGATCTTTGCCTCGGGGCGCGGAGGACCCACGAAGCACGGCCACGTGCCGTCGCCAAGATATAGTGGCTCCGGCTGCGTACTTCTCAGGACAAGGACGCTAGCTAACACAGAGCTTGTGCAAAATGGATACATATTTAACGAAAAATAACTTTGCAAGCATGATATAATAACAAATGAAATGATGCAAACAGAAGGAAGTCGCGTTCGCTTTTGTTATTGCAGAGGGTCTGGACACTATTGTTGCGCCCCAGAATAATATTCCGGGAGCATATAAAAAAGTGTTAAAAGTTCTTCCCTGGCAGAGCAGAATGAGCCAATGGCCAGGTAAAATGCGAGCGAGGGTGGGACGCTGATCGAGTAGCAGCAGACAAAGAAACTATTGCAACGCCCTGGGTGGACTGTGCGCTTAAACAAGCAACATAACAAAATGACACCAAGATTCAAATGGCTCTGAGCACTATGGGACTTAACTTCTGAGGTCATCAGTCCCCTAGAACTTAGAACTACTTAAACCTAACTAACCTAAGGACATCACACACATCCATGCCCGAGGCAGGATTCGAACCTGCGACCGTAGCGGTCACGCGGTGCGCCTAGAACCGCACGGCCACACCGGCCGGCCTCGTACACCAAGGTGATAGAGGGATAACGTCAGAATGTTGACTGTGCGACGTGCCACAAGAAGCATGGATCAAATGCAAGAATAAGTAGTCAGTTACTGACACAGCAGGAAGAAGCGTCTGTAAGGCGAAGTTGTGATGTCATGAAGCGACCAAGAGTGCCGACGAGCTTCGAAAACTAGGTCATATTCGGATATCCTCACTAAAGGAAAAACCTCATTGGCGTGGCCTAACATGTGCACATACCATGACTTCCACAAATTAGCTCTCAGTTATAGCTAGTGTTGTAGCTTACTAGTACTGAGGCAGAACTTGTGATACTCCATCCACAGTCTACTAACACGACTTCAATGTATGATGCCACTGCCATCTAGATCTGACGAACTCTGCTGCTGAGAGAGCTTCTGCTACTTCATACTCACTGTTGCTGTTGGGAAGACTTCCAACACCAGTCATCTGCAGGCCTCAACGCCCCGCCGAAGGTCTTTGGCGAGCTGATCTGCACTGGCTGTTTTTATGGCGCTACCGAGTCGACTACCGTCCATGACGTAGCAACTGCTAAGTGAGCTGCCACTGCTATGCCAACGTTGAGGGAGGTACTCACATCAGCTCTCTTCGCTGCTGGCGGTCTGGGAAAGACGGCGCTGAGTTGTTTCAATAAACGCGTAAACTGATAATAATGCTTTCTTAATGCTTTCAAGCATTTGACAGATCTTCATCACTGCATTCTACATGATGCTATCCTGACAACCGTGGAGGCAACTGTCCTGGTCCTCTAATATCACGTTCATGACCTTTTAGCACGTATAACTCAACACAGTGTTCGTAACAGTGCGATATCTATAGGTAATTCCGTGCAGGCTCCAGGGTAATTTTATGGTGCTGTTATTGTCTACTACGAGGATAAGTCAATTATTATTCGCAATTTAGTTATATTTTTGTTTATTTTGATAGTACTGTCGTTTTACGTTGATGACGCATGCTTTGTTTATTTTGTGTTATATCTTTGCAATTTTGAAGCTACTAGGTTAGTTTCGTTATCGCTGCCGTGCTGTTAATCATGGCTGCTCCGCTGTCTGTTTGCACCAAAGAAGAGCAACATTCAATGATCCGTTTTTTGTGGTCGGAAGGCGTATCAGGGGCCGAAATTCACCGAAGACTTTCGGTACAGTACGGGAACAGTGTTTTGCCACAACGGAGTGTCTTCGAATGGACTGAAAAATTCCGAAATGATCGCACAAGTGTTAAGCACGATGAAGGAGCCAGACGACCGTTTACCACCACAAATGAAGAAACCATTGAGCGTTCACGTGAAATGATTCTCTTAGACAGACGATTAACTATTGACGAAGTGGCACATCGTCTGCAAACTAGTCACGGTTCTGCCTACGAAATCATCCACAACAGACCTGTGTTTCATAAAGATTGTGCAAGATGAATCCCAAAACAACTCACACAACTGCATAAACAAAGGCGCTTGGACATCTGCAAAAACATTTGGATCGCTACGGTAACGAAGGGGACAACTTCTTAGAGAGGGTAATTACTCGTGACGAAACATGTATCCGTCATTACGAGCCGGAGAGTAAACGGTAGAGCATGGAATGGAAACATCCAAATTCACCGTGTAAGAAAAAGTTCAAGACCCAACTGTCCGCAGGAAAACTGATGCTTACCGTGTTTTGGGCACGCACAGGGTCCAGTAATGGAACATTATGGGGAAAGGGGCACAAAAATAAACAGTGTACATTACAGTGAGATGCTTACTCCCAGGCTAAGGCCTGCAATTCGAAGTAAACGCCGAGGATTGCTGTCAAAAGGCGTTGTGTTGTTGCACGACAATGCCCGTCTGCATACTGCTACCCACACTGCTAAAACGCTCCAGAAACTCAAATTTGAAGTACTGGATCATCTTCCATGTAATCCCGATCTTTCCCCTTCTTACTATCACTGGTTTGCTATACTTAAACAGGCATTAAGGGGCCGTCGATTTGCGTCAGACGAAGCAGTGAAATATCTTTTCATAAAAACGATATATTCGATATTGTTTACAACATACATTGTATCCGAGACGTCCCTCTGTCCTTTGGTCAAAACAGTACATTCTATACTGGAGTTATTACACATAAAACTATTTATTCAGAGGATCTGTTTGTGCACTCGTCAGAACGTGTGGATATCGTCATCGTGACCAGCCATCAGGCTCCGTAATATTTTCTCTTGCTAACTATTGACATCATGCTGCACTTGTACTTTGGCCACATTGTATGAACATTGACTGTTGCACATCCTATCGGGTCCTTAACCAAGTGTACATCTTTTACAGACTGTGTTATGATATTCATACTTAAAATCCGTACATGCAAAGTTCACAATGAATAATTTTCTAAGGCGCTGTGACAGTATTACCGCCATAACCATACTTGCTGTCTTTAATTATACAAGAAGTCTTTTTAGTTTCAGAAGTGTTTCACAACAAACTTATGTGAAGACAATTACTGTCCTTTAACCTTGTTGTTGTTGTTGTTGTGGTCTTCAGTCCTGAGACTGGTTTGATGCAGCTCTCCATGCTACTCTATCCTGTGCAAGCTTCTTCGTCTCCCAGTACCTACTGCAACCTACATCCTTCAGAATCTGCTTAGTGTATTCATCTCTTGGTCTCCCCCTACGATTTTTACCCTCCACGCTGCCCTCCAATACTAAATTGGTGATCCCTTGATGCCTCAGAACATGTCCTACCAACCGATCCCTTCTTCTGGTCAAGTTGTGCCACAAACACCTCTTCTCCGCAATCCTATTCAGTACCTCCTCATTAGTTATGTGATCTACCCATCTAATTTTCAGCATTCTTCTGTAGCACCACATTTCGAAAGCTTCTATTCTCTTCTTGTCCAAACTATTTACCGTCCATGTTTCACTTCCATACATGGCTACACTCCATACAAATACTTTCAGAAATGACTTCCTGACACTTGAATCTATATTCGATGTTAACAAATTTCTCTTCTTCAGAAACGCTTTCCTTGCCATTGCCAGTCTACATTTTATATCCTCTCTACTTCTACCATCATCAGTTATTTTGCTCCCCAAATAGCAAAACTCCTTTACTACTTTAAGTGTCTCATTTCCTAATCTAATACCCTCAGCATCACCCGACTTAATTCGCCTACATTCCATTATCCTCGTTTTGCTTTTGTTGATGTTCATCTTATATCCTCCCTTCAAGACACCATCCATTCCGTTCAACTGCTCTTCCAAGTCCTTTGCTGTCTCTGACAAATTACAATGTCATCGGCGAACCTCAAGGTTTTTATTTCTTCTCCATGGATTTTAATACCTATTCCGAATTTTTCTTTTGTTTCCTTTACTGCTTGCTCAATATACAGATTGAATAACATCGGGGAGAGGCTACAACCCTGTCTTACTCCCTTCCCAATCACTGCTTCCCTTTCATGTCCCTCGACTCTTATAACTGCCATCTGGTTTCTGTACAAATTGTAAATAGCCTTTCGCTCCCTGTATTTTACCCCAGCCACCTTTAGAATTTGAAAGAGAGTATTCCAGTCAACATTGTCAAAAGCTTTCTCTAAGTCCACAAATGCTAGAAACGTAGGTTTGCCTTTCCTTAATCTTTCTTCTAAGATAAGTCGTAAGGTTAGTATTGCCTCACGTGTTCCAGTATTTCTACGGAATCCAAACTGATCTTCCGCGAGGTCGGCTTCTACTAGTTTTTCCATTCGTCTGTAAAGAATTCGTGTTAGTATTTTGCAGCTGTGGCTTATTAAACTGATTGTTCGGTAATTCTCACATCTGTCAACACCTGCTTTCTTTGGGATTGGAATTATTATATTCTTCTTGAAGTCTGAGGGTATTTCGCCTGTTTCATACATCTTGCTCACCAGATGGTAGAGCTTTGTCAGGGCTGTATCTCCCAAGGCCGTCAGTAGTTCCAATGGAATGTTGTCTACTCCGGGGGCCTTGTTTCGACTCAGGTCTTTCAGTGCTCTGTCAAACTCTTCACGCAGTATCGTATCTCCCATTTCATCTTCATCTACATCCTCTTCCATTTCCATAATATTGTCCTCAAGTACATCGCCCTTGTATAGACCCTCTGTATACTCCTTCCACTTTCCTGCTTTCCCTTCTTTGCTTAGAACTGGGTTTCCATCTGAGCTCTTGATGTTCATACAAGTGGTTCTCTTATCTACAAAGGTCTCTTTAATTTTCCTGTAGGCAGTATCTATCTTACCCCTAGTGAGATAAGCCTCTACATCCTTACATTTGTCCTCTAGCCATCCCTGCTTAGCCATTTTGCGCTTCCTGTCGATTTCATTTTTGAGACGTTTGTATTCCTTTTTGCCTGCTTCTTTTACTGCATTTTTATATTTTCTCCTTTCATCAATTTAATTCAATATTTCTTCTGTTACCCAAGGATTTCTACTAGCCCTCGTCTTTTTACCTACTTGATCCTCTGCTGCCTTCACTACTTCATCCCTCAAAGCTACCAATTCTTCTTCTACTGTATTTCTTTCCCCCATTCCTGTCAATTGTTCCCTTATGCTCTCCCTGAAACTCTGTACAACCTCTGGTTCTTTCAGTTTATCCAGGTCCCATATCCTTAAATTGCCACCTTTTTGCAGTTTCTTCAGTTTTAATCTACAGGTCATAACCAATAGATTGTGGTCAGAGTTCACATCTGCCCCTGGAAATGTCTTACAATTTAAAACCTGGTTCCTAAATCTCTGTCTTACCATTATATAATCTATCTGATACCTTTTAGTATCTCCAGGGTTCTTCCATGTATACAACCTTCTATCATGATTCTTAAACCAAGTGTTAGCTATGATTAAGTTGTGCTCTGTGCAAAATTCTACCAGGCGGCTTCCTCTTTCATTTCTTAGCCCCAATCCATATTCACCTACTATGTTTCCTTCTCTCCCTTTTCCTACACTCGAATTCCAGTCACCCATGACTATTAAATTTTCGTCTCCCTTCACTATCTGAATAATTTCTTTTATTTCATCATACATTTCTTCAATTTCTTCGTCATCTGCAGAGCTAGTTGGCATATAAACTTGTACTACTGTTGTAGGCGTAGGCTTTGTGTCTATCTTGGCCACAATAATGCGTTCACTATGCTGTTTGTAGTAGCTTACCCGCATTCCTATTTTCCTATTCATTATTAAACCTACTCCTGCATTACCCCTATTTGATTTTGTGTTTATAACCCTGTAGTCACCTGACCAGAAGTCTTGTTCCTCCTGCCACCGAACTTCACTAATTCCCACTATATCTAACTTTAACCTATCCATTTCCCTTTTCAAATTTTCTAACCTAGCTGCCCGATTAAGGGACCTGACATTCCACGCTCCGATCCGTAGAACGCCAGTTTTCTTTCTCCTGATAACGACATCCTCTTGAGTAGTCCCCGCCCGGAGATCCGAATGGGGGACTTTAACCTTATGCCAAGATAACACAATTAACTTGTTGAAGTCAATTTGTCATTAAATATTCAAGCCTTAAAACAGTCAAATGAGAGTGATTTTGCTTGATAAATATTCAAAAAAGCACTCCGTCCTCAGGCCACAAGTAGCCCATCGGGACCATCCGACCGCCGTGTCATCCTCAGCCGAGGATGCAAATAGGAGGGGCGTGTGTCAGCTGAGGATGCGAATAGGAGGGGTGTGTGGTTAGCACACCGCTGTGATGGGTTTCTTTGAACGAGGCCGCTACTGTTCGGTCGAGGAACTCCTAAATTGGCATCACGAGGGTGAGTGCACCCCGAAAAATGGCAACAGCGCATGGCGGTCCGGATGGTCACCCATCCAAGTGTCGGCCACGCCCGAGAGCGCTTAACTTCGGTGATCTGACGGGAACTGGTGTATCCACTGCTGCAAGGCCGTTGCCATAAATATTCAAGACTTAACCTTATTAAAATCTGTGTGTTTAACACTTAATCCTATCGGGGTGATTGAGTTAAATAAACATTTTAGGCTTATTGCATCTTTGTGTGTTTCCCTTGCACTGCCTCCAGCAGATACATTAACTGGTGACGAGGTGTTTGTTTTTCGAATTCATTTTCACACATGTACTACAACCCAAAATAGTTTTACCCTCTGTGTTTTACATGACTCTAGTTAACAGTTCCACTACAATTATTGCATATTCAGACTTCGTGGAATTTGGTGCAATGTTGCCTCACAAGCTAAGCTGACCTTCTCTTTCTAACATGGCATCACCGAAACAGGACGAGTTGCAGCAGCTCGTTATTGATCTCTGGTATCTGTTTCACAGCTTCCATGCAATGTTGAAAACATAGCCTGTCTTTGTCTCAAGATTGGAGTAACACTTCGTGGTCTCCATGGTTACCAGTGATGTACACTGTCAGGCTTTTCTGTTAGCCTATGCTGGTGCTCATGCCTATCAGATTCTTCGACGTCTCAACCCCAGTGTGGATGTTTGTACCTTACTTCATGTCCAGCTCAAAGAGCAGCTTACAGTACATTTTTTCCCATCCTACTCCAGCTCAGTTTTGTCCTCCCATGTTGTCTTCTGCGACACCTCTTTGTGCTTCAGAGTGCTGCAGGACTCTGGCACATGTTCCTGCCACCACATTGTCTCCTGTGACGATCTTCTGTGCTTTAGCACACTCATATCTTCTTTCATTGTCTTTCGTGGGGCAACAGGCTACCTTGCCAATCCTTCTGTCATCCCAACTGCTTTTTTGGTGATTGGCAGTTTCAGTCCTCCTAGCTTGTGGCTGCACAGAACTTCTGGGAGTTTCAGCTAACCCAGGACTGCCACACACCCCGCTGGGTTCCATGCCCACCACTTTTCGGTTCTTGCTGTTTTCATCCCCTTCAACGCCGTTGTGTGTGTCCACAATTTCTCTTTACCAGATATGACTACTTTTTTACCCATCGTGTACGTTCCTAGTCGCACCAATGCAAGTATTCCTTCCATTATCAGTGTCTTCCATTGTTGCCTTGCTTTTGGTCCCAGAATCATATGTATACATTCTGTCGCTCCCTACTTCAGTCAGGGGCGATGTGTCTCGCTTCTCATTGCCCCCCCCCCCCCCCCCCCCCCCTCCTTGGCGGTCTGTTCATTTTTGTGTTCAATATTGTCACTGCTGAGCCTTCTCATGGTGCAGCTCCAACCGTTGTTCCTGTTCGCACCAGTCTAACATCGTGAGGTGAGGTGCTCAGCCCTCCCGCACTGGCAGCATTACAAGACCATGGACCTCCTCTTGCTCTGGCACGTATGGCCCACCTGGGACGCCACAGACGACAGACTGCTGACTTTTCATCGTGTGTGGCTCATTGTCTGTGAATTGTTTTCGGTGTGCACGGGAAATAGTTCCAGCCAACGACATCTTCGGTCCATTGTGTAGATTGTGTGGGCCAGGTGCAGTATAGGATTCCCCTGTCAGACATTCATGGCGCCACTGTCTGGATCTTCTACGCCGTGGGGCACCTTTCGACCATTGCTGTGGGCAGTGGCCAATGCAGACTGCAGTCTTCCCAGTGACTAGACGTCAGCGCCGAGGGCTGGTGTGAGAATTAGGACTGGTTGCCATCATGCTCCTTATCCTTTCCTTCCTTCACCACTTTTTCCTCAGGCACTCATCCCCTCTTGGGTGTAGTCACCCCTTTTCCTGACATTTCCACATCTGTTGCAATTCCACATCTTTCTGATGGGTGGCTCCATCCGACTCAGTCTGTCAGCCTGTGATTCTCATCAATCTGGCTCCTGTCCTATGAGTTTATTTCTGGCTACCACATTGGACAATTGGTGGACCATCTGGCTTTACTTGTATTGGGCACTGCTGCTGCTTGTGACAACTTTTGAAGGCCACCACTTGCATCTCCTTGGCTCCATGGGTGTTCCCTCGAGAGATTACATGTCTTCGTGACACCGTACGACTCCCACTGCACTACATGTCGCTCAGTCTGGGTCGACCACCGCCAACATGGCCTCACTTTTTGTCTTCGCGCTAGACCCAGCAACCTCCTGTTTTTCTGACTGGACTTCCCAGTGCCTCCTGCAAGTAGACTCCTGTAATTCTGTCCTTCCTCTTATGCCTGAACCAGCCCAGGCCTACATAATGCATGCAGTCTCAGATTCCTTCCACTGTGATTCATTCATGTTTCGTGCAGTCCTTCAATCTGACAAGATTTTTGTGCCTAATGCTGTCGCAGCTATCTATGCCAGATATGACTTTGTGTGTTTCCCTTGCACTGCCTCCAGCAGATACATTAACTGGTGACGAGGTGTTTGTTTTTCGAATTCATTTTCACACATGTACTACAACCCAAATAGTTTTACCCTCTGTGTCCATTGTGCAGATTGTGTGGGCCAGGTGCACTATAGGGTTCCCCTGTCAGACATTCATGGCGCCACTGTGCCCTCTAGGCACACAGATTGCACATCTGTAACACTCTTCCACCTGTGGTCTAGGGTTAGCGTCTTTGATTCATAATCAAAACATCATCGGTCCCGGATCGAATACCCCACTGCTTAAATTTCGATTAATAATCACCATTAGCGGATGAAGACTTCTGACATAAGAAGTCACCCTTATTCTGCCAACGGCCTTGTCAAAGAGGGCGGAGGAGCGGACAGAGGTTCAGGGCACTCCCTTGTCCTAGTGGTGGGAAACTGCCCCTAAAGGCGGAAGAATCAGCAAGGATCAATGGCATGAGGATGCAGAAAGCAATGGAACCCACTAAATTAAAGTCATGTAAAGTGTACCCGCAGGACGTGTGGTTGTTCAAAAATGGTTCAAATGGCTCTGAGCACTATGCGACTTAACTTCTGAGGTCATCACTCGCCTAGAACGTAGAACTAATTAAACCTAACTAACCTAAGGATATCACACACATCCATGCCCGAGGCAGGATTCGAACCTGCGACCGGAGCGATGTGGCCTGTAATTGAACAAATGTCATGATGATCTCTTCATTGGCAAAAGATTCTGGAATAGTCCCCCATTCAGATCTCCGGGAGGGGACTGCCAAGGGGGAGGTTACCATGAGAGAAAGATTGAATAATCAACGGAAGGATAACGTTGTACGAGTCTGGGCGTGGAATATCAGAAGCTTGAACGTGGTAGAGAAACTAGAAAATGTGAAAAGGGAAATGCAAAAGCTCAATCTAGATATAGTAGGGGTCAGTGAAGTGAAGTGGAGCCGGCCGCGGTGGTCTAGTGGTTCTAGGCGCTCAGTCCGGAACCGCGCGACTGCTACGGTCGCAGGTTCGAATCCTGCCTCGGGCATGGATGTGTGTGATGTCCTTAGGTTAGTTAGGTTTAAGTAGTTCTAAGTTCTAGGGGACTGATGACCACAGATGTTAAGTCCCATAGTGCTCAGAGCGATTTGAACCATTTTTGAAGTGAAGTGGAAAGAAGACAACGATTCCTGGCCACATGAGTATAGGGTAATATCAACAGCACCAGAAAATGGTATAACTGGAGTAGGATTCGATATGAATAGGAAGGTAGAACAGAGAGTGTGTTACTGTGAACAATTCAGTCACAGTTTTGTTCTTATCAGAATCGACAGCAAACCAACGGCGACAACGATATTTCAGGTATACATGCCGACGTCGCAAGCTGAAGATGAAGAGATAGAGAAAGTGTATGATGATATTGAAAGGGTACTACATTATATAAAGGGGAATGAAAATCTAATAGTCGTGATGAACTGGAATGCAGTTGTAGGGGAAGGAGTAGGAAAAGGTTACAGGGGAATATGGGCTTGGGACAAAGAATGAGAGAGGAGAAAGACTAATTGAGTTCTGTAGTAAGTTTCAGCTAGTAATAGCGAATACTCTGCTGAAGAATCACAAGAGGAGAAGATATACTTGGAAAAGGCCGGGTGATACGGGAAGATTTCAGTTAGATTACATTATGGTCAGAGATTCCGAAATGAGATACTGGATTGTAAGGCATACCCAGGAGCAGATATAGACTCAGATCACAATATAGTAGTAATGAAGAGTAGGCTGAAGTTTAAGACATTAGTCAGGAAGATTCAATACGCAAAGAAATGGGATACGGAAGTACTAAGGGATGACGAGATACGCTTGAAGTTCTCTAAGGGTATAGATACAGCAATAAGGAATAGCTCAGTAGGCAGTACTGTTAAAGGGGAATGGACATCTCTAAAAAGGACCATAACAGAAACTGGGAAGGAAAACATAGGTACAAAGAAGGTAACTGCGAAGAAACCATGGATAACAGAAGAAAGACTTCAGCTGATCGATGAAAGAAGGAAATACAAAAATGTTCTGGGAGACTCAGGAATACAGAAATACAAATCGCTGAGGAATGAGATAAATAGGAAGTGCAGAGAAGCTAAGATGAAATGGCTGCAGGAAAAATGTGAAGACATCGAAAAAGATATGATTGTCGAAGGACAGACTCAGCATACAGGAAAGTCTAAACAACCTTCGGTGACATTAAAAGCAGGGGTGATAACATTAAGAGTGCAACGGGAATTCCACTGTTAAATGCAGAGGAGAGAGCGGATAGGTGGAAAGAATACAACATAAGCCGCTATGAGGGGAAAGATTTGTCTGATGTGATAGAAGAATAAACAGGAGTCGATTTAGAAGAGATAGGGGATCCAGTATTAGAATCAGAATTTAAAAGAGCTTTGGAGGACTTAAAATTAAATAAAGCAGAAGGGATAGATAACATTCCACCAGAATTTCTAAAATCATTGGGGGAAGTGGCAAGAAAACGACTATTCACGTTGGTGTGTAGAAAGTATGAGTCTGGCGACATACTATCTGACTTTTGAAAAAGCATCATCCACACAATTCCCATGACAGCAAGAGCTGACAAGTGCGTGAATTATCGCACAATCAGCTTAACAGCTCATGCATCCAAGTTGCCTACAAGAATAATGTACAGAAGAATGGAAAACAAAATTGAGGGTGAGCTAGATGACGGTCAGTTTGACTTTAGGAAAGGTAAAGGCACGAGAGAGGCAATTCTGATGTTGCGGTTAATAATGGAAGCAAGACTAAAGAAAAATCAAGACACTTTCATAGGATTTGTCGACCTGTAAAAAATGTTCGACAATGTAAAATGGTGCAAGATGTTCGAAATTCTGAAAAAAGTATGAGTAAGCTATAGGGAGAGACGGGTCATATACAATATGTACAATAGCCAAGAGGAAATATTAAGAGTGGACGGCCAAGAGTGAAGTGCTCTTATTAGAAAGAGTGTAAGACAAGAATGTAGCCTTTCGCTCCATTTTTCAATCTGTACAACGAGGAAGCAATGATGGAAATAAAAGAAAGGTTCAGGAATGGAATTAAAATTCAGGGTGAAAGGATATCAATGATACGATTCGTTGATGACAATGCTATATTGAGTGAAAGTGAAGAAGAATTACATGATCTTATGAACGAAATGAACGGTTTAATGAGTACAGAGTATGGATGGAGAGTAAATCGAAGAAAGACAAAGGTAATGAGAAGTAGTAGAAATGAGAACAGCGAGAAACTTAACATCGGGATTGATGGTTACGAAGTAGATGACGTTAAGGAATTCTGCTAGCTAGGCAGTAAGATAACCAATGACGGACGGAGCAAGGAGGACATCAAAAGCAGACTAGCAATAGCAGAAAGGGCATTCCTGGCCAAGAGAAGTCTACTAATATCAAATATGGGCCTTAATTTGAGGATGAAATTTCTGAGAATGAACGTCTGGAGTACAGCATTGTATGGTAGTGAAACATGGACTGTGGGAAAACCGGAACAGAAGAGAATCGAAGCTTTTGAGGTGTGGTGCCCACATTCATCTTGCAGCGGATACAGGAATCCTATCTGGGCATATAGCCATGGGATGTTGTTGCTTTTCGACACAGCCTTCTCAGGACACACCTCCAGCCAGTGAACAGTTCCATGGAGACACCCCCTGCAACTTGTCAGCCCAACCAGTAGTGATGCTGATCGAGTATACCTGATCCTCCCTGCCTCTACAGCCGCTGGCAGGCATCATACACCACCCAGGAACATTGAGTGGAACCATGCTCTCTCCTACCTTTCCAAAGGGAGGAGGGAATATGCTGTATCGTAGTTTTTCGCCTACTAGGCCATTAACACACATTACAGCCAAGTTATGCTAGCAGATGACACACGAGGGCTGCCACGCTACACACGCCCATGGACCTCTTTCTTACGCTGGCCACATGACAGGAAGCATGACTGTATCCTAGCGTCGGGCGCTGTAGTTAGGCTGGTGCATGGACTCTGGGAGGCCAGTTCACTTCGAGTGAGCTTCCTGGGACTGCCACCCAATGCATTATCAGGAACTCACTCTGAGGCAGCGCTATGCTGTTACTGTAATATTTTCTCTTGCTAACTACTGACATCACGCCGGATTTAGACTTTTGTCACATTGTCTGAACATCAACTATGGCTGGTCCTCTCGGGTTCTTAGAGACTGTGCTAGCGTAATGTTCTTACGTATGTCTTTGCACTCAAAATTCAAAATTAGAAATTTCCCAAGATACTGTGACAGTCTCAGCTGCAGTAACCTTATTTCTATTTTTTAATTATGCAAGAAGTCTTTTTGGTTTCACAAGTGTGTCACCACAAACTTACATGCAAACAATTACTGGTATTCAGCCTTATGTCAAGATAACACAATTAACTCGTCGAATACAGTATTGTTCGTTACATATTCAAGTTTTAAAACAGTCAAAGCCAGAGCATTTTTGTTTGATAAATATTCAAGACTTATCCTTATTTAAATCTGTGTTTTTAACGATTCCTCCTGTTGCAGCTGATAGTTTGAGTTTAGTAAATGTTTCAGTTCTTCCGTGGTTGATGGGACACACATGTCCCACTAAAGTAATACAGAATTTTGAGCCTTGGGACGTCTGTATCTCATATGTGTCTATTGTTACGATGTAGTGAGATGCTTTCAGAACTTGGAGAAAAATGCTGCGGACCACGGGATGGATATATAGAAAGCTGTGAGCGATCAAATGGGTGGCGAGTATGTATAGGTGACACTGTGCATCTGTTTGACGAAAATCAGAGCAAATCACTTTCTTCTCCATTCCAAGAATGTCGGAAGCAACTAACTGTGTTTTCTTATACGTCATAGACATTGTTTTGGAACATTATTACGCACATTAGTATTTGGCTGGTTTGAGCATAATTTGTATGTATTGGATCATATTTGCCCAGAAAACTTCATAGAATGTAGAAAACATTGGTGTGTGGTATATCAAAGCCATCTTCAAATGTCATGTTGTACACTCTTGTGCTATATTTCATGTTTTCCATTGCCGGGACAATAAATGTGCTTTGGAACTGATTTGTTATATGCTTTCCATAATTGCCCACCTGATAAAACCATTTTAAAATTAAAAGTTTCACTGTGAAAATCCTAGGTTCACACGAAACGAAAATATTCTAGTTAGATTCATGGGACACATCTGTCCCATTTCAACGATTTTCAAAATCAGTCACCTTAAAAATTTCTTCGTAGTGTAAGCGTATTATTTATCATAAAGGAAGACAGTGTTTTTTACCTTTTATTTTTCAAATATATGGAAAATAAATTTTGACCATGAAAGGATTAAGAGTATTCTACTTTGGTGCGTTTTCCTTGTGCTGCCTTCGATGGATACACTGCATATAAACCGAAATAATACTCATTGTGTTTATTAACTAATATTTTAATAAGAGACATGAAAAGGAGAGGTAAAGAAAAATTTTGGACCAAAGATTCAAAGAAAGATGGATGAGTACAAGCAAAATGTTGTAATGTCGTCATTACTTCATCAAAATCTGGGAACCTTACAACAGTTTCCTACAAAAATATTTTGACTGAGATGATGATGTTCTATGTGCAGGAGAACACATTTATTCAGTTAATTGGCCCGTGTTGAGGACAAACAAATCCATAATGGTACAATGAGATTTTTGAAGGTGAAGGATTGCGATTATGCAGTATAAAAGCTATTCCCCCCATCTTCCCGCGCCCCAGATTCATTCCGCTTGTGCAGCACTGTGATGTATATTTTTATTGTTAGTTAAAAAATTTGTTAAAAAGCCTTCAGAACTGCCCTTATCTCATAGAGAGAGAAAAAGAAATAACATCCAGAGAGGACTGCTTCAAAATACATTCCATTTTACAACATAAGCTATCCTTACTAATATTTGGCGAAATAAATGCCTCCAAACGTGCGATGAGAGAGAACCTTTTATGAGTGTAAATCAAGTTTATTTCTCTATAGACACAGCCATGTAACTGTAAAAATGTAGTGTTTACAACATGTTCACGATCCAGAGAAAATTACTGCTTCCCCCTTTTTTACGACGAATGTCACCCCAACAGGTGTAAACCATGAAGTATAAATAACAAAAGTATCTAATTTTATCTTCGAAGTTCTTGTGTATGCCTCGCTATCCCTTCCTGAAAATTTATTTGCAATCCCAAATTTTGCTTTGCCTTTCCTTTTCTAGTTATTGTGAAAATATTAATAAATACAATATACTAAGCATTATTTCAGTTTATTTGCAGCGTAAAATAAAAACTGAAAGAAAAAAAAAATGTTTCAGCCTAGGGACTCGGCTCAGCGATCCCACAAACTACCGTTCTTCAGTCTTTCCGCTACGCCAACTGCTGCCTGGCAACTACGATAGTGCAAATGCCTCATGCCTTGTCTGATCCTCGCCAGAAATGCTATATTTTTTTTCTAAAAGATTGGCCATTTGGAGCTCTCACTTCTGTCATTTTTATTTCAAGCCAAGCTCTGCATATATCACGAATTTTTGGACGCAATCGGTGATGACGAGCAGATGCAGTCCTCTTGAAAGCAAGAGGGGTACGCGGACTGCGCGTACACCCTGTGTAAAAACGATCTGTGAGCGATGTATCGGCTCGTATCGATACATTTCTTCCCTCTATCATATCTCTGACATTGTTATTTAGCAACAAGTATTATAGTTTCCCACAAGAGGGTGCGCCGTGCCCCGCCTGGCCGAATTACGAGAGCTGAGTGGCTGTCTTGCTCTCTATATGTTCCTGCTCGAGTATCTGAGTGACTGCACTGCGGTGACCAGTGAATACGGACGCACGCCTATTTCCAGCGGTACGACCGCGCGGTTCACACTAGCGCACTGGAGGAGACGTATCAGCTGTACTGCATTTGAGAAGACTTGCCATGGTTTGAAGCGTTGGGCTGCGTACGGGGTGACACAGAAAAACGTGAACATTTCCATACTTCAATAAAACTAGAAGTGATGAAGGAATGAAATTGCATTCATAGTAATTGAAACCTTACAACATTGCCATTACTTTTATTCCATAAAGTTTGTTTTGTCACTGCAGTTCGTCCTTGGTTGCTATGCTACTGAAGTAACAGAATTCAACACAATGTCTCGGCTAAATCGTGAAGTTTCGTTGCCTTAGTGAATTTGCATAGTAGTGAAGTTCCTTTATGTGACTAGAACGCTGTTTCTTTTGCTTATTTACCAGCAGACTGTTAGGTTAATCTGGGAGGTAGAAAATATCATGCGACGAACCTTCATGAACAAACCATGAAACAGATCAGGATTAATTAAAAAAATTCTGCGGTTTCTTCTCCAACGAGCCTGGGCACGAAGGCACGTATGGCACGAAATTATGGCCAAGAACGGGAAAAACTCATTCATAACGTTTTTTAAACAATGAAATCGACTTTATTTCAACCCCGCATCGCAAAATCCATTTCAGCTTTTGACAATCGCAGGGAGATCTACTACAGTGCAATACTGATATTAATAACTTTCACTTTGCGTGCCGCATTGTGTTTCTGGAGACACTTTTCATTGTCTGTTATTGTTGACCTTATCGCTCGCCTGCGCGGCACTGCACCACACGATAACAGTTATCCCGTTCCGTATTTATGGGCGGGCGAACTGGATCGCGCCGGCACAATTGGCGAGCGAGCACTGGTATTTTGAATTTGATACATTTATTCTGCCGTTTGCGCAATATATCTACATCCTGTATGCATGCACGTGCGTCGGTATGTATTTTGATATTTATGTTTCAAACTACTATTCCATGTTATCGTATATTCGCTGCTTGTAGCAAATAACGGTGAAATTAAAGGCCTGTTTTGTCGCTGTTTGGGGACGCGCGATAAGGCCAACAATAACGGACAAATAGGCTACTCGTATGTTCCGTGTTCTGGTCTTCAACGCTGGCTGTTTACTGCGGGTCGTCGGGGCTTGATTTGTATAGAGAGCTTGCACGATGAACGCATGCGAATCACAAATGACATATTGATCGTGATATTCGTTTATTACGGAGTAATGAAATCTGCATAACCATGTAATTCGTTTGTGGCAGTTAGTACAACTGCAAACGAAGAGAACTGCGGTGTAATCTGCTGCTGTGTTTACTGTGCCTGCGGTTGATTTATGACGCGTCTACAGTCTGGTAACAATTTCTGTGATTAAATGATGAGAAAACGGGGAAAACCGTCAAATACCGTCTTGTTTGACATACTTATTTTACAAATTTCAAGTTTATCCCCATGTTATGAGGACGAATTTTTCCCCATGTTACATTACGCTCACGCACTCTTCACAGAACTTGCTGTGTGGAGGAAGTATCTTTCTCCATTATTTATTAAGGCCTTTGATATGGCTCAATAAAACTGTTAAATTTCGAGGATGTAGTTTTAGATATATATTTCAGCAGCTTTCCTCGCACAATCAAACATATTCGAGTTTCAAACCAGCAAACAAGCAGAATTCCTCATTAGTATGCTGCATTAAGATTTTAATTCCAGAACTTCATGTTTCAATTTCAAACGAAGGTAAATAAGATAAATTATTTTCCAATAGCTTACGCTCGTCTAGCTTCCTCTTTTTTGCTGCTTTATATTACACTCTTGATTTGTATAACTTTTTATGTTTTCGTCCTTAGGGTACACAAGTTTCTGATTGTGGTGTAGATATGGCAGAATGTACCTTTCACGCCCCGAATGGGTCCTCGAGTTTTAAAATTAAAAAGGGAAACTTACGTCCTAAGGTTCCAGTGAGCTGACAGACAGGTAATTTTTTACTTAAAAAGTGTGCTACTCAAAGCCATAGGGCCATAGTCACCTATCGTGAAAGTGCTGAAAATGTGCGGAGAACTGTATGGACTATTAGCTTTCACAAATCATAATTATATGGACAAACTTGTACATCATCCCTCTCACGTCTTATGATATAAATTAAAAATGCTATTTGCTCACACGAACACGGAGTATCTGAAACTGTAGTGAACATAGTTAAGTCTACATTTAGGTCTTTAGTACATCCGTAGTTCGGAAAAAAAGCTTGTTTGGTTGTTGCAGAACTGGGACTCTACAAAGGTTGAGATACTAGATGCAGACTCCCACGCTGTCGGTATTGAAGGACAGATGAGAAGAGTGTCTTCAAAGAGGCGTTCACCATAAATTTAAAAATAGGGAATGACTGCTTAACATGATGTCAGGACAGGGGTTTAACTCAGGTTGGTAAGGGTTTTGTGGGATTGTACTTATCGCTTCCTTCACCTATTGCATTAATTTGTTACCATTGTACCGCTTTTGCTCGAGGCAGTGGCGCCACCAATAAACAGTTGCCGGGAAGAGTGCCCAACAGAGATCAGAAATGAGATTCATATATTCGCATTTAAGTCGCAAGCGAGTCCTGTGACGTCATCTCCGAACTCGCCGTCACTGTTTGCTCGGAGACTCGGCTCGCCAGTCTCAGTTGAGACTAGTGTCAGATGCAAGTCGTCTCGCCTCGCGTAGAAAGGAGAACGAGCACACGAGGTCGCGAGATAGCGGCATTGCCGCTACATACACAGCCATGCCGGTCATTATACACTCCTGGAAATTGAAATAAGAACACCGTGAATTCATTGTCCCAGGAAGGGGAAACTTTATTGACACATTCCTGGGGTCAGATACATCACATGATCACACTGACAGAACCACAGGCACATAGACACAGGCAACAGAGCATGCACAATGTCGGCACTAGTACAGTGTATATCCACCTTTCGCAGCAATGCAGGCTGCTATTCTCCCATGGAGACGATCGTAGAGATGCTGGATGTAGTCCTGTGGAACGGCTTGCCATGCCATTTCCACCTGGCGCCTCAGTTGGACCAGCGTTCGTCCTGGACGTGCAGACCGCGTGAGACGACGCTTCATCCAGTCCCAAACATGCTCAATGGGGGACAGATCCGGAGATCTTGCTGGCCAGGGTAGTTGACTTACACCTTCTAGAGCACGTTGGGTGGCACGGGATACATGCGGACGTGCATTGTCCTGTTGGAACAGCAACTTCCCTTGCCGGTCTAGGAATGGTAGAACGATGGGTTCGATGACGGTTTGGATGTACCGTGCACTATTCAGTGTCCCCTCGACGATCACCAGTGGTGTACGGCCAGTGTAGGAGATCGCTCCCCACACCATGATGCCGGGTGTTGGCCCTGTGTGCCTCGGTCGTATGCAGTCCTGATTGTGGCGCTCACCTGCACGGCGCCAAACACGCATACGACCATCATTGGCACCAAGGCAGAAGCGACTCTCATCGCTGAAGACGACACGTCTCCATTCGTCCCTCCATTCACGCCTGTCGCGACACCACTGGAGGCGGGCTGCACGATGTTGGGGCGTGAGCGGAAGACGGCCTAACGGTGTGCGGGACCGTAGCCCAGCTTCATGGAGACGGTTGCGAATGGTCCTCGCCGATACCCCAGGAGCAACAGTGTCCCTAATTTGCTGGGAAGTGGCGGTGCGGTCCCCTATGGCACTGCGTAGGATCCTACGGTCTTGGCGTGCATCCGTGCGTCGCTGCGGTCCGGTCCCAGGTCGACGGGCACGTGCACCTTCCGCCGACCACTGGCGACAACATCGATGTACTGTGGAGACCTCACGCCCCACGTGTTGAGCAATTCGGCGGTACGTCCACCCGGCCTCCCGCATGCCCACTATACGCCCTCGCTCAAAGTCCGTCAACTGCACATACGGTTCACGTCCACGCTGTCGCGGCATGCTACCAGTGTTAAAGACTGCGATGGAGCTCCGTATACCACGGCAAACTGGCTGACGCTGACGGCGGCGGTGCACAAATGCTGCGCAGCTAGCGCCATTCGACGGCCAACACCGCGGTTCCTGGTGTGTCCGCTGTGCCGTGCGTGTGATCATTGCTTGTACAGCCCTCTCGCAGTGTCCGGAGCAAGTATGGTGGGTCTGACACACCGGTGTCAATGTGTTCTTTTTTCCATTTCCAGGAGTGTATATCCGTTCAATGATTGGTCGGGTTGCAGTGCATATGTGTTCGTGTAAGCGCATGCTCGCGTTTGTGCGTGAATGTGTAAATGTATACAGGTCGAATCACCTAAAACTTGCACCGAAAACACTGCGGAAATGGAAAGTGCTATTGATGTACGGTTTTAACAGGATAGATTGTTAGTCTGGGGCTCTTATTGATAACCAATAAACACATTGTAATAATACTTAGAAAGTGTATGTTTTGTGCAAACAAACAGTTTTTTAAACAGAACGATACCTATTGACATTAACAAACTAAAAGTAGGGTAAATTAGAATGTCAGTGGCCTCCGTTGCAGGATTCTAGTGCGAGACGTTTACGAGATATCGTATTTTGAATATTTCTCACACCACCACTTGAACAATATCTGCAGTAGCACGTACTAAAGAACAACACAAGTGCACACCCTAGTTATGGGAATTGTGACCAGTAACGAGACAATTAACCATCACAAGTTGTTGAATCCTGCCTAGTCGTCAAAATATGGGGTGTTTAGGAAACCTGCTTTCTCGGATTGCTAGACAACATTCAAACAAATCGTATTAATGAATTTTGTTACAAAAGGAAATGATTACAATACTTAACTTTGTATTTACACAGTTGTGTCGCAAGCAAAGGGCGACAGACAAAATAAGCAAGTTTCTTCAGTGTAGACAATGCTACGTAGTAGAAGCGAAATGACTAGTCTTGATTCTGTTCTTGAACTGGGCCGCGGCAAGTCGGGCGCGGCGCTTATGTCCTCTTCTTATAGAGGCCGCTGCTGTCGCGTTGTCATCCTGGAGAGGGGGCGGTCAGTGTGCAATTGGCTGACGTCTTCTTCACAGCCCTCTCTGCTCCCTCGTTCCCGACTAGTGTGCCTACGCTTTTTACGCCGTAACATATCTCCCCCTTCTCTCCCCCTTCCCCCCAAACCGACGGACCGTCATCGTATAGGGAGCACGACAACGGCTGGGGAGGCAGGAGCGTTGATGCTGCGATGGACTGGAAACTGTGCCTTTAGGGGACGCCAGACCCCCCAGTCGTACCCTGCCATCTGGCCTGGGCTCTGGTGGAAACCTCCCCCAAAACATGTCCAGAAAGGTACGTGTCTTTCTCCTGAGGCCCATAACAAGATGTAAAAGGCGTCGGCTGCTGTGTGGGCAGGTCCAGCTCCAGAGGAGGCGGAGCAGGCGGAGGCCCCGTCTCCATTTTAAAAAAATCACATTTTTCCGGTCTTCACTATAGTCCTGCTGCAGATAACTCAAAACAAAGCACACAAATTCGCAATGTGTTCTTCAGGTGTACAGCCTGCTACGACAATATCGTCTAAATAGTTTGAACAGTTTGGTACTTGAGCAGTGAGCTGTTCAAAATACCGTTGGAAAATGGAGGGTGCGGAAGCACTGACAAAAGGCAAACGCAAGTATTTAAACAAGCCCAAATGAGTGTTCATCTAGTGGTATTTGAAGATAGGCATTGCGCAAACCAAGTTTTGAAAAGTTGCGACCAGCGCCTAATCTGTCCATGAGATCCTCTGGGTATGGCAGTGGGTAAGTATCAGTCGCAGTTTGTGGGTTGACTGTAGACTTAAAGTTAACACAGAGGCGAATGCGACCTGAAGGTTTGGGGAGCAAAAACAGTGGAGTTGCGCACTGACTAGCTTGAATGGGCGCATTAGCTCCGCTATCTTGCAATTCTTTAAGTTCAGCAGCGACTTTGCCCCCTAATGCAAGGGGAACAGTTCTGGCCCGGCAAAATTTCGGGTGAGCATTGTGTTTCATAGTAATATGTGCTACAAAATTGTTAGCCTCGCCTAAACCTTCAGAAAAGAGTTCAGGGAATTCTTTCAGCAAGCTAGCTACACTGTCTTTAGCGTTGAATGCAGTCATTGACAACATGTTGTCCTGAATTTTAAAGCAAAACAAATGAAATGAATCAAGGCGAAATGTGTTCCCACAATCGCGTGATTGTAGAACAATGAAAGTCACAGTTCGCATATGTGAGCGATACATGGCAGGCAAAGCACATTTTCTGAGAACGGGAATGTCTTGTCCATTATAAGCCGTCAGTTGCGTGCTAGTTTTAGACAGGCTTGGGGAGCCTAACAGTTCATATGTGTGACGATTGAGCAATGTAACAGATGCAGAATACCAAAACGTTTGTTGGGATTGGCGTAGCACTGAAGAAACCATTCGCTTGCTAGTTGTGCTAATGCCTGCAGCAGGCTCTGAATACACTGCATTGATTACATGGGATTTGTGACTTGATTTTTGTGAGTGGGCAGAATTCTGATGTTTGTTCCATTTCAAACATACAGATTGTCCGTGACCTTTCTTGCCACAAGCGTAACGCTGTGCTTGTCTGGACGGGCAGTCTTGGCGTTTGTGCTGTGAACAGCCTGTTTAGAGAACTGTTAACGCGGCATGGTGCGCTCATGCTGTCGCTTCTTACTGGGCTGGTCATTAGCAAGGGACGACTCAACCCAACAAATTGGTCGCTGCTCATATTTATCGTCCGTCACTGCACCTGAATCGTACTGACCTAGTATTTGCACTACGTGCTGGAATGATGGATCGCAGTGTTTCAATATCTGTTCTCTAAGTCTGTCGTCAGCTACACTGTACGCAATCACATCACGCTGTACGCAATCACATCACGCAACATAACATCAGAATATAAATCACCACAAGCACATTTTAATTAGCATTTCCTCATAATATCCAGTAAATCTGTTACCCACTCGCGATAAGTTTATCCCGACTGTTTGTTGCTTCGAAAGAATTGGCACCTAGCTGCCACCACATTCACTTGTTGGTCATAATAGTTAGTTAGCGAATCTACAAGCTGATCATAGGAAAGTTCACTCAGAGCGGCGTTAGGGAATAATTTCTGAATGAGTCGCAACACTACCACTTGCTACTGTCGACAAAAAGTAATATAGTTTCACAGTACCTGATACATTGTGTGCAGTTAAGTGGGCTTCAAACTGTTGCAACCACACATAGCCTTTTTCGTTAAACTGGCGAAATGGCGGTACGGCACTCGGAGCTGAGCTATGGGTGTTGTCTGCTGCACTGTACTGGTGGGTTGATGTATGGACAGCTACTGTACTGTGTTGAACAATGCGGCTATTTGCTGGGTCTGAAACTGAAGCTCTGTATTAGCTGCGTTGCATCTAATGCTTCCAGCTGAGGCGCCTGAGCAGGGGGTGGGAGAGGTGGGTTGGTCAATTTGGGCTATGCAAATGCAATAAGCAGACAATGCTAGCAATAAAAAGAAGCACACAAGCAAAGAAAATTACTGCAACACCTACTGAAACACTGATTAGCAAAAATACTATAAGAAACACTATTAAAGCAAGGAAAACACCCCGTGCAAGGAAAAAGACAAAGTAGAATTAAGGAGCCAGCAAAACGCAAAAGAAAATCCGAGGCAGCCAGACATGAGGTTCTTCTGAATACTTGTCGCCAAATGTTGAATCCTGCTAGTAGTCAAAATGTGAGGCGTTTAAAGTCCTAAGGTTCCAGATGGAAGACATTTAGGGTGTTCCAGTGAGCTGACAGGCAGGTAATTTGTTACTTAAAAAGTGTGCTACGGAAAGCCATAGGGCCATAGGCACCTATCGTGAAAGTACTGAAAATATGGGGAGAACTGTATGGTCTATTAGCTTTTACAAATCATAATTATATGGACAAATTTCTACATCATCTCTCTCACGTCATATGATATAAATTCAAGTTTCTATTTGCTCACACGAACACGGAGTATCTGAAACTGTAGTGAACATAGTTAAGTCTAGATTTAGGTCTTTAGCACATTCATAGTTCGTATAGGTGTGTGTTTACAGCAAAACACTAAGCCCAGATTAATTTTGTGACTGTATAATCCGGAAATTATGACCTCCCACACGTCCTCCGCCACACAGGAAAAAAAAAAGCTTGTTTAGTTGTTTCAGTTATTGAAGGCCAGATGAGAAGAGTATCTTCAAAGAGGCGTTCACCAGAAAAACAAAAATAGGTAATGACTGCTTAACATGATGTCAGGACAACGGTTTAACTCAGATTGGTAAGGATTTTGTGGGATTGTACTTATCGCTTCCTTCACCTATCGCAATAATTTGTTACCGTTGTGCCGCTTTGGCTCGGGGCAGTGGCGCCACCAATAAACAGAGTGCCCAACAGTGATCAGAAATGAGCTTCATATATTCGCATTAAACTCGCCAGCGAGTCCTGTGACGTCATCTCCGAACTCGCAGTCACCGTTCGCTCGGAGTCTCGGCTCGCCAGTCTCAGTTGAGGCTATTGTCAGATGCAAGTCGTCTCGCCCCGAGTAAAAAGGAGAGCGAGCAAACGAGGTCGCGAGATAGCGGCATTGCCGCTACATACACAGCCATGCCGGTCATTATATACCCGTTAAAAGACTGATCGAGTAGCAGTGCATACGTGTTCGTTTAAGAGCGTGCTCGCGTTTGTGCGTGTATGTGTAAATGTATACAGGTTGAATCACCTAAAACTTGCACCGAAAACACTGCGGAAATGGGAAGTGCTATTGCTGTACGGTTTTCAAAGCATAGATTGTTAGTCTGGGACTCTTATTGATAACCAATAAACACATTGTAATAATACTTAGAAAGTGTATTTTTACGCAAACAAACAGTTTTTTAAACAGAACGATACCTATTGACATTAACAAACTAAAAGTAGGGTAAATTAGAATGTCAGTGGCCTCCGTTGCAGGATTCTAGTGCGAGACGTTTACGAGATATCGTATTTTGAATATTTCTCACACCACCACTTGAACAATATCTGCAGTAGCACGTACTAAAGAACAACACAAGTGCACACCCTAGTTATGGGAATTGTGACCAGTAACGAGACAATTAACCATCACAAGTTGTTGAATCCTGCCTAGTCGTCAAAATATGGGGTGTTTAGGAAACCTGCTTTCTCGGATTGCTAGACAACATTCAAACAAATCGTATTAATGAATTTTGTTACAAAAGGAAATGATTACAATACTTAACTTTGTATTTACACAGTTGTGTCGCAAGCAAAGGGCGACAGACAAAATAAGCAAGTTTCTTCAGTGTAGACAATGCTACGTAGTAGAAGCGAAATGACTAGTCTTGATTCTGTTCTTGAACTGGGCCGCGGCAAGTCGGGCGCGGCGCTTATGTCCTCTTCTTATAGAGGCCGCTGCTGTCGCGTTGTCATCCTGGAGAGGGGGCGGTCAGTGTGCAATTGGCTGACGTCTTCTTCACAGCCCTCTCTGCTCCCTCGTTCCCGACTAGTGTGCCTACGCTTTTTACGCCGTAACATATCTCCCCCTTCTCTCCCCCTTCCCCCCAAACCGACGGACCGTCATCGTATAGGGAGCACGACAACGGCTGGGGAGGCAGGAGCGTTGATGCTGCGATGGACTGGAAACTGTGCCTTTAGGGGACGCCAGACCCCCCAGTCGTACCCTGCCATCTGGCCTGGGCTCTGGTGGAAACCTCCCCCAAAACATGTCCAGAAAGGTACGTGTCTTTCTCCTGAGGCCCATAACAAGATGTAAAAGGCGTCGGCTGCTGTGTGGGCAGGTCCAGCTCCAGAGGAGGCGGAGCAGGCGGAGGCCCCGTCTCCATTTTAAAAAAATCACATTTTTCCAGTCTTCACTATAGTCCTGCTGCAGATAACTCAAAACAAAGCACACAAATTCGCAATGTGTTCTTCAGGTGTACAGCCTGCTACGACAATATCGTCTAAATAGTTTGAACAGTTTGGTACTTGAGCAGTGAGCTGTTCAAAATACCGTTGGAAAATGGAGGGTGCGGAAGCACTGACAAAAGGCAAACGCAAGTATTTAAACAAGCCCAAATGAGTGTTCATCTAGTGGTATTTGAAGATAGGCATTGCGCAAACCAAGTTTTGAAAAGTTGCGACCAGCGCCTAATCTGTCCATGAGATCCTCTGGGTATGGCAGTGGGTAAGTATCAGTCGCAGTTTGTGGGTTGACTGTAGACTTAAAGTTAACACAGAGGCGAATGCGACCTGAAGGTTTGGGGAGCAAAAACAGTGGAGTTGCGCACTGACTAGCTTGAATGGGCGCATTAGCTCCGCTATCTTGCAATTCTTTAAGTTCAGCAGCGACTTTGCCCCCTAATGCAAGGGGAACAGTTCTGGCCCGGCAAAATTTCGGGTGAGCATTGTGTTTCATAGTAATATGTGCTACAAAATTGTTAGCCTCGCCTAAACCTTCAGAAAAGAGTTCAGGGAATTCTTTCAGCAAGCTAGCTACACTGTCTTTAGCGTTGAATGCAGTCATTGACAACATGTTGTCCTGAATTTTAAAGCAAAACAAATGAAATGAATCAAGGCGAAATGTGTTCCCACAATCGCGTGATTGTAGAACAATGAAAGTCACAGTTCGCATATGTGAGCGATACATGGCAGGCAAAGCACATTTTCTGAGAACGGGAATGTCTTGTCCATTATAAGCCGTCAGTTGCGTGCTAGTTTTAGACAGGCTTGGGGAGCCTAACAGTTCATATGTGTGACGATTGAGCAATGTAACAGATGCAGAATACCAAAACGTTTGTTGGGATTGGCGTAGCACTGAAGAAACCATTCGCTTGCTAGTTGTGCTAATGCCTGCAGCAGGCTCTGAATACACTGCATTGATTACATGGGATTTGTGACTTGATTTTTGTGAGTGGGCAGAATTCTGATGTTTGTTCCATTTCAAACATACAGATTGTCCGTGACCTTTCTTGCCACAAGCGTAACGCTGTGCTTGTCTGGACGGGCAGTCTTGGCGTTTGTGCTGTGAACAGCCTGTTTAGAGAACTGTTAACGCGGCATGGTGCGCTCATGCTGTCGCTTCTTACTGGGCTGGTCATTAGCAAGGGACGACTCAACCCAACAAATTGGTCGCTGCTCATATTTATCGTCCGTCACTGCACCTGAATCGTACTGACCTAGTATTTGCACTACGTGCTGGAATGATGGATCGCAGTGTTTCAATATCTGTTCTCTAAGTCTGTCGTCAGCTACACTGTACGCAATCACATCACGCTGTACGCAATCACATCACGCAACATAACATCAGAATATAAATCACCACAAGCACATTTTAATTAGCATTTCCTCATAATATCCAGTAAATCTGTTACCCACTCGCGATAAGTTTATCCCGACTGTTTGTTGCTTCGAAAGAATTGGCACCTAGCTGCCACCACATTCACTTGTTGGTCATAATAGTTAGTTAGCGAATCTACAAGCTGATCATAGGAAAGTTCACTCAGAGCGGCGTTAGGGAATAATTTCTGAATGAGTCGCAACACTACCACTTGCTACTGTCGACAAAAAGTAATATAGTTTCACAGTACCTGATACATTGTGTGCAGTTAAGTGGGCTTCAAACTGTTGCAACCACACATAGCCTTTTTCGTTAAACTGGCGAAATGGCGGTACGGCACTCGGAGCTGAGCTATGGGTGTTGTCTGCTGCACTGTACTGGTGGGTTGATGTATGGACAGCTACTGTACTGTGTTGAACAATGCGGCTATTTGCTGGGTCTGAAACTGAAGCTCTGTATTAGCTGCGTTGCATCTAATGCTTGCAGCTGAGGCGCCTGAGCAGGGGGTGGGAGAGGTGGGTTGGTCAATTTGGGCTATGCAAATGCAATAAGCAGACAATGCTAGCAATAAAAAGAAGCACACAAGCAAAGAAAATTACTGCAACACCTACTGAAACACTGATTAGCAAAAATACTATAAGAAACACTATTAAAGCAAGGAAAACACCCCGTGCAAGGAAAAAGACAAAGTAGAATTAAGGAGCCAGCAAAACGCAAAAGAAAATCCGAGGCAGCCAGACATGAGGTTCTTCTGAATACTTGTCGCCAAATGTTGAATCCTGCTAGTAGTCAAAATGTGAGGCGTTTAAAGTCCTAAGGTTCCAGATGGAAGACATTTAGGGTGTTCCAGTGAGCTGACAGGCAGGTAATTTGTTACTTAAAAAGTGTGCTACGGAAAGCCATAGGGCCATAGGCACCTATCGTGAAAGTACTGAAAATATGGGGAGAACTGTATGGTCTATTAGCTTTTACAAATCATAATTATATGGACAAATTTCTACATCATCTCTCTCACGTCATATGATATAAATTCAAGTTTCTATTTGCTCACACGAACACGGAGTATCTGAAACTGTAGTGAACATAGTTAAGTCTAGATTTAGGTCTTTAGCACATTCATAGTTCGTATAGGTGTGTGTTTACAGCAAAACACTAAGCCCAGATTAATTTTGTGACTGTATAATCCGGAAATTATGACCTCCCACACGTCCTCCGCCACACAGGAAAAAAAAAAAGCTTGTTTAGTTGTTTCAGTTATTGAAGGCCAGATGAGAAGAGTATCTTCAAAGAGGCGTTCACCAGAAAAACAAAAATAGGTAATGACTGCTTAACATGATGTCAGGACAACGGTTTAACTCAGATTGGTAAGGATTTTGTGGGATTGTACTTATCGCTTCCTTCACCTATCGCAATAATTTGTTACCGTTGTGCCGCTTTGGCTCGGGGCAGTGGCGCCACCAATAAACAGAGTGCCCAACAGTGATCAGAAATGAGCTTCATATATTCGCATTAAACTCGCCAGCGAGTCCTGTGACGTCATATCCGAACTTGCAGTCACCGTTCGCTCGGAGTCTCGGCTCGCCAGTCTCAGTTGAGGCTATTGTCAGATGCAAGTCGTCTCGCCCCGAGTAAAAAGGAGAGCGAGCAAACGAGGTCGCGAGATAGCGGCATTGCCGCTACATACACAGCCATGCCGGTCATTATATACCCGTTAAAAGACTGATCGAGTAGCAGTGCATACGTGTTCGTTTAAGAGCGTGCTCGCGTTTGTGCGTGTATGTGTAAATGTATACAGGTTGAATCACCTAAAACTTGCACCGAAAACACTGCGGAAATGGGAAGTGCTATTGCTGTACGGTTTTCAAAGCATAGATTGTTAGTCTGGGACTCTTATTGATAACCAATAAACACATTGTAATAATACTTAGAAAGTGTATTTTTACGCAAACAAACAGTTTTTTAAACAGAACGATACCTATTGACATTAACAAACTAAAAGTAGGGTAAATTAGAATGTCAGTGGCCTCCGTTGCAGGATTCTAGTGCGAGACGTTTACGAGATATCGTATTTTGAATATTTCTCACACCACCACTTGAACAATATCTGCAGTAGCACGTACTAAAGAACAACACAAGTGCACACCCTAGTTATGGGAATTGTGACCAGTAACGAGACAATTAACCATCACAAGTTGTTGAATCCTGCCTAGTCGTCAAAATATGGGGTGTTTAGGAAACCTGCTTTCTCGGATTGCTAGACAACATTCAAACAAATCGTATTAATGAATTTTGTTACAAAAGGAAATGATTACAATACTTAACTTTGTATTTACACAGTTGTGTCGCAAGCAAAGGGCGACAGACAAAATAAGCAAGTTTCTTCAGTGTAGACAATGCTACGTAGTAGAAGCGAAATGACTAGTCTTGATTCTGTTCTTGAACTGGGCCGCGGCAAGTCGGGCGCGGCGCTTATGTCCTCTTCTTATAGAGGCCGCTGCTGTCGCGTTGTCATCCTGGAGAGGGGGCGGTCAGTGTGCAATTGGCTGACGTCTTCTTCACAGCCCTCTCTGCTCCCTCGTTCCCGACTAGTGTGCCTACGCTTTTTACGCCGTAACATATCTCCCCCTTCTCTCCCCCTTCCCAACAAACCGACGGACCGTCATCGTATAGGGAGCACGACAACGGCTGGGGAGGCAGGAGCGTTGATGCTGCGATGGACTGGAAACTGTGCCTTTAGGGGACGCCAGACCCCCCAGTCGTACCCTGCCATCTGGCCTGGGCTCTGGTGGAAACCTCCCCCAAAACATGTCCAGAAAGGTACGTGTCTTTCTCCTGAGGCCCATAACAAGATGTAAAAGGCGTCGGCTGCTGTGTGGGCAGGTCCAGCTCCAGAGGAGGCGGAGCAGGCGGAGGCCCCGTCTCCATTTTAAAAAAATCACATTTTTCCAGTCTTCACTATAGTCCTGCTGCAGATAACTCAAAACAAAGCACACAAATTCGCAATGTGTTCTTCAGGTGTACAGCCTGCTACGACAATATCGTCTAAATAGTTTGAACAGTTTGGTACTTGAGCAGTGAGCTGTTCAAAATACCGTTGGAAAATGGAGGGTGCGGAAGCACTGACAAAAGGCAAACGCAAGTATTTAAACAAGCCCAAATGAGTGTTCATCTAGTGGTATTTGAAGATAGGCATTGCGCAAACCAAGTTTTGAAAAGTTGCGACCAGCGCCTAATCTGTCCATGAGATCCTCTGGGTATGGCAGTGGGTAAGTATCAGTCGCAGTTTGTGGGTTGACTGTAGACTTAAAGTTAACACAGAGGCGAATGCGACCTGAAGGTTTGGGGAGCAAAAACAGTGGAGTTGCGCACTGACTAGCTTGAATGGGCGCATTAGCTCCGCTATCTTGCAATTCTTTAAGTTCAGCAGCGACTTTGCCCCCTAATGCAAGGGGAACAGTTCTGGCCCGGCAAAATTTCGGGTGAGCATTGTGTTTCATAGTAATATGTGCTACAAAATTGTTAGCCTCGCCTAAACCTTCAGAAAAGAGTTCAGGGAATTCTTTCAGCAAGCTAGCTACACTGTCTTTAGCGTTGAATGCAGTCATTGACAACATGTTTTCCTGAATTTTAAAGCAAAACAAATGAAATGAATCAAGGCGAAATGTGTTCCCACAATCGCGTGATTGTAGAACAATGAAAGTCACAGTTCGCATATGTGAGCGATACATGGCAGGCAAAGCACATTTTCTGAGAACGGGAATGTCTTGTCCATTATAAGCCGTCAGTTGCGTGCTAGTTTTAGACAGGCTTGGAGAGCCTAACAGTTCATATGTGTGACGATTGAGCAATGTAACAGATGCAGAATACCAAAACGTTTGTTGGGATTGGCGTAGCACTGAAGAAACTATTCGCTTGCTAGTTGTGCTAATGCCTGCAGCAGGCTCTGAATACACTGCATTGATTACATGGGATTTGTGACTTGATTTTTGTGAGTGGGCAGAATTCTGATGTTTGTTCCATTTCAAACATACAGATTGTCCGTGACCTTTCTTGCCACAAGCGTAACGCTGTGCTTGTCTGGACGGGCAGTCTTGGCGTTTGTGCTGTGAACAGCCTGTTTAGAGAACTGTTAACGCGGCATGGTGCGCTCATGCTGTCGCTTCTTACTGGGCTGGTCATTAGCAAGGGACGACTCAACCCAACAAATTGGTCGCTGCTCATATTTATCGTCCGTCACTGCACCTGAATCGTACTGACCTAGTATTTGCACTACGTGCTGGAATGATGGATCGCAGTGTTTCAATATCTGTTCTCTAAGTCTGTCGTCAGCTACACTGTACGCAATCACATCACGCTGTACGCAATCACATCACGCAACATAACATCAGAATATAAATCACCACAAGCACATTTTAATTAGCATTTCCTCATAATATCCAGTAAATCTGTTACCCACTCGCGATAAGTTTATCCCGACTGTTTGTTGCTTCGAAAGAATTGGCACCTAGCTGCCACCACATTCACTTGTTGGTCATAATAGTTAGTTAGCGAATCTACAAGCTGATCATAGAAAAGTTCACTCAGAGCGGCGTTAGGGAATAATTTCTGAATGAGTCGCAACACTACCACTTGCTACTGTCGACAAAAAGTAATATAGTTTCACAGTACCTGATACATTGTGTGCAGTTAAGTGGGCTTCAAACTGTTGCAACCACACATAGCCTTTTTCGTTAAACTGGCGAAATGGCGGTACGGCACTCGGAGCTGAGCTATGGGTGTTGTCTGCTGCACTGTACTGGTGGGTTGATGTATGGACAGCTACTGTACTGTGTTGAACAATGCGGCTATTTGCTGGGTCTGAAACTGAAGCTCTGTATTAGCTGCGTTGCATCTAATGCTTGCAGCTGAGGCGCCTGAGCAGGGGGTGGGAGAGGTGGGTTGGTCAATTTGGGCTATGCAAATGCAATAAGCAGACAATGCTAGCAATAAAAAGAAGCACACAAGCAAAGAAAATTACTGCAACACCTACTGAAACACTGATTAGCAAAAATACTATAAGAAACACTATTAAAGCAAGGAAAACACCCCGTGCAAGGAAAAAGACAAAGTAGAATTAAGGAGCCAGCAAAACGCAAAAGAAAATCCGAGGCAGCCAGACATGAGGTTCTTCTGAATACTTGTCGCCAAATGTTGAATCCTGCTAGTAGTCAAAATGTGAGGTGTTTAAAGTCCTAATGTTCCAGATGGAAGACATTTAGGGTGTTCCAGTGAGCTGACAGGCAGGTAATTTGTTACTTAAAAAGTGTACTACGGAAAGCCATAGGGCCATAGGCACCTATCGTGAAAGTACTGAAAATATGGGGAGAACTGTATGGTCTATTAGCTTTTACAAATCATAATTATATGGACAAATTTCTACATCATCTCTCTCACGTCATATGATATAAATTCAAGTTTCTATTTGCTCACACGAACACGGAGTATCTGAAACTGTAGTGAACATAGTTAAGTCTAGATTTAGGTCTTTAGCACATTCATAGTTCGTATAGGTGTGTGTTTACAGCAAAACACTAAGCCCAGATTAATTTTGTGACTGTATAATCCGGAAATTATGACCTCCCACACGTCCTCCGCCACACAGGAAAAAAAAAAAGCTTGTTTAGTTGTTTCAGTTATTGAAGGCCAGATGAGAAGAGTATCTTCAAAGAGGCGTTCACCAGAAAAACAAAAATAGGTAATGACTGCTTAACATGATGTCAGGACAACGGTTTAACTCAGATTGGTAAGGATTTTGTGGGATTGTACTTATCGCTTCCTTCACCTATCGCAATAATTTGTTACCGTTGTGCCGCTTTGGCTCGGGGCAGTGGCGCCACCAATAAACAGAGTGCCCAACAGTGATCAGAAATGAGCTTCATATATTCGCATTAAACTCGCCAGCGAGTCCTGTGACGTCATCTCCGAACTCGCAGTCACCGTTCGCTCGGAGTCTCGGCTCGCCAGTCTCAGTTGAGGCTATTGTCAGATGCAAGTCGTCTCGCCCCGAGTAAAAAGGAGAGCGAGCAAACGAGGTCGCGAGATAGCGGCATTGCCGCTACATACACAGCCATGCCGGTCATTATATATCCGTTCAATGATTGGTCGGGTTGCAGTGCATATGTGTTCGTGTAAGCGCATGCTCGCGTTTGTGCGTGAATGTGTAAATGTATACAGGTCGAATCACCTAAAACTTGCACCGAAAACACTGCGGAAATGGAAAGTGCTATTGATGTACGGTTTTCACAGGATAGATTGTTAGTCTGGGGCTCTTATTGATAACCAATAAACACATTGTAATAATACTTAGAAAGTGTATGTTTTGTGCAAACAAACAGTTTTTTAAACAGAACGATACCTATTGACATTAACAAACTAAAAGTAGGGTAAATTAGAATGTCAGTGGCCTCCGTTGCAGGATTCTAGTGCGAGACGTTTACGAGATATCGTATTTTGAATATTTCTCACACCACCACTTGAACAATATCTGCAGTAGCACGTACTAAAGAACAACACAAGTGCACACCCTAGTTATGGGAATTGTGACCAGTAACGAGACAATTAACCATCACAAGTTGTTGAATCCTGCCTAGTCGTCAAAATATGGGGTGTTTAGGAAACCTGCTTTCTCGGATTGCTAGACAACATTCAAACAAATCGTATTAATGAATTTTGTTACAAAAGGAAATGATTACAATACTTAACTTTGTATTTACACAGTTGTGTCGCAAGCAAAGGGCGACAGACAAAATAAGCAAGTTTCTTCAGTGTAGACAATGCTACGTAGTAGAAGCGAAATGACTAGTCTTGATTCTGTTCTTGAACTGGGCCGCGGCAAGTCGGGCGCGGCGCTTATGTCCTCTTCTTATAGAGGCCGCTGCTGTCGCGTTGTCATCCTGGAGAGGGGGCGGTCAGTGTGCAATTGGCTGACGTCTTCTTCACAGCCCTCTCTGCTCCCTCGTTCCCGACTAGTGTGCCTACGCTTTTTACGCCGTAACATATCTCCCCCTTCTCTCCCCCTTCCCCCCAAACCGACGGACCGTCATCGTATAGGGAGCACGACAACGGCTGGGGAGGCAGGAGCGTTGATGCTGCGATGGACTGGAAACTGTGCCTTTAGGGGACGCCAGACCCCCCAGTCGTACCCTGCCATCTGGCCTGGGCTCTGGTGGAAACCTCCCCCAAAACATGTCCAGAAAGGTACGTGTCTTTCTCCTGAGGCCCATAACAAGATGTAAAAGGCGTCGGCTGCTGTGTGGGCAGGTCCAGCTCCAGAGGAGGCGGAGCAGGCGGAGGCCCCGTCTCCATTTTAAAAAAATCACATTTTTCCAGTCTTCACTATAGTCCTGCTGCAGATAACTCAAAACAAAGCACACAAATTCGCAATGTGTTCTTCAGGTGTACAGCCTGCTACGACAATATCGTCTAAATAGTTTGAACAGTTTGGTACTTGAGCAGTGAGCTGTTCAAAATACCGTTGGAAAATGGAGGGTGCGGAAGCACTGACAAAAGGCAAACGCAAGTATTTAAACAAGCCCAAATGAGTGTTCATCTAGTGGTATTTGAAGATAGGCATTGCGCAAACCAAGTTTTGAAAAGTTGCGACCAGCGCCTAATCTGTCCATGAGATCCTCTGGGTATGGCAGTGGGTAAGTATCAGTCGCAGTTTGTGGGTTGACTGTAGACTTAAAGTTAACACAGAGGCGAATGCGACCTGAAGGTTTGGGGAGCAAAAACAGTGGAGTTGCGCACTGACTAGCTTGAATGGGCGCATTAGCTCCGCTATCTTGCAATTCTTTAAGTTCAGCAGCGACTTTGCCCCCTAATGCAAGGGGAACAGTTCTGGCCCGGCAAAATTTCGGGTGAGCATTGTGTTTCATAGTAATATGTGCTACAAAATTGTTAGCCTCGCCTAAACCTTCAGAAAAGAGTTCAGGGAATTCTTTCAGCAAGCTAGCTACACTGTCTTTAGCGTTGAATGCAGTCATTGACAACATGTTGTCCTGAATTTTAAAGCAAAACAAATGAAATGAATCAAGGCGAAATGTGTTCCCACAATCGCGTGATTGTAGAACAATGAAAGTCACAGTTCGCATATGTGAGCGATACATGGCAGGCAAAGCACATTTTCTGAGAACGGGAATGTCTTGTCCATTATAAGCCGTCAGTTGCGTGCTAGTTTTAGACAGGCTTGGGGAGCCTAACAGTTCATATGTGTGACGATTGAGCAATGTAACAGATGCAGAATACCAAAACGTTTGTTGGGATTGGCGTAGCACTGAAGAAACCATTCGCTTGCTAGTTGTGCTAATGCCTGCAGCAGGCTCTGAATACACTGCATTGATTACATGGGATTTGTGACTTGATTTTTGTGAGTGGGCAGAATTCTGATGTTTGTTCCATTTCAAACATACAGATTGTCCGTGACCTTTCTTGCCACAAGCGTAACGCTGTGCTTGTCTGGACGGGCAGTCTTGGCGTTTGTGCTGTGAACAGCCTGTTTAGAGAACTGTTAACGCGGCATGGTGCGCTCATGCTGTCGCTTCTTACTGGGCTGGTCATTAGCAAGGGACGACTCAACCCAACAAATTGGTCGCTGCTCATATTTATCGTCCGTCACTGCACCTGAATCGTACTGACCTAGTATTTGCACTACGTGCTGGAATGATGGATCGCAGTGTTTCAATATCTGTTCTCTAAGTCTGTCGTCAGCTACACTGTACGCAATCACATCACGCTGTACGCAATCACATCACGCAACATAACATCAGAATATAAATCACCACAAGCACATTTTAATTAGCATTTCCTCATAATATCCAGTAAATCTGTTACCCACTCGCGATAAGTTTATCCCGACTGTTTGTTGCTTCGAAAGAATTGGCACCTAGCTGCCACCACATTCACTTGTTGGTCATAATAGTTAGTTAGCGAATCTACAAGCTGATCATAGAAAAGTTCACTCAGAGCGGCGTTAGGGAATAATTTCTGAATGAGTCGCAACACTACCACTTGCTACTGTCGACAAAAAGTAATATAGTTTCACAGTACCTGATACATTGTGTGCAGTTAAGTGGGCTTCAAACTGTTGCAACCACACATAGCCTTTTTCGTTAAACTGGCGAAATGGCGGTACGGCACTCGGAGCTGAGCTATGGGTGTTGTCTGCTGCACTGTACTGGTGGGTTGATGTATGGACAGCTACTGTACTGTGTTGAACAATGCGGCTATTTGCTGGGTCTGAAACTGAAGCTCTGTATTAGCTGCGTTGCATCTAATGCTTGCAGCTGAGGCGCCTGAGCAGGGGGTGGGAGAGGTGGGTTGGTCAATTTGGGCTATGCAAATGCAATAAGCAGACAATGCTAGCAATAAAAAGAAGCACACAAGCAAAGAAAATTACTGCAACACCTACTGAAACACTGATTAGCAAAAATACTATAAGAAACACTATTAAAGCAAGGAAAACACCCCGTGCAAGGAAAAAGACAAAGTAGAATTAAGGAGCCAGCAAAACGCAAAAGAAAATCCGAGGCAGCCAGACATGAGGTTCTTCTGAATACTTGTCGCCAAATGTTGAATCCTGCTAGTAGTCAAAATGTGAGGTGTTTAAAGTCCTAATGTTCCAGATGGAAGACATTTAGGGTGTTCCAGTGAGCTGACAGGCAGGTAATTTGTTACTTAAAAAGTGTACTACGGAAAGCCATAGGGCCATAGGCACCTATCGTGAAAGTACTGAAAATATGGGGAGAACTGTATGGTCTATTAGCTTTTACAAATCATAATTATATGGACAAATTTCTACATCATCTCTCTCACGTCATATGATATAAATTCAAGTTTCTATTTGCTCACACGAACACGGAGTATCTGAAACTGTAGTGAACATAGTTAAGTCTAGATTTAGGTCTTTAGCACATTCATAGTTCGTATAGGTGTGTGTTTACAGCAAAACACTAAGCCCAGATTAATTTTGTGACTGTATAATCCGGAAATTATGACCTCCCACACGTCCTCCGCCACACAGGAAAAAAAAAGCTTGTTTAGTTGTTTCAGTTATTGAAGGCCAGATGAGAAGAGTATCTTCAAAGAGGCGTTCACCAGAAAAACAAAAATAGGTAATGACTGCTTAACATGATGTCAGGACAACGGTTTAACTCAGATTGGTAAGGATTTTGTGGGATTGTACTTATCGCTTCCTTCACCTATCGCAATAATTTGTTACCGTTGTGCCGCTTTGGCTCGGGGCAGTGGCGCCACCAATAAACAGAGTGCCCAACAGTGATCAGAAATGAGCTTCATATATTCGCATTAAACTCGCCAGCGAGTCCTGTGACGTCATCTCCGAACTCGCAGTCACCGTTCGCTCGGAGTCTCGGCTCGCCAGTCTCAGTTGAGGCTATTGTCAGATGCAAGTCGTCTCGCCCCGAGTAAAAAGGAGAGCGAGCAAACGAGGTCGCGAGATAGCGGCATTGCCGCTACATACACAGCCATGCCGGTCATTATATACCCGTTAAAAGACTGATCGAGTAGCAGTGCATACGTGTTCGTTTAAGAGCGTGCTCGCGTTTGTGCGTGTATGTGTAAATGTATACAGGTTGAATCACCTAAAACTTGCACCGAAAACACTGCGGAAATGGGAAGTGCTATTGCTGTACGGTTTTCAAAGCATAGATTGTTAGTCTGGGACTCTTATTGATAACCAATAAACACATTGTAATAATACTTAGAAAGTGTATTTTTACGCAAACAAACAGTTTTTTAAACAGAACGATACCTATTGACATTAACAAACTAAAAGTAGGGTAAATTAGAATGTCAGTGGCCTCCGTTGCAGGATTCTAGTGCGAGACGTTTACGAGATATCGTATTTTGAATATTTCTCACACCACCACTTGAACAATATCTGCAGTAGCACGTACTAAAGAACAACACAAGTGCACACCCTAGTTATGGGAATTGTGACCAGTAACGAGACAATTAACCATCACAAGTTGTTGAATCCTGCCTAGTCGTCAAAATATGGGGTGTTTAGGAAACCTGCTTTCTCGGATTGCTAGACAACATTCAAACAAATCGTATTAATGAATTTTGTTACAAAAGGAAATGATTACAATACTTAATTTTGTATTTACACAGTTGTGTCGCAAGCAAAGGGCGACAGACAAAATAAGCAAGTTTCTTCAGTGTAGACAATGCTACGTAGTAGTAGTGAAATGACTAGTCTTGATTCTATTCTTGAATTGGGTCGCGGCAAGTCGGGCGCGGCGCTTATGTCCTCTTCACATAGAGGTCTCTGCTGTCGCGTTGTCGTCCTGGAGAGGGATCGGTGTGCAACTGGCTGACGTCTTCTTCGCAGCGCTCTCTGCTCCCTCGTTCCAGATCGGCGTGCTGGCGCTTGACTTTACTTTGTAACAAAAATGACCACCGGCAGTGGCAATACTCGCCCCCTATGTGGTGTGGAATGACTGCTGCACACATCCTAGCATTTCTGTAGAGATGTCCGAGCAGGCTTATCATCGGGTGTAGTTGGCATGTCCTTACAGACAGCGTCTTTCACCCACCTTTCCCCACAGAAAAAAGTACAGGCGTCCGGCTGGGGAATGGGCTGGCCAAAGTACAGGTCCTCTGCTCCCAATTAATCGCTTGGAAAAAATTTGTGAAGACATGCTGTAGTCCTTCGTGCGCTATGGGCTCGACAGCCATCATCTCGGAATCACGGGTTCCTCCTAGTCTGGCAGCTATGGAATATGGTCTGTTAGGACACTGCGATACTTGTGCATGTTCAGTGTTCCATCTTTGAAGCACAGGCCTATGAGCTGTTGGGTCACTATGCCACACCTCACGTTTACACTTCATGGACGCAGATGTTCCACCTGACGAAGCTAATGGGGAATGCCAACAGGCAAATATTGCATCTTTCGGTGGTTTAATGGCTCTGAGCACTATGGGACTTAACATCTGAGGTCATCAGCCCCATAGAACTTAGAACTACTTAAACCTTACATCACACACATCCATGCCCGAGGCAGGATTCGAACCTGCGACCGTAGCGGTCGCGCGGTCCCAGACTGAAGCGCCTAGAGCCGCTCGGCCATTCCGGCCGGCTATCGGTGGTTTACCTGGCCATGATTGGTAAAAGTGGTTTCATCACTAAAAAAGGAACTTCATACATATGGAGTACCCTGTCTTAATGCCCATGTACACAAGCTAACACGATTCTGATAATCGTTTCCACGCAGCTCTTGATCGAGGGAGATGTGGTAGGGATGGAACCTACGTCGATGAAGAATGCGTAAGGCACTTGCCTGTTCGTGCCACTTCCTCATGCGATTGCTCATGAGCTCACGTGCGGATCAAATGCAACAGCTGGAAGAACATTAATTTCTCCCTCTTCTGTGTTCACTTGTTTTCTTCTATTAACATTGTCTAGCTATTACACTACCACCTTCACGTAAGTGGTTGAAGAGGTTGATGAATAATAGCCAAGATTGTTGGCATCTATTGGAATATCTTGCCGCATACACTGTACAAGGAAGAACTGCATTCTTCCTACACTCTCCATACACCATGGGCGTCTCGGTTTCTTCTGCATTGGTAATTTCCGTCGTCCGTTAACGACCTACTGGTTCGACTGCCACACACTAATTGACTAGCAATTCGCAATGCACTCAGAGAACACACAAGCATACTGTTAGCAAACATAACAACATTGTACCCAGCAAGGGAAGCAGTGGTTGAGAAGGAAGTGGGACAGGGTTGTAGCCTATCCCAGATGTTATTCAATCTGTTTATTGAGCAAGCAGTAAAGGAAAGAAAAGAAAAGTTCCGAGTTGGTATTAAAATCCATGGAGAAGAAATAAAAACTTTGAGGTTCGCCGATGACATTGTAATTCTGTCAGAGACAGCAAAGGACTTGAAAGAGCAGTTGAACAGAATGGACAGTGTCTTGAAAGGAGGGTATAAAATGAACATCAACAAAAGCAAAACGAGGATAATGGAATGTAGTCGTATTAAGTCGGGTGATGCTGAGGGAATTAGATTAGGAAATGAGACACTTAAAGTAGTAAAGGAGTTTTGCTATTTGGGGAGCAAAATAACTGATGATCGTCGAAGTAGAGAGGATATAAAATGTAGCCTGGCAATGGCGAGGAAAGCGTTTCTGAAAAAGAAAAATTTGTTAACATCGAGTATAGATTTAAATGTCAGGAAGTCGTTTCTGAAAGTAGTTGTATGGAGTGTGGCCATGTATGGAAGTGAAACATGGACGATAAATAGTTTGGACAAAAAGGGAATAGAAGCTTTCGAATGTGGTGCTACAGAAGAATGCTGAAGATTAGATGGGTAGATCACATAACTAATGAGGAGGTACTGAATAGAATTGGGGAGAAGAGGAGCTTGTGGCACAACTTGACTAGTAGGAGGAATCGGTTGGTAGGACATGTTCTGAGGCATCAAGGGATCACCAATTTAGTATTGGAGGGCAGCGTGGAGGGTAAAAATCGTAGAGGGAGACCAAGAGATGAATACACTAAGCAGATTCAGAAGGATGTAGGCTGCAGTAGGTACTGGGAGATGAAGAAGCTTGCACAGGATAGAGTAGCATGGAGAGCTGCATCAAACCAGTCTCAGGATTGAAGACCACAACAACATCAACAACCCAGCAACTACACATGTTGAATGCCACAAACAAGAGTTGGTGTAGAATCTTTTCATAATACGATACCTCGCTAACGACTTGCCTTAAAATTCTGCAACAAACAGCACTGACATTCTAATTTACTCTGCTTTTAGTTTGTAAATGTCATTAGGAATTGTCCCATTTAAAAAGTGTATGTTTAATTCTCTAACTAGTGTTTAACTATTAAAATAATTTTACAATAGCCTTCAAAAAAGTTTCACAACTCGCTGGAAACCACAAACGCAAGTTACCAGGACCAAAATAATACAGAAATAGTGCACTTTTTGGTCGCTGGAACATAACAGTGGCCGGTCGCTGTGGCCGAGCAGTTCTATACGCTTCAGTCCGGAACCACGCTGCTGGTACGGTCTCAGGTTCGAATCCTGCTTCGGGCATGGATATGTGTGATGTCCTTCGGTTAGTTAGGTTTAAGTAGTTCTAAGTCTATGGGACTGATGACCTCACATGTTAAGTCCCATAGTGCTTAGAGCCATTTGACATAACAGTGGCGCTGTTCTGTGCCCTGTTTTCGTTTGACTTAGCTTATGTGTTTTCTTATGGTGGAGGTAGTTTAATGCGCTTTGTTTGCACTGAACAAAATTTCTATGTTTTTCTTCTGAAGTGTGGAATAAAGCATGTAACTTATTCGAAACGGCGTTCCTCCTCTGATGGCATACATTTTTAATTATATATACAGCATCACTTAATTTTCGACTTACAGCCTCCGCATTCTTACAAAATACATCTTCATTAGAGGTCATCTCATTCCGTCAGTCCGTCATTTCGCCTTGTCAGTGGTACTTGACAACAGCAAGATGGTATCCTCAATTTCCATAGTAAGTCGGGACTAGCCTCGCCTGTATTCTTCCGTAAGAGAGAACGAGTCGACGAGTACGAAGCGACCATAGCGCCACGGTTCTCAGACTCGTCATATTCGCGAAACTAAGGCGGGAAAGAAGGAAGGCGGTTAGTACTGATGTAACAGCGGCACGTTGATTCGTAAAGACTCGCTCTCGCTCCATTTCTGATCTCTTGTACCTGGTACGGCCGGAGTGGTCAAACTATTGTAAGACTACGACCTGCAAGATACCGACGGTACTTGTAAACTGCGGGCTGCAGTTACCTGGTCGAGCTACCGGAAGTGTGGCGTGGTAGTCGTCTGACCATTGGACATGTTTCCCACAACACGTTGCTGGATTCCATTTGTACTGGAATCCGGATTATCGCCCAGCACTGTATGAACTGTAATGTCTGGGATATCTCGGAGTGTTACACAAGTACAGCTGAACTCCTGGGATGGGAAAACCTGTTGTGAATGGATACACCATATGCCAAGGAATATCAAATGAAAGTAGAACGCTTCCACTGTTACATAAAGTGGCTTATTTAATCTAGATCAGGGCTTCACAGCAAACCTGCTCTGCGAGCAGAAGACGAGCCCAAGTCTGCGAGCAGCGAGCACTGTCCTCCATCGTTATGGAAAACAGGATGGAGACTTTGTAAACAGCGACAGAAATCCTGAGGCAGATGCCTGGAGAAATCTATAGTGGCTTTATACTGCCTGTCACACATAGATTCTTCAAGCTGCATATCAGCACAAATTGGGTACTCGAAGATTTTTTAAATTTTTCATTCAAGTGGCGCTAGAAATCCTGTTTTCTTTCCCAAGATGACTGGCGCTCCTTCTGTAGGCACATAAAATGATAACGTTCTTGACAAACCGAAATTTTCTACGTTTTATTTAACGCTGGTAAGAATGTCACAAGTAGCTAAGTGCCTGTGATATCTAAAGATATGGAAAGAAATTTTCACGAAGATTTTGCAGGGTGTAGCTGAACGTTGTCTGTCATAATCTGTGTGGGACACAGAACTGTCATGTTTGACAATGGCAGCACGTGTAACTTCGACTTGTAGTGGACATAAATCTTTAGTTGTACCTATGAAGAATTCTTTTAAAATCACCATCTGTGAAGCGGTGCGAATACTTTACTAAAATAGTGCAATTTTGTAGCTCATTCAAACGTGCAGACTCTCTTCTCAAAACTGATCCTTTCCAACTCCATATTGGGCACTTTTCATGTGTTGCTGCGACAATGTGAGGCACGCCCATTTCCCTCACTCCCCACCACGCTGCATCTGCTCTGCTCGTGAGTAAGGGCCTGAGCAAGCGCGAGAGCTCACGCTCCACATCAGCGAGTTATTAAGCTCTGATATAGACTGTGTCAAGTTTTCTCCCTCTCCATGCTTGTGGATTTCATACTGAATGTTTCGAAGTTTCCTTCCGAACTCGTGTGAATCGGCTTAAATAAGGAAAATTTTTCAAAGTGTGTAGGCGGCGCCTCCGGTTTGGTCTTGGCTGTAACTGACATTGCTAGTTGTCGATGTGGCTTGTGCTACGAAGCTGCACCACTGTGGGGGCTGGGCGTAAATGTTGTACGGTCCAATTGTGAGAAGTAGCATCCTGACGTAAGTTTTATCCTGGTGCTAGCTGTGTTAAACTGATTCAACATTCTGGACAAAAAGAGATATAACGTCTCACACGGAAGAATAAAGGATGGAGTAGTTGGAAAAAAAGGAATGAAGTGAGTGGTGAACGAGGCTAAAAGGAAATCTTGAGAGGGACTTGGAAACACAGTTGAGGACGGGACGAGAGAGAGGAACACAAGGAGCTCCTGGAAAACTATAAAAGCAGTAACAGGGAAATGTGGGAAGCAGACAAGGACAATAAAAGATGAGAGTAAGCTAGTAACAAAGAAAGCACAAGTGCTTCAGATGTAGAGAAGAAAGGATAAAAAAACTAACGGACTTCAAGAGGAAGAACTATCATTGGACAGTATGAAATTGAAGGAGAGACAAAAGAATCCGATGCAGAAATGGCTGTTGGTCAATTTAGAACAGGTATGGCTGTGGGTACTGGAAATGGAAATGCCGTGTGGCTAGGGCCTCCCGTTGGGTAGTGATGTGATATTTCTGGAATTAAGTTAATATGGCGGAACAGTAGTGGTAAAGGAATTTACTAACATACTCTAGAAATTGTGAGAAGAGAATAATATCCCAGAGGAATGGAAGAAAAACTTAATCGTAACACTGCATAAGAAGGGGGACAGTTAGGCCTGTATTACTACAGGGCCATTTGTCTATCATCGACAGTCTATCAAGTCCCCACTCCAGAATTGGAGAGCCGACTGAGAAGGGCGATGGACGAGGGTATAGAGGAGGAGAAGGCTGCTTTTAGGCCAGGGTGGATGTCACAGGACCACATTTATACTATAAGAACAATAATAACTATAAGAACCGTGGACAGCCAATGACCACAACATAAATGTATTCAAAATAGTCATGGATTTGGGAGTCTGCGCTATTAGTGGGGGCTCGAGTCACTGTCGTTTAAAATAAACTATGTGTAGATAAGAAGAGAATGCAAAAAAAAGCCCATCTGGAGTAAAAATGGGTAATTACACAATTAATCGGCTTGCAGATGCGAACAATGTTGAGCTAATAAGTGATAGCAACAAGGAGCTGCAGCTAATAACAAGTTCTTACAGAAATATCTCAAGGACAAGAGAGTTATAAATTAACGACGACAAAAAAGAGTACGTGCTCGAGAGCAAGGCTTCCAATCATGGTACTCCATTGACAGTTGTTGAATTCACGTTTAAAAGAGTAGACATATTTGAACGCCAGGAAGGCATTTTTAGCGAACAGAATAGGATGGACTAAGAGAATAAGGCAAGAATCGCAGTCTCAAATAGAGCATGCGCAGTAGAGTCGTTTCGGGATGTATCAAAATCGGACTATACCACAGCATAATTCTCTATACATGGCTCTGAAGCATTCCCATCAGGGAAAGCAGCTAAACAAAAACTACAAGTCGTCGAGGGAAAGATATTAAAGAAAAGATTTGACTCCAGAAGGGTCCTCCAGTCAAGGGATTGGAAAGAATACTGAAAAACAAGGAACTGGCAGGGCTATACAAACAAGGTTATACTGGAATGAGATTTTCACTCTGTAGCGGAGTTTGCGTTGTTATGAAACTTCCTGGAGGTTAAAACTGTGTGCCGGGCCGAGACTCGAATTCGGGACCTTTGCCTGCGAAAGGCAAAGATCCCGAGTTCGAGTCTCGGCCCGGCAAACAGTTTTAATCTGCCAGGAAGTTTCATAACAGCGCACACTCCGCTGCAGAGTGAAAATCTCATTCTGGAAACATCCCTCAGGCTGTGGCTTTTTAGCCATGTCTCCGCAATATCCTTTCTTTCAGGAGTGCTAGTTCTGCAAGGTTCGCAGGAGAGCTTCTGTAAAGTTTGGAAGGTAGGAGACGAGGTACTGGCAGAAGTAAAGCTGTGAGGACGGGGCGTGAATGGTGCTTGTGGTAGAGCACTTGCCCGTGAAAGGCAAAGGTCCCGAGTTCGAGTCTCGGCCCGGCACTCAGTTTTAATCTGCCAAGAAGTTTCAAGGTCATACTGGCCGGATAAAGAAAAAAAGATCGATGAGGGCAGGACGCCTAATTAGAATGGAAGGGGAGAGACTACCGCGAGTGGCATCCTCAGGATCCGTGGAGAGCAGGAGATGACGAAGAAGATAGTAGGGTGGTGTAGGCAACGATAAGGAGGCTGTTGTTGTTGTAGTCTTCAGTCCAAAGACTGGTCTGATGCTGCTGTCCAGGCTCTCTATTCTGTGCAAGCCTCGTCGTCTCCGAGTAATTACTGTAACCTACGTCCTTCTGAATCTGCATAGTGAATTCATCTCTTGGTCTCCCTGTACGATTTTTACCCTCCACGCTTCCCTTCAATACTAAATTGGTGATCCCTTGATACCTCAGCACGTGTCCTACCAATCGATCCCTTCTTCTAGTCAAGTTGTGCCAATTCTGTTCAGTACCTCCTCATTAGTTATTTGATTTACCCACCTAATCTTCAGCATTCTTCTGTAGCACCACGTTTGAAAAGCTTCAATTCTCATCTTGTCTAAACTGTTTATCGTCCATGTTTCACTTCCGTACAAGGCTACACTACACACAATACTTTCAGAAAAGACTTCCTGACACTTAAATCTATATTCGACGTTAACATATTTCTCTTTTTCAGAAACGCTTTCCTTGTCATCGCCTGTCTACATTTTATATCCTCTATACTTCGACCTTCACGTTATTTCTCTGCCCAAATTGCAAAACTCATCTACTACTTCAAGTGTCTCATTTCTTAATTAATTCATCTGATTTAATTCGACTACATTCCATTATAGTCGTTTAACTTTTGTGGATGTTCATCTTATATCCTCCTTTCAATACAGTGTCCATTCCTTTCAACTGCTCTTCCAAGTCCTTTGGTGAGTCTGACAGAATTACAATGTCATCGGCAATCCTCAAGGGTTTTATTTCTTCTTCCTGGATTTTCATTCCTACTCAAAATCTTTCTTTTATTCCCTTTCTTGCTTGCTCACTCTACAAATTGAATGACATAGAGGACAGGCTACCACCCTGTCTCACTCCCTTCTCAACCACTGCTTCTCTTTCGTGCTCCTCGTCTGTTATAACTGCCATCTGGTTTCTGCACGAATTGTAAGTAGCCTTTTTCTCCCTGTATTTTACTCCTGCTACCTTCAGAATTTGAAAGGGAGTAGAATATTCTATTCAACATTGTCAAAAGCTTTCTATGAGTCTACAAATGCAATGAACGTAGGTTTGTCTTTCTTTAATCTCTCTTCTAAGACAAGTCGCAGGGTCATGATCGCCTCGCTTGTTGCTACTTTTCTACGGAATCCAAACTGATCCTACCCGAGGTCGGCTTCTACCAATTTTTCCATTCGTCTGTATAGAGTTCGTGTTAGTATTTTGCAACTGTGACTTATTAAACTGATAGTTCGGTAATTCCTACCCCTGTCAGTACCCGCTTTCTTTGGAATTGGGGTTATATTTTTCTTGATGTCCGTGGGTATTTCGCGAGTCTTAGACGTCTTGCTCACCAGATGAAAAAGATTTGTCATGCCTGGCCTATCCCAAGGCTATCTGTAGTTCTAACGAAATGTTGTCCATTCCCGAGATCTTGTTTCGACTTACGTCTTTCAGTGCTCTGTCAAAGTCTTCACGCAGTAACATTTCACCTACGTCCTCTTCCATTTTCATAATATTGCCCTCAAGTACATCGTCCTTGTACAGACCATCTATACACTCCTACCACCTCCCTGCTTTCCATTCTTTACTTAGGACTGGTTTTCAATCTCAGCTCTTGATATCCATACAGGTGGTTCTCTTTTCTCCAAAGGTCTCTTTAATTTTCCTGTAGGCAGTATTTATCTAATCCCTTATGATATGTGCTGCTACATTCTTACATTTGTTCTCTAGCCATTCATGCTGAACCATTTTGTACTTCCTGTCGATCTCATTTTTGAGACGATTTTATTCATTGTCGACTGCTTCATTTACTGCATTTTTATGTTTCTTCCTTTCATAAATTTAATTCAATAACTCTTGTGTTACTTATTTGATCGTCTGGAGCCTTCACTATCTCATCTCTGAAAGCTATCCATTCTTCTTCTACTATATTCTTTTCCCCTGTTCTTGTCAATGCTCCCTCGGAAACTCTGTGCAGCAGTGGTCGTCAAAGTTTTTTGCTAAAGAGCCAAAACTAACAATATGATGTGGCACCTCGGGCCGCAGATTTCCAGGTCTTTTTACTAACTGGCAAACCACGTAAATGGTGTGTTATGAACCACCAATAGACTAGCTATAGTAAAGAAGCGAGAGGTTTACCACTGACTTTCTAGCACTTATCGTTAAAGTCGATACCATTCGGACCACTACGTGTAGAACGTTCTCTGATTTATATTGTTGCCACCCTCAATGACCCGTAATATATAACACTGTAATTGCCCGACGAAATGTTACTGCGTTGTCTTTGTGAACAGATGGTTAATAACAGCAAATGGACTTATACTTATATGTATTATGTAACATGAGACACGATCACAACTGTTTTCTACATGTTTCGAAAGTCATTTTTCTTCAACTCACTTGACTGAACTACAACAGCCTTAGTTTTATTTCATACTAGATGAGGTACCTGGCATTGGCTACATATGTATTTATTCCAACCTTATGTTATTCTTTCTCTTCCTTCCCTCATTCTCTGTCGTCAATCTCGACTTTCCCCTCACTCACCATCTCTTCACCCCTCTATGTATCCATGTCCTCCCCCCCCCCCCCCCGTTCTCCTCCCACATTACCATCCCCCGCCCCAATAAGACTTTGCCTTTGGTTACCGTTAGACACTGGACTCACATTCGGGAGGACGACGGTTCAATCCCGCGTCCGGCCATCCTGATTTAGGTTTTCCGTGATTTCCCTAAATCGCTTCAGGCAAATGCCGGGATGGTTCCTTTCAAAGGGCACGGCCGACTTCCTTCCCCGTCCTTCCCTAATCCGATGAGACCGATGACCTCGCTGTCTGGTCTCCTTCCCCAAACCAACCAACCAACCTTTGCTTACCCCACAATATTTCTTTACAGATTGAAAATAATATGTGTATCAGTGTGGTTGAAATCTGTCCGAGGGTTTAGGAGGAGAAGTGGACTATAAGAACTCACACACACACACACACACACACACACACACACACACACACACACACACACGCACCTTTTTAAGAGCTAATGACTAATTATTTCTTTTAACAAATATGTATCGCATATGGCCATCTCTATAATGCGTATTCATGAATCCAACGCACTTTCATTTAAGATTGTTACTATAGCAGATAATTGATACGAGGCACACGCACCCATTTGTTATCAGCACTGAGAAACAAACAAGAAAACATTTCCATTATTACGTCCCCTCCCACCGCAACGACAAATCTATCTGCCCCTGTACCAAGTGGCACCTGTAAAGGTGATAGAACAACTTTACGCGCTCCTACTTACAATTCTTCCAGTATATTTTTCATTTGACCAAGGAGACAGGTACAGCTGACAGCTGCACACCATTTATTCTTTACCGGATTTGGATATATATCATTTATCGTTCTTCAGAAACTGTAAACATTAGCACCTGTTAAAATGAAATAGTACTTTCGGAAACAAACCACTCGCAACTGTTGGGTGTGTGTGACTCCTTCGCCAAATAACATTGCTGTGCAGTTGCTGAGAACAATAAGCCATGTTTATGACACTGAAATTCTTCATTACAGGGAAAAATATTTTCAAATACTCGTCCGCCGGTTTGACAACTATTAGATTATGAGGGATATATTCGTAGGAGACATACGAGTAGTTGTGTCATTTTGTCAACAATTACATTTTTAGTCAGTCTTCACAGGAGTCGTGTGTTGAGACCGAATGGAATAATAGTTGTGGTAGCATGAGTCAATGATGACAAGTGCCATTCACAGACTTGCACAGAATGACTGTCACCATGTTTACGAGAGTTGAAAACTGCATAATATGCTGCTGATCAAATTTCAATAAATTGGAAAAAAGCATACTGTGCATCTGATTAATTCATTCCAGTTTAATTATCTCTGCGAAAATAAAATTCACAAGACTTGCATAATCTTACATATTCATGTAGCTAGGCAGAAGCATATGAAGGATGAAGGGAAGGAAGGGAATCGTTAGTAATTCTGAGCCACTACCAAAAACATATCTGGGATCATTATATCTTGTTCCTAAAATTTATTTTAAAGTACTTTCATGCAAGATGAGATAGATGTAATATTAAAATGTTATATTACATTATCCAAATGGCTACAAAAACTTTATTATACTTGCATTAATCTCAAACTTTCAAAAATGTAGAAATAAATAAGAAATTAAAAAAATAAGAAAAGGACAGATGCACTGCACATGCAACAGGCTATATAAGAAAGCTACAGGTCTCTTATTGAATCTGGTTTCTATTCATTATAATTGCAAACAAAACGTAAATACAAATATATAATTTTTCATTAATGTAACTTGTGATGGAACTTTTTTGGCTATGTCGTCTATATCTGCGTCGTTTGGGCTGCATGCAATCCTCATTGCGTCTTCTAAATGACTGGACAACCGATTAAGATATTTGTTTTTCAGGTACTTCATTTTTGGAAATGATGCTTCACAAAAGTAAGTTGAAGGAAAAATGGTGATAAAATGAACTGTGCACAGCCTCGTAAATTTTTATAATTGTTAGGCACACATTTGCAAAATTCAGTGCACTGTTGCGTTTCGCGATGTTCTATAAACAGAGCTTTAAGCTGTGTGTCATGCTGAAGTTCGATTATTTCATTTAGCAAATTAGTTTTAGGAAATCCACACTGGCAAAATAATTTGAGATCATCATGTCCAACATGACAAGGGTTTTTTGCGAGAATGAAACAGCTTCGAATATTTCTGACATCTGCAAATCTGTTTTTTATTTCTTCCAAATAGGCTTCCAAATATTCTTTCATGTTTTGGTAAATAGTTTCGGCGATAGTTAGGCCTGATCGGAGCATAACAACAGTTGGAAAATTAGACAGATCCTTTACTTCGAGTTCATTTATATATAATTGCAGCTTGCTTTGGTTAGTCATTTGCCCAATTATCTTGTTTGGACCTTGTAATTCCAAGTTAAGTGTGTTGAATTTTTGTGTAATATCGATCACAAAAGGGTCAAGTATCCACCATTCATCATCAACAAGTTCAGAACAATTTTTACCACTTTGTTGTAAGAATAAAATAATTTCAGATTTAAAATTGACAAACCGTTCCAGCACTTTTCCTTCGCTTAGCCATCTGACAGCAGTATGTAGGAGAACATCACTGTAGCAAGCTTGCAATTCCTGCAGAAGTTCTTTAAATTTCGGGTGATTAAGTTTACGGGCACGAATGAAATTTATAACGCCTATAACCGTTTGCATAACATTCTTCAATTTGGTATTTGAAATTTGACATGCCAAACTTTCTTGATGCAGTAAGCAGTGAATAGAGAGTAAATTTGGCCCCATCATTTGTGCAGTAACGCAAAAATAATGAAAACTGAGCCATCGAAGCTAAATCTGTACTGGAATCACATTCAAGACTGAAGTATTTGCAGAGTTTGACTTTATTAATTACTGCCTCAGACATATATTTTGAAATATCTTCTATACGACGTCGACAGGTAGATTCTGAAAGTGTGAGCTTATTTATTTTAGCTGATATTTGTTTACTGTTGGAGAAATTTTAAAACAAAGTTTCAGAAACAATCATCATACATTGCTTCACTAATTCAGCATTAGCGAAGAAGAAGAAGAATAAAAAGAAGAAGAATTGGTAGATATCACAGAGAACAGATAATAGTGTAAAAAACAGGGTAACGTCGTGACATTTAACCTTAATCTTCGTTCCTGCCTGCAGTTCAGCTTACGAAACAGCTGAGAATGCGACGAGTGCCGTTTCCAGACCGAAGTGTAGCGTATACAAAGCTGTTGATTTCCACTTCTTCGATGCTATTGTAACGTCGTTCGACTTTGCCGGATGTGAATTTCTCTGTTCAATTTTTTTCTTTGAAAATCCTCTGCAGCACTTCGGTATTTGGCCGTGCCATAATGAAACACATCGATGAAATTGCACTCACCACCCAGCCTTCGAATAGCACTGAATAGTGGCTGTACACTGAACAAACGCTATATTGGTCTACAAAGTACGGAGTATACACCAGTATTCCTGAAATTTCATCGAATACTCGACACGCCGGAAAATTGCGGGGTTAATCGGGAACTCGTGTTTGCACGGTTGTTTCAGCTGAGCGCCTTCGATGTACAAACAAGCAAAACAAACAAGCAGCGAGTGTTTGGTGAACTTGGCGTCAGGAACTGAGTTGCTCTGCGTAAGCCCTTGTTACCTTGACAATGCTTCACAGCGAGGGTGAAGGCGAAGCAAACGGAAACACTGGGCGGATGGAGAGAGGTAATTTGCTATGATGAAGAGTTCTTTTCAGCACCTAAATGGGCTTTGCAGGGTTCTCCAGATTTACGGTGCAGGCCTTTATTCTTGCAAATGGTGAGTACGAAATTTTTCGAGTGATACGTATTTTGAGCAATCGTTCTGGGTCCATAAAATGGTGAACCTTACTTTACAACTATAGACAGGAAGCTCCAAGGTGATAACATCACCATTGACTTAGGCAGTTCAGCATTATACAGGGTGTCCCAGCTATCTTGTCCACCCAAAATATTTCTGGAACAATAACAGCTATTGGAAAACGACTTTCACCGGTATCAATGTAGGGCTGGGGCCCATTAATGTACATATTTGGAAACATTCTAAAACGAAAGCATATGTGTTTTTTTAACACAAACTTATGTTTTTTTTAATGGACCTCCTATATTTTTTCTTCAGCAATCCATAGCATGACAAAGCACATACACAATAGCGTTGATTGCATCGCAATATTCCCATTACATCCCGAGATATTGAGACGCGAAGTTGACGCTTGAAACACCCGACATGCGCTGCTAGCGCACGTCCTGAGGCGTGAACCCCATGCTGCCCGTAATCGCGATGTGATTGACATGTGTAATCACACCTCCATACTTATCAAGAGGTCCGAAACGAATAATACGGTCTGCTGCCATCAACTCTCATAAGCACATAATGGTTTCCCTCTTGCACGTTTTACGTATCTACGTACACAATATGAACCAGTACCGATCGGTGTACACCCGTCAGGTTGTCTTATTTATCCTGCACACCCAAAATAAGGTTTATCTAATGCGTTATATGACCCATTGTGCCTGTCGCGCAGGGCCTGGCTCTACCTAGTCAAGCGTCCAACGTAGTTCCCACTACTGCCACAGTTACCACTTCGCCTTGTTTATGATTTGCTACCCATGCAAACTCCTGTACTCCACCACCTTCCGAGCATCCCATTTGTTGTTGCTTTGGCGTGCAGTACACCGCTTGCTAGTGTAGTCGTGCATCAGAGTAATCTAGTGACGGCACGGAGGTAGTACACATTGTGAATAAACGTTGTGTTGTGGAACTTAATACTGTACAGTATAATGTACACACATGAAGATATGGTAGAAATGCTGCTGATCTATGGAGAATGTACGTTGACGGGAAATACGTTATGAGATTGCTTGTTTGTTGATAGTACTGTTAGCGAACACTATGATTATTAAGTTAATATGTCTGTTTTCTACCCTACTCTACATACCTGAACTGTACCCTGTTGTAGGTGGACGAAATGCTGTTCAGGCAGAACGACTGTACAGAAGACGATTCCCTGACAAGCCATCGCCTTCACGCCGGATGTTTGGTCATCTCACATCTCGTCTACGTGAAACGGGAAGCTTAAATCCAAGACCTCGACATCGTCCTAGAACACGCACAGATGAACGTGCTGAAGTTGCTGTGCTCGCTACCATAGCTGTGAATCCTCAAATCAGCACACATCAAATTGAACGTGAAGTTGGTGTGTCGAAATCAAGTGCACAGCGTATTCTTAAACGTCATAAATTTCATCCTTACCATGTTCATTTACACCAGGATCTTCATGGAAATGACTTCCGCAATAGAGTAACATTTTGTTGGTGGGCTCAGCAAAAACTTCTGACTAATCCAAATTTTTTTGCAGATGTTCTCTTTACCGACGAGGCATCATTCTCCAACAAAGGAATTGTCAATATGAGGAATATGCATTATTGGTCCGCAGACAATCCAAAATGGCTCCGTCAGGTAAAGCATCAACGTCCGTGGAAAGTTAATGTTTGGTGTGGGATTATTGGAGATACTATTATCGGACCTTTCTTTATAAATGGCATCCAAAATGGCAGAAATACTCCAGATTTATAGGACACAATCTTCCTGTTCTCTTGGCCACCGTACCTCTGAACCGGAGAATGGTCATATGGTATCAGCATGACGGATGCCCTGCACATAACGCCTTACGAGCACGACGACTTCTGAACCGTAAGTTCCCTGGTAGGTGGATTGGACGAGGTGGCCCAGTTAGGTGGCCTGCCCGATCTCCGGACCTTACACCGCTGGATTATTTTCTTTGGGGAGCAGTGAAGGATGCTGTTTAGCAACATGAACCAACAACACCAGAGGACATGAAGCAACGCATTATTGATGCTTGTACAGCCATCAAAGAGGAAACAGTAGCACGAAGTAGGGCATCCTTCATCCTCAGAGTGACCCTATGTGTGGTGTCACCGCCAGACACCACACTTGCTAGGTGGTAGCCTTTAAATCGGCCGCGGTCCGTTAGTATACGTCGGACCCGCGTGTCGCCACTGTCAGTGATTGCAGACCGAGCGCCACCACACGGCAGGTCTAGAGAGCCTTCCTAGCACTCGCCCCAGTTGTACAGCCGACTTTGCTAGCGATGCTACACTGACAAATAAGCTCTCATTTGCCGAGACGATAGTTAGCATAGCCTTCAGCTACGTCATTTGCTACGACCTAGCAAGGCATCGTATTCAATTGATATTTATATTGTGAAGCATGTACAGTCAAGAGCGATGTTCTCCAATTATGGATTAAAGTTAAGTATTCCAAGATCTTCGTACTTTATTGCAATTCTCAAGACATTGTCCTGTTCCAGACCTCACGCCGGTCTGCGTGTAATTAAACGCGTGCATTTCGGCCTCCTTTAGCAGTACGGTGTTGGCTCTTCTGCCAACACAGCACTATGTATGCAAGCCAATGGGCATCACTTTGAGCATGAGATGTGAACGCTATGTTTAGTATGTAGTGCTGGTATCACAGTGGAAGTTTCTACAAAGGGCCATTTTACCCAGTGATGTTAAGAAACATTTGTTTGCAACAATTTGTCATTTAACGCATTAGATAAACATAACATTGATAATTATGTGATAATAAAACTAATTGGTTAAACATGTTTACATTCATCTTCTATGTCGTGCCTGAACTTCCCAAATCAAAACATTTTTACCTAAACAACGGTAAAACTTTTGGTCCACTTGCTCGTTTCACTAAAACCATCAACGTGAATTTTACTATTACGAGTGAATGATTAACTGTCCCTTGCGCTAGATCTACAGCAAAGTAAATTTTTTTTGCGGTAAACAGATATGTTACAGAACCGCATCACCCCTAGCCTATGGGATAAATACCTGCTGGAATGTACGACGTTTTAGAATGTTTCCAAATATGTACATTCATGGGCCCCAGCCCTACATTGATACCGGTGAAAGTCGTTTTCCAATAGTTGTTATTGTTCCAGAGATATTCTGGGTGGACAAGATAGCTGGGACACCCTGTATAAGGAAAACAGTTTCACCAGTAGATGGCGTTAGTGACAATGTCAATAACTCACACATACTCTGTATACGAAAAATGCCTATTTCAAAACAACATACATTGTTCATAATCTACATATAAGAAAAACTGCTGCTAAAGTGGTCAGATTTGTACTAACATGACCTTATGTATAGCACTTACAAGCTGCTGGAATTTGAATATAGCAAATTAGCACTCCAAAACGGCTGATATTTGAGCTGGTGCTTCCCTGAGTTCAAATTCCAGCAACTTAGCAGTGCTGCTTAGTACAGACCTGATCCATTTTTTTCTCTCGTTTTGGGCTATTACAGACCACGTCAAGTAACTATACCTAAGTCGCTTATGATAGCCTGTTTACCAGTCTAAAACCGTTTCATTCTTTCCCTGCCCGTCTGGCTTCTCTATCCTATCCAGCCACTGTTCTGCATTTGCTCATCGTTAAAGTTGTGAAAGTTGTTGATCAGTGATCTGTACTTTGATCGGTTAGAGATGTTCTCCTTATTCACTTGAATGCTCTTGAGAGTAGAGGGTCAGTGTACATTCTGGGCATAATCGCTGACATCAGCACTTTTTACGTTTCTGAAATTTTGACATCATCTCATCCCGTCATGTGCATCAAGGCCATGATATCGCATTTCTCAGAATTCTGACATCATTGCGTCTATTTACGTGCACGAAGGTCCTGACGTCATTGCTTCAGCGATTCTGACATCAGTACATCACTGACCTATGAAGATACCCCCCCCCTCCCCCCCCCCCCCTTCCCCAGCGTTTATGCAGACCTGCTCGTTGCAGCGCAGGTTTACCGCCTCTGAATTACAGAGAAGCTATGAGTTGGTGAAGCCTGAGATTGTAGAGTCATGCATATTTTATGCTATTACGTATGGTACTTTTAAAAACCCATATCGCTGTCATTTTCTGCACTGTTTGAATACACCTGGGTTGCAAGTGTTTAGTTAATGAGGCACTTTCATTGATCAAAAAAGGCATTAACAAGTCTATTTTTTGTAAATATCTATCAGAGAAATGCACCTAATAAAGGGTAAGACAGAATAATGGAGGGACGTATGACTCTAGCCAGGAGGACTATTTTTTAACGGCTTATGACAGTGCAACAGAATGACAGGAAGATGCGTTACCTGACTGGGTAAACCAACACAATGTTCTGCATACGCTCGAATTGTATACCCCTTTTTAACCTTTCTAAGACGTCTATGCAGCCTTCCACCACGCAAGAAGCAGCAGTGACAAAAAATAGCTGGGTGGAACCTCACTGCAATTGAAGTAAGTATTCATCCATCTATAATAACAATAATAACAATAATAATAAGGTTGCTATTTTTATTACGTTTGTATGATGTAATACTTAGGATTTTGTTATTAATGCAGTGATAGTAGTAAAATTGTTGCTCTAAATAGATCCTACAATATTTTTTAAATTTTCAACCCAATCAATCAATAACAGCTCACACACTTGCAATTTATAAATAGCCAACAGTTCAACTATTTGGAGAGCCTTGCTGATGTACACAGGAATTAAGGGTGTGTTCACTGGTAGATGTAACTAATTCTGGATGCAAAGTGCCATGTTTTTGATGATGTAATAACAATAAGTGTAGACATGCGGCACCGAGCAGGCAGCGTGCACTGCATAGTTGGTGACTGCTCTGTCTGACTCTGAGATGCAATATTTAGTATTCAGGGCACCTTGTCACTTCTTGATAAGATGCAGCCACAACTTCAGCATCCCACTTCACAGCACACACAAGCGGCTTAGAATACTTTCCTGTCTTCAAAAAATCTTTTAATCACTCGTCCACAGACATGGGTAATTACCTCCAAAATATCTATGACTGTATTCAGAGATTTATGAGTTGACAATGAACACCACCATTCCGCATTTAGTAACAAAGACAATAAACTTATTCTCGTTGATGGTGATGATAAACTGGCATTAGAGGTCGGTGTATTCCCTTTTTTCTTTTTTTCTTTTCTCTTCTTTTCTTTTCCTGTTTTCTTTTATTTTAAAGAATGGTCACGAACACTGTATATTTACAGCGACCGAAGAATAGTTAGTCACTTACAAGAGAACCTTCATAGAGTAAAGATGTCGAGATGTCTATCAACACTCACTGCAGTGAGACAGTATTAATGCGGATTGTGAAAATTAGCAGTGTTAGACGAAAACAACAAATACGATTAACTAATAATACTTTCATATGCAGGCGAGGCGAAATCATAATGTATGCTGAATGGAATGAACAATCTAATGAGTACAGAATATGGTTTGAGAGTAAACTGAAGAAAGACGAAAGTAATGAGAAGTAGCAGAAATGAGAGTCATAGTCACGAAGTAGATGAAGTTAAGCAACTCTGCTACCTAAGCAGCAAAGGAGGACATCAAAAGCAGAGTATCTTTAGCAAAAAGGGCATTGCTGGTCAAGATAAGTCTACTAGTATCAAACAAAGTCCTTAATTTGAGGAAGAAATGAATGAGGATGTATGTCTGGAGCACATCCTTGTGTGGTAGTGAAGCATGGACTGTGGGAAAATCGGAACAGAAGAGAATCGAAGCATTTGCGATGTGGTGCTACAGATGAATGTTGAAAATTAGGTGGACTGATAAAGGAAGGAATGAGGAGATTCCGAAGGGAATCGGAGAGGAAAGGAATATGTGGAAAACACTGATAAGGAGAAGGGACAGGATAATAGGACATCTGTTAAGACATCAGGGAATGACTTCCATGGTACAAGAGGGAGCTGTAGAGGGCAAAAACTGTATAGGAAGACAGAAACTGGAATACATCCAACAAATAATTGAGGACGTAGATTGCAAGTGCTATTCTGAGATGAAGAGATTGGCACAGGAGAGAAATCCTTGGCGGGCTGGACCAAACCAGTCAGAAGGCTGATTGTTGTTGTTGTGGTCTTCAGTCCTGAGACTGGTTTGATGCAGCTCTCCACGCTACTCTATCCTGTGCAAGCTTCTTCATCTCCCAGTACGTACTGCAGCCTACATCCCTCTGAATCTGCTTAGTGTATTCATCTCTTGGTCTCCCTCTACGATTTTTACCCTCCACGCTGCCCTCCAATACTAAATTGGTGATCCCTTGATGCCTCAGAACATGTCCTACCAACCGATCCCTTCTTCTCGTCAAGTTGTGCCACGAACTCCTCTTCTTCCCAATCCTCTTCATTACCTCCTCATTAGTTATGTGATCTACCCATCTAATCTTCAGCATTCTTCTGTAGCACCACATTTCGAAAGCTTCTATTCTCTTCTTGTCCAAACTAGTTATCGTCCATGTTTCACTTCTATACATGGCTACACTCCAAACATATACTTTCAGAAACGACTTCCTGACACTTAAATCTATACTCGATGTTAACAAATTTCTCTTCGTCAGAAACGCTTTCCTTGCCATTGCCAGTCTACATTTTATATCCTCTCTACTTCGACGATCATCAGTTATTTTGCTCCCCAAATAGCAAAACTCCTTTACTACTTTAAGTGTCTCATTTCCTAATCTAACTCCCTCAGCATCACCCGACTTAATTCAACTACATTCCATTATCCCCGTTTTGATTTTTGATGTTCATCTTATATCCTCCTTTCAAGACACTGTCCATTCCGTTCAACTGCTCTTCCAAGTCCTTTTGCTGTCTCTGACAGAATTACAATGTCATCGGCGAACCTCAAAGTTTTTATTTCTTCTCCATGGAGTTTAATACCAACTTGGAACTTTTCTTTTGTTTCCTTTACTGCTTGCTCAAAATACAGATTGAACAACATCGGGGAGAGGCTACAACCCTGTCTCACTCCCTTCCCAACCACTGCTTCCCTTTCAGTCAACATTGTCAAAAGCTTTCTCTAAGTCTACAAATGCTAGTAACGTAGGTTTGCCTTTTCTTAATCTAGCTTCTAAAATAAGTCGTAGGGTCAGTATTGCCTCACGTGTTCCCATATTTCTACGGAATCCAAACTGATCTTTCCCGAGGTCGGCTTCTACCAGTTTTTCCATTCGTCTGTAAAGAATTCGCGTTAGTATTTTGCAGCCGTGACTTATTAAACTGATAGTTCGGTAATTTTCACATCTGTCAACGCCTGCTTTCTTTGGGATTGGAATTATTATATTCTTCTTGAAGTCTGAGGGTATTTCGCCTGTCTCATACATTTTACTCACCAGATGGTAGAGTTTTGTCTGGACTGGCTCTCCAGAGGCTGTCAGTAGTTCTGATGGAATGTTGTCTACTCCCGGGGCCTTGTTTCGACTTAGGTCTTTCAGTGCTCTATCAAACTCTTCACGCAGTATCATATCTCCCATTTCATCTTCATCTACATCCTCTTCCATTTCTATAACATTGCCCTGCTTTCCTTTCTTTGCTTAGAACTGGGTTCCCATCTGAGCTCTTGATATTCATACAAGTCGTTCTCTTTTCTCCAAAGGTCTCTTTAATTTACTTGTAGGCAGTATCTATCTTACCCCTAGTGAGATAAGCCTCTACATCCTTACATTTGTGCTCTAACCATGCCTGCTTAGGCATTTTGCACTTCCTGTCGATCTCATTTTTGAGACGTTTGCATTTTTATATTTTCTCCTTTCGTCAATTAAATTCAATATTTCTTCTGTCACCCAAGGATTTCTACTAGCCCTCGTCTTTTTACCTACTTGATCCTCTGCTGCCTTCACTACTTCATCCCTCAAAGCTACCCATTCTTCTTCTACTGTATTTCTTTCTCCCATTCTTGTCAATTGTTCCCTTATGCTCTCCCTTAAACTCTGTACAACCTCTGGTTTAGTCAGTTTATCTAGATCCCATCTCCTTAAATTCACACCTTTTTGCAATTTCTTCAGTTTTAATCTGCATTTCATAACCAATAGATTGTGGTCAGAGTCCACATCTGCCCCTGGAAATATCTTACAATTTGAAACCTGGTTCCTAAATCTCTGTCTTACCATTATATAATCTATCTGAAACCTGTCAGTATCTCTGATTATCTTTAAAAAAGAAAGCCCATACAGATTCATAATCCTAATAACCCCAAACAGATAGTCCTGATTCGTTATTTTTTAATAGCTACGGAAATACCAGCAAGATTTATAACGAAAAACACTGGGAAGCAGGCAATACATAATTGACGTATGAGTAGTTCGCCTCCTAACTATTATCTATTGTATACGCCCAACATTTTTCGTTATAAATTATTGTCATAGCTACTAAAAATTCACAAGCACAAATTATCAGGACCGTCTGCATGTCACTAGCAGGAATTATTTTATACTTTTTAGACCAATTTAGAAATGTATTATATTAAAAGCTTATTTTCATTTAAATAAATATTTTCTGGATTTTGGTCTTGAGTGTGACAAACTTCTGAATCGTTTTAAACGTGCTCATGGGATTATACTTTTTATTTAAATAATTATAGTAGCTTTTTACCCACAGTTTCACTCACACATGCATATGCCACATAAACTCCTGGAAATTGAAATAAGAACACCGTGAATTCATTGTCCCAGGAAGGGGAAACTTTATTGACACATTCCTGGGGTCAGATACATCACATGATCACACTGACAGAACCACAGGCACACAGACACAGGCAACAGAGTATGCACAATGTCGGCACTAGTACAGTGTATATCCACCTTTCGCAGCAATGTAGGCTGCTATTCTCCCATGGAGACGATCGTAGAGATGCTGGATGTAGTCCTGTGGAACGGCTTGCCATGCCATTTCCACCTGGCGCCTCAGTTGGACCAGCGTTCGTGCTGGACGTGCAGACCGCGTGAGATGACGCTTCATCCAGTCCCAAACATGCTCAATGGGGGACAGATCCGGAGATCTTGCTGGCCAGGGTAGTTGACTTACACCTTCTAGAGCACGTTGGGTGGCACGGGATACATGCGGACGTGCATTGTCCTGTTGGAACAGCAAGTTCCCTTGCCGGTCTAGGAATGGTAGAACGATGGGTTCGATGACGGTTCGGATGTACCGTGCACTATTCAGTGTCCCCTCGACGATCTCCAGTGGTGTACGGCCAGTGTAGGAGATCGCTCCCCACACCATGATGCCGGGTGTTGGCCCTGTGTGCCTCGGTCGTATGCAGTCCTGATTGTGGCGCTCACCTGCACGGCGCCAAACACGCATACGACCATCATTGGCACCAAGGCAGAAGCGACTCTCATCGCTGAAGACGACACGTCTCCATTCGTCATTCCATTCACGCCTGTCGCGACACCACTGGAGGCGGGCTGCACGATGTTGGGGCGTGAGCGGAAGACGGCCTAACGGTGTGCGGGACCGTAGCCCAGTTTCATGGAGACGGTTACGAATGGTCCTCGCCGATACCCCAGGAGCAACAGTGTCCCTAATTTGCTGGGAAGTGTCGGTGCGGTCCCCTACGGCACTGCGTAGGATCCTACGGTCTTGGCGTGCATCCGTGCGTCGCTGCGGTCCGGTCCCAGGTCGACGGGCACGTGCACCTTCCGCCGACCACTGGCGACAACATCGATGTACTGTGGAGACCTCACGTCCCACGTGTTGAGCAATTCGGCGGTACGTCCACCCGGCTTCCCGCATGCCCACTATACGCCCTCGCTCAAAGTCCGTCAACTGCACATACGGTTCACGTCCACGCTGTCGCGGCATGCTACCAGTGTTAAAGACTGCGATGGAGCTCCGTATGCCACGGCAAACTGGCTGACACTGACGACGGCGGTGCACAAATGCTGCGCAGCTAGCGCCATTCGACGGCCAACACCGCGGTTCCTGGTGTGTCCGCTGTGCCGTGCGTGTGATCATTGCTTGTACAGCCCTCTCGCAGTGTCCGGAGCAAGTATGGTGGGTCTGACACACCGGTGTCAATGTGTTCTTTTTTCCATTTCCAGGAGTGTATATTGCACACATCTCCTCCTTCCTTACTCTCTTTCCACCTCGTCTTCCCCTTCTATCTGCTCACCCATGACTGTCCACTTGCATACCACCTGGAATGCATTCTGATGGTATCCAAAAAGCATGACAGACCTGCAGGAAAGCCGATATGTCAGGTGATACCAATCTTTCTTACTCTCACCGAGCAGATCGACAAGGAAGTGAGTTAATATTATTTGTTATCCAGTTATGAACTCCATTTAAATTTTTAGATCTTAACTCTTCGGAAATTAGTTTAAAACCAGCTGAAAAATTTGTATCGAACAGACAGACAGATATTCAAGTGACCTAAGAAAAAGTGTTGAATAGATCGGATCCATTGTTTTCGAGATAATATATCTGAATTGTAGCTCTGAAATACCATATCAATGGGAAATATTGGGAAGAAACTTATGATGCTGAACTATGGAAACCGACCTGTAAATGTATGGCTGCTATATCTTTGAATTCTAAAGATAATGGAATTACTAATGACCGATAAATTACTGAAAATCCCATTAATCATGCATCGTATTTAAATTGATTCAAGTTTCGATGCAAAACTATATGCAGATAAGGTGCGTCCATTCTGCAGATACTGTGTCAAGTCAACGCATTAATTTACAGTTTGGTGGTGAGAGGACTGACATCGGACATATGCACCGCCCCTGGCTACTGCAAATAAGTAATCTCGTTTTGGCCAGTCTCCTCACGGATCCTCATCATTTATTCAATCGTCACCTGCCTACTAACCGCCAGAATAAATGTAGTTAATCTCTATGATATGCTGCTGTTGTTTGTGTTTATGGCGCTCAATGGCGTGGTTATTAGTGTCCGTATAAATCTGTAATGTAGCAGTGAGCTATAAAACTGACAAAACTTATCATTTTAATGCGCTGTGCTAAAATCCAATAATAAGATTATAATATTAAAATGTGCGACTGACTGGCCATTATAAATAATGGAGAAGTCCTAGCCACTCTAACGTAAAAAACTTTAAATATCTGTTTACGCTGTGAAACACCGCAAACACACACACACACATACACGCACACACACACACACACACACACACACACACACACACACACACACCTTCCTCCTCTTGCTACCCAGCCGTCCCTCCATCCTGTCAAACAAAGGGCCAAATAGTCTATAGGTCACATATTAGAGGTGTAAGAGTAAAATTATTTAATTAAAACTCTTACAGTGGCGCTTATGACTGGCTGACCAAAGCCTCAGGGTGCAAAATGCAGTCATCCTACAAATACATTTGTGAGAGTTTCTCCAGAGCAGCTACTGAGCCACAAATTTGAAACATACATGCTTCCTATGAGGATGGAAGACCAGTTAAGTAAGGTGGCTAGCTGGAAGTATTTGCCTGGTGATGTTTACTTCAAAAGCCAAACAGAGCCTTTACAAATAAAAGTAGCTGATTTTCCTTATTATGCCACGGCATCAAATTTTATGATAACATAAGGTAAGAGTACATCGCTGCAGACACCTCCTCAGTCAGAAAAGCTGAGACCCATTTTGTATGTTACAGAAATTCCTGTTAAATATAAGGTGTATCAAAAAGGACTTTACAACTTTGAAGATCGGTACAAACTGATCCATACGACTTACAGATTTGGTTTAAGTGTCACCTTGAAGGGCGATAGATCAAGTTCTGACTGTTTGGTAAGACGCCCGCGATTTTCTAAACGTCCACATTCCACGTAACTGAATGTGCCGAGGTGCTGCAACTGCATGGTCCCCACGTTCAGTGAACCTGACACATCTTACCTTTTTTTGGGGGCTGTCGTCAAGGAGACCTTGTTTGTTCCACTGTTACCAGCTTCTCTATTAGATCTCAGAGCTATAATCTATTTCGTAACTGAACAAGTTACGCCTAACATGCTGCAGCGAATTTGGCAAGAAATCGACTTCAGATGGACTTCTTCGGTCAGTGTCCAATCGCAACATGACTATTAACAGAATGTATGATTCAGATGATCAGTTCACGACTGTCCATACTTACATAGGAAATCACTAGCCGTTGTTAAAGTTCTACATAAACACAATTTACCTATTTTGCTGAATCGTATAAGGTATCTCGTTGCAGTGATGCATTAATTATTACTTACTTCATCGTATATATTTGTCGAGCTCGTTTCCTATACTGCAAGTGTGCTTATTCATTAGGATTATTGTGCTATTCTTTGTTATACTGTATGAGTATAATGCATTAATGTACTGGTAGAAATTTGTGCCTGAATGATTATTTTATTTCACTAATTTGCGTTGATTCCATTTGTATTGCTGAATACTGAGTTACCTTCTCCTGTTAATGTGTTATTCGTGCATATTGTAGCAACGAATATATCAGTTACTTCATTAAAAAATACATTATTGTGTCATTAGTCCTCCAATAAGTTTGACCCGGCTACCACAACCTACCTTTCCCTGCAAACACCTGCGTCTTAGAGAAGCACGTACACCCATGTCCTCAATTGCTTGTTCATATGCTATCTTCCAAACAAAATTTACCCTCTACACATTGTTTTACTACCAGTGAAGTTATTTCCTCACGTCTTAGCACATGTTGGTGTTCCCGCATTGCAGAGACTTAATTCAACCTTTAAACACAGGAGCATTCGGCGGCACAGTCATTGCCCACTGCGCATGTACGAACGGCCTCTCTTTGGTTCCTGTAAGGGACTCTCTGAGCGGCCCTTTAATCCAGCAATGATACCCCCCCCCCCACCCCCCGCCCCCCACCGAGGATGTGTAATTTCTGCTCCTCGTCTGATAAATTTCACGCCGACACGCGATTATCACCAGTCGCATCTTGCAGCAGCCACGACAGCACTGCCTGGACGCCGCTCAGTTGTTTTGATGAAATGTTGTGGGACTTGCACGATGTTATCCTGTGGCAAACCCGGGAAGCTATTTGCAGCAGATCTGTCAGGAATACCTGAAGTCACGCAAAGGGAGTTGCTTCAAAGACAGACAAAATGTCACATTGTGAGCTGGCGGTTATGGTGATTACTACAGTTGTTTTCGGTCAGTGACCATATATGCATTTATTATGTTTACTGGTTTCGGTGTTAGCAATCTTCAGAAGTGGTACAACATATAGAACAGAAAAAATACAATTAGAGACTGCATTACAACGAACATCAGAAGCCACAATTCACATTTCTATATGCTCAACATCTATACTAAAACAGGTACAATGGGTATGTACTAATTTTATCCCACTGTGCAATATAAAAAATAGCTTGCCGTTAGATTTCTGTACCACATGTAAACGTCACAATTTAAAAGTGCTGCAGATGGATGGTACTGACATCTTTATACACTGTACTCGTGGAAAGGCGACGTCGATTTTGAACCGATGACGGCTTATACCACCTGAGGGACAGTAGAAGTACCGATAATGGTTTCAACGTAGTGCGCCAACATATAGCGTAGTGGCATAGCTACCAAAGAGGCAATGTACCTTCCTTTTTATAGGGAATGCTCACAGCCAGAAGGCTCAGTGTGGGGCAGACGTGTGAAGCAAGCAGGCAACCATGCTACAGAGACGCACTCGTGTTTCCTACAGCCAGCTGAACGAGTTTGGAAGGGGTCAAATGGCGGGATGGTCCTCTCGGAGAATTGCCACGCAAGTTGGGCTTGCTGCATCAGTTGCACAACGATGCTGGTATCAGTGGGTATGTGAACTTTCTGACACCATAGATGTGGTTCTGGATGTACAGTCAGCCAGCCGCCCAGCAGGATTGTAGAAATGTGAGGTTAGCAGTGGTAGATCGTTCAGCTACCACAACACTGATAAGAGGGCTTGTGAGCCCAGACAACACGAACTGTTGTGAACTGGTTATTAGCGGTGGGACTGTGGGCACATGCACTTCTAGCCCGTCTTCCACTCACGCCAAGGCATTGACATGCACGGCTCGAATGGTGCCGTCAGAGGATCACTTGGAAAATGGAATGGAGCGCCGTGGTCTTCAGCAATGAAAGCAGATTCTGCCTACATGCAAGTGATGGTCGTTTGCGTGTACGATGTTGTCACGGTGAGCGTATATTGTCCAAGACACGTTGGCCATATGGTCTGGGGTTCGATAAGCTACAATTCTCGTTCAGCTTTGGCATTTCTGGAGGTGACGCTAGCCAGCGCTCGGTACGAGGTGCATTCAAGTTCTAAGGCCTCCGATTTTTTTTCTAATTAACTACTCACCCGAAATCGATGAAACTGGCGTTACTTCTCGACGTAATCGCCCTGCAGACGTACACATTTTTCACAACGCTGACGCCATGATTCTATGGCAGCGGCGAAGGCTTCTTTAGGAGTCTGTTTTGACCACTGGAAAATCGCTGAGGCAATAGCAGCACAGCTGCTGAATGTGCGGCCACGGAGAGTGTCTTTCATTGTTGGAAAAAGCCAAAAGTCACAAGGAGCCAGGTCAGGTGAGTAGGGAGCATGAGGAATCACTTCAAAGTTGTTATCACGAAGAAACTGTTGCGTAACGTTAGCTCGATGTGCGGGTGCGTTGTCTTGGTGAAGCAGCACACGCGCAGCCCTTCCCGGACGTTTTTGTTGCAGTGCAGGAAGGAATTTGTTCTTCAAAACATTTTCGTAGGATGCACCTGTTACCGTAGTGCCCTTTGGAACGCAATGGGTAAGGATTACGCCCTCGCTGTCCCAGAACATGGACACCATCATTTTTTCAGCACTGGCGGTTACTCGAAATTTTTTTGGTGGCGGTGAATCTGTGTGCTTCCATTGAGCTGACTGGCGCTTTGTTTCTGGATTGAAAAATGGCATCCACGTATCATCCATTGTCACAACCGACGAAAAGAAAGTCCCATTCATGCTGTCGTTGGGCGTCAACATTGCTTGGCAACATGCCACACGGGCAGCCATGTGGTCGTCCGTCAGCATTTGTGGCACCCACCTGGGTGACACTTTTCGCATTTTCAGGTCATCATGCAGGATTGTGTGCACGGAACCCACAGAAATGCCAACTCTGGAGGCGATCTGTTCAACAGTCATTCGGCGATCCCCCAAAATAATTCTCTCCACTTTCTCGAGCATGTCGTCAGACCGGCTTGTGCGAGCCCGAGGTTGTTTTGGTTTGTTGTCACACGATGTTCTGCCTTCATTAAAATGTCTCACCCACGAACGCACTTTCGACACATCCATAACTCCATCACCACATGTCTCCTTCAACTGTTGATGAATTTCAATTGGTTTCACACCACGCAAATTCAGAAAACGAATGATTGCACGCTGTTCAAGTAAGGAAAACGTCGCCATTTTAAGTATTTAAAACAGTTCTCATTCTCGCCGCTGGCGGTAAAATTCCATCTGCCGTACGGTGCTGCCATCTCTGGGACGTATTGACAATGAACACGGCCTCATTTTAAAACAATGCACATGTTTCTATCTGTTTCCACTCCGGAGAAAAAAAATCGGAGGCCTTAGAACTTGAATGCTTCTCGTACATGCAGATCCCTTCTTTTCCCATTGTTGCAACAGGAAGGTGATGTATTGTTTCAACAGGCTAATGCTCGCCCCCAAATTGTGCTATGCAAGGTGTGCAGTAACTTGCCTGGCCCGCACGACCTCTGGACTTATCTCCAATCATGAACGTGTGGCATATGGTGGGAGGAGACGTGACTCGTGTGACTCATAAACCAACAACTCTTACAGAACTACGTGAACAGGTTGGGCAGGAGTGGCACGAAGTATCCCAGGATAGTATACGCCACCTGTACGACTGACTGATGCCAGAATCAGTGCCTACATAGCCGCTTGTGGAGGCTTGACCAATTGTTAACATATAAAGATGGTATCTGTTCTTTCGGACATGTTCGAAATAACAGATACCTTCTTCATATAGTTAAGGCTAACCGGCCATTGACCTCCTTCTTATGTGCTGGATGCACACACATTGCCAGAACTCTTACGGGAATCGGTTAGACTGCCGCGAGTAAAGAGAGTAATGGGCAGGGGAACTACGAATGTAGTGTGTAGACATTGTTGGGAATGTGGGTCTCACGGGAAGCGTGCAAGGGATAAATCCCTGCAGTCGCGCTATTCTCTGCGCCTTCGGTGGCTCAGATGGATAGAGCGTCTGCCATGTAAGCAGGAGATCCCGGGTTCGAGTCCCGGTCGGGGTACACATTTTCAGCAGTCCCCTTTGATGTATATCAACGCCTGTCGACAGCTTAGGGGCTTGATTTAATTACCGTTCACATGTTAATATGGTTGATTCAGCATTGTTCGATACCTGGTACATCTCAACCGCTTGTGATATTGATTCATAAATGTACTCATTTCATGTACTCCATACGCATTGTAACACCAATAAATCTTGAGTGAACTGGAAACCTCTAAAAGAGTGCACTAATTTCTTTTCCGGCGGAGTATAATCACACGCATACAAAATAGGTGGCGTGCTTCTAATGTGTAGCACACTGCACGATGTACTTGGCTTGAATATTCATTTTGGTTTTACAATTACAAAAATAATCAAATCAGAATAAATGTAGAATAGTGACAAGTATTCATTCTGAATTGTTGTTACTAAAAAAATAAAAATAATAAAAGAGGAAACGTTAGCTGAAACAAGTTCTTCGGTCCAAAATTAAATTAGACATGTACAGTTACACAAATTTTCTTTTTATTCATTAATAACTGATAAGTTTTGTTTTCTTCGTTGTGTAGTGGCGCTTAGTAAGCTTTTTTCGACAAGTGTCAGCGAAGCCATCCTCCTCGTCCCCGTACAATCTGCTGCCGACGCTGCGGTCCCACAGCCCGCAACCATTCTCCAGTGTCTGCCTGCCACGTGTCACGCTTCGCCTCTTATCCATAAACAGGAAGTCTTGAAAAATTCCAGAGTAAGAGTTGTGATTGAATTCACTCTGCTCGTTGAGCAGTGTCGCGGGATCCCTTTTCCTCTGACAATAAATCTCTAACTCCTCCAACAAGTTACGTAGATGGCGCTTAGGAATTTTATGCAATACGCCCAGACTTTCTCGTACATTTCCTACCATATGTTTGATAGCTGATGCATGTGTACCAAAAGCAGCTTTATTATTTGAATATGTATGTTCATTAAATCTGACTGTAAAATTTTGCCAATACAAAATACAGGGTGCTTCAAAAATTAACATTTGTATTTTGAATGCATTCACTTATTAAGCTCAAAAATGTTCAGGGAAATTCAGGAATACTGATATACAAGTTACTTAGGAATCACATACACAGGAAATGCAGAGAAGTTAAGGCAAAATGTCTGTGTGAAAAATGTGAAGAAATCGAAAACGGAATGATTATCGGAAAGATTGAAAAAGTCTAGCAACCTTCGGTGAATTTAAAAACAAGGGTGGTAACATTAAGAGCGCAGTGGGAATTCCACTGTCACATCCAGAGGAGAAAACGGATAGAAGGAAAGATTAGACTGAAAGTCTGTGTCTAGGGGAAGACTTGTTTGATGACGCGATAGAAGAAGAAACAGAAGTTGATACAGAAGAAATAGGGGATCCAATATTAGAATGAGAATTTAAAAAAGTTTTGGAAGAGTTAAGATAACATAAGGCAGGAGCGATAGATAACATTTCATCAGAATTTCTATAACCATTGGGGGAAGAGGTAACAAAACGATTACTCACGTTGGTGTGTAGAATGTATGGGTCTGGCGATATAGTATCCGACTTTCGGAAATCATCATCCACGTCCGAAGATTGCAAGAGCCGAGAAGTGTGAGAATTATCGCACGACCAGCATAATAGTTCATGCATCCAAGTTGCTAGCAAGAATAATATACAGAAGAATGGAAAATAAGATAGAAGATGTGTTAGACGACGATCAGTTTGGCTTTAGGAAAGGTAAAGGCACCAGAGAGGCAATTCTGACGTTGCCGCTAATAATGGAAAGAAGAATCAAGACAGGTTCATAGGATTTGTCGATCTGGAAAAAGCGTTAGACAGCGTTAAATGGTACAAGATGTTCGAAATTCTGAGAAAAATAGGGGCAAGCTGTAGAGATAATATGCAATATGCACAAGAGCCAGGAGGGAACAATAAGAGTGGAAGACCAAGAATGAAGTGTTCGGATTAAAATGGGCATAAGATAGGGATGTTAGTCTTTCGCTCTTATTGTTCAGTCTATACATCGAGCTAGCAGTGTTGGAAATAAGAGAAAGGTTTAGGAGTGGGCTTAAAATTCAAGGTGAAAGGATGTCAGTGATAAGATTCGCTGATGACATTTCTATCCTCAGCGAAAATGAAGAATGACAGGATCTGCACAATGGAATGGGTACAGCATATCGATTGAGAGTAAATCGAAGAAAGACGAAAGTAATGAAAAGTGCAAGAATGAGAACAGCGAGAAACTCAGCAGGAATAGTGATCACGAAGTGGATGAAGTTAAGTAATTCTGCTACTTAGGCAGCAAAATAACGCATGATCAACGGAGCATGGAGAACATAACAAGAACCACAAGCAAAATGGGCATTCCTGATCAAGAGAAGTCTGCTAGTATCAAACATAGGGCTTAATTTGAGGAAGAAATTCCTGAGGATGTACGTTTGAAGCACAGCATTGTATGGTAGCGAGACTTGGATTGTGGGAAAACCAGAACAGAAGAGAATCGAAGCGTTTGAGATGTGGACTACAGAAGAATGTTGAGAACTAGGTGGACTGATAAGGAAGGAGGAGGTTCTCTGCAGAATTGATGGTTAAAGGAATGTATGGAAACACTGACAAAAAGAAGGGACAGACAGCGAACCACTTCTTTGGTGCTAGAAGCAGTTGTAGAGGGTAAAAACTGTGGAGGAAGACAGAGATTGGAATACATACAGCAAATAATTGAAGACGTAGGTTGCAAAAGCTACTATGAGATGAAAAGATTGGCACAAGAGAAGAACCGCATCAAACCAGCTGACTCAAAACAAAATGTTTATTAAACTGTAAGACATACAAACCTGGGACACATTTTTACGCATATCTTAATTTTAAATTATAGATGTTCAATATGTCCTCAACCAGCTACTCGACCAATATCACTTCGATACTCTAATTCCTCCCATACTCAGCTAAGCATGTCTATCGTCACTGATATTTTGGCAGTACGGATCCGGTTCTTCAACTCTTTTAGTCTATGTGTTAGCATTGGTGCAGAAACGTTGTCCCTAATGAGACCCCAGAGGAAGAAGTCACAGGGCTGCAATTTGCATGAAAATGCTGCGAGACTATGCGGCCGTGCACTTTTAATAACTTTACTTATGTCTTGACCACACTTATTTTTAATCAACCTTGCGCGTCTGAAAATGACGAAAAGCTAAAATGCGTAAGGTTGATGAAAAATAAAAGTGTGGTCAAGACATAAGTGAATTTATTAAAAGTCACAGGGCATTAAATCGGGTGACCGTGGAGGCCAGCTGAGAAGTGCTAAGTCGCCAAGCATTTGATTACCAGTCCAACGAATTGGTAGAGTTTTATTCAGATATCCACGCATTTAGCGACTCCAGTAAGCGGGTGGCCGGTCTTGTTGAAAAATGAAATTGTTCTTGTTCAGTCTCAGAAACAACCAGTTTCGTAGGATAGTAAGATACTGCAGACTGTTAAGTGAGTTTCCTTCAGAAAAGAGTGGGTCTTAGACAAATGAGTCGGATATCGCACAAAACTGATTGACTTTGGGTGAATCTCTTACATGTTCAGTGCGTGCATATTGGTTCTAAAGGCCCCAAATTCGAATATAGTGTTTGTTTACTTTCCCACTTAGATGGAACGTCGCTTCATCACTTAACAGGATCCGTTGTGCGGAAGTGTTATCATTGTCAACAGCATTGTGCGCTGGTCGTCGTGACGTGGAGCCTGTTACACCTGCGAGTCGTACGGCTTCATAACCAACCGGCGTCTCAAAACACGCCGAACTGATGTTACAGGCAGTTTAGCTCCCGACTGCCACGACGAGTTCATTTTGTAGGACTATATTGGAAAGCGGTTTGGACTCATGCGACATTTTCGTCGGAAATACGAGGGCGGCCAGGACTCTTTCCTTTACACACACATCCTATGTCTATAAACTGTCGATACCATCTGTGAATGTTCCATCCTTTCGGAAGATCAGTTTGGTACCTCCACCTGAAACGTCTTTGCATTATAATCCCGGAATTACACTTCGAGAATTTTAGAACACAAATTGATGTCTGGTCTGCTGTATAGTACCGGTTTTGTAACACTTGGCGGTAACCAAGCAAACAGAAGACAACCGAGATCTAGCAGCAAAGAATATGATGTAGACAATGTATTCGTTCCTCCAATAACCGAGCCGTGGCGCAGCGATCGACAGTTTTGTAATTGGTTGATATTCTCCAGAACCTAGTAATTTTCTTGTAATATTATCATTTTTGTCGTCGTTTAAATTCGACCATGTTTTCCGCCTGAAAACGAACGCTGACGATCTCTGAAACTCCTTGCCAGTTTGTCAAAAACATTTCCACTTTAAGTCATCTTTGCGTATTTTTTTGTTTATTTTCAGTGGCTGCTTTTTCTTGGAACGTTCAGTCTTTTCTTTTCAAGCTTACGTTGTGTTGTCCTTATTGCGACTGGGGACGGCTGTTGTGAGGCCCATGTGGCAGCTGGCGGCCTTTGAAGTGAAGGGACCTTCTGCAGCCGACAGTGCCCCCTGGCCGGGGTTTGGCAGCAGCCACTGGAGCGACAGAGGCGGACAGCGGCTCTCAGGCCGATTCGCGCTCTGCTGCTCGTTTTCACAGGCCCTAACCTGTCTGCAGCGGTGCTCAGTTATGGCTTGCAGACATTGTGCCGGACGTTGTATAATATGAAGGTAAGATTGTAGGTTTGATAACCGAAACGCTAGTTTCCAAACAATAGACGACATAGAATTGTTACCGGTAGATTCGAACAACAGGCAGGTGTTACGGAGATGCTTCGGAAACTCAAACGGGGCTCAATGGAAGGAAGGTGACGTTCTTTTCGAGGAGCAGTACTGAGAAAATTTAGAGAACTGGCATTTGAGACTGATTGTAGAACGATTCTACTGCCGCCAACGTACATTTCGCATAAGGGCCATGAAGATAAGATTACAGAGATTAGGGCTCGTACAGAGGCATATAGACAACCGTTTTTCCCTTGCTCTATTTGCGAGTGGAACAGAAAAGGAAATAACTAGTAATGGTATAGGATGCCCTCCATCTCGCACCATACGGCGTCTTGCAGGGTATGTATGTAGATGTAGATGTAAAGAATTAAAACTTACCATCCTCAACACTGTGTCCTAACCGTTGCAGAAAGAGGAACATTAACCAATAGGTATTTGACATACAGTAGTTTCTTTTCATCATTGTTATTTATTATCTGTTGCCAGCGGTAAATTCATCTTACTCTTCAGCCAAGGGGTAAATAAAACTAAGACGAAAAAGTTGGGCAGGTGCTAGCAGAACTCGAACGCTGAGGGTTCCGTACAATCCACTGAGAGAATAGACGATCTCTACGATTTTTGCTAGTTATTGAGAGTGATACTGGCAATAAATCGGTCCCAGAGATTGCAGTGTTTTCGAGAATATTTCAATTTCAAGTTTGAAGTCGGATAACAAATGCAAAAGAAACTTTTTTTGTGTGATATAAGAACAAATTTACAATTTTCTGATTTTTTTTTACCTTTACTTGTAGTGTCAAACCTTTCCTTTTGCCAAATTTTATGATTCTACCGCAAGGGGAAATACCCTATATGTGTTAATGAGTCAGTTTGCAAGTATCAAAACTTTTGACATAATTGGCCGTATCGTTTGATTGTACTGACTTCGAAGCTTCATATTTTTACACAAACAAAAGGCTATACGTCTCAGTCTGTGGCATAAATTTCAGTTTGATACGTCTACCGGTCCTGAGAAAAAGGGTATTGAACAGTCGTACATACAGGCAGACAGACAGACAACGAAGTGAACCTATAAATGTTACGTTTCTACCGATTGAGGTATGACTCTCTAAATAAAGGTGAGATATTTACAAGTGAATTAAATTTTTTTAAACATCAAATTAATGGAAGATATAAAGAAGCAGCACTTCACTGTCGCAAACGCAAAGGACCCGCTTTGGGTAAGGTCGTCTGTTGTTGAAGAGGTAAAAGGTTGGGTGTCGAGGGTACGAGAGTCGGTGTACCACGATAAAGACTTATGCATAGTATTATAGGACTACGAGAGGTTGGTGGCAGACAAGTTGGGGGTGTCGGTAAGGCCATAATTTGGTAGAGAAAGAAGTGAGTAGGCAAAGGAGGAGGAAAGGGGAAAAGGTTGGTTCAAATGGCTCTGAGCACTATGGGACTCAACTGCTGTGGTCATAAGTCCCCTAGAACTTAGAACTACTTAAACCTAACTAACCTAAGGACAGCACACTACACCCAGCCATCACGAGGCAGAGAAAATCCCTGACCCCGCCGGGAATCGAACCCGGGAACCCGGGCGTGGGAAGCGAGAACGCTACCGCACGACCACGAGATGCGGGCAAGGGGAAAAGGATATGGAAATGTAGGAAGGGTGGGAAAATGGAGCCATGAGGAAGAGGAATGGGTAGAATATATTTATAGTTGGTAGAATGGGTAAATGTTGGAACCCAGAATGGGCTGGAGGAGAGAGAGGGTTGAAATTTCGTTGGGAGAAAATGTGTAGGTCCTGAAGGAATAGGGTTGGTGGAATGTGTTCGTAGAGGTGCGGCAGTGTATTAGGATTGTAAATTAGATTGAAAACAATAGGACTCTTCGAGTCAAGTTTGCAGATTTTGTAGATTGTTGGAAATCGCTGAATGTGAGGAAAGGTAGGAATTTGATGAGATGGTAAGAAATCCATGTGGAGGAAGGTAAACGGACGCAGAAATCGAGGTGGATTACTTGACATTGAAGGATCTGGAGGGACTTTTAGAATTTAGATGGGGCGGATCCATGCTACATTTGCATAGGACAGGATATGTCGGATCAAGGTTTTGTAGGTATGGACGACAGTGGAGTGGTGCAGCCCATAACCATGGGTTCTTTGATGACTCTGGGAAGTGGGTCATCTGTTCTCTTGAAGTATAATGTTCAACATTTCTCGAAGTATATTTCCATCCGAGACTTTAATAACTCTTTAGTTAACTTGATGATGTTGGCTGCTTCAGCTGAAGCCACGACCTGGGGCAGAGCGCTTCCAGGCTGGGCTCTATATTGACTTTATCACGGGGTGCTGCTGTGCTAACAGAGAGAGCGTATCTTCTTCAGCCTCTTCCATTCTTTGCTGCAGATTGGAGCGAGACCTTGTTAACGTCTGTGGTACCTATGCGCGTTGCTGACTTCGATATGGCACTGCAAGCTTTGGAGCCATTAATAACACAAGGAGGTAATCTAATTTAAAGGGGGTTGGAGATATCGTCGGGAATTCTGGAGTGTAGGATTGAGAGCAAAGAGAGCGGTGCCATTAGCATAATGAAAGAGGTGGACTAGCAGCGGTTCTTTGGGCATATCGACAACGTAGAGGAAATAAAAGAGATGACGGAATCTTGGGACGCACCTTCAGTACGTTGCAAAGTATGGACTTTTGATATCGTTAATAGTGACCAAGAATTGGCGATTACATAGGAAGGATGAGATACACTCCTGGAAATGGAAAAAAGAACACATTGACACCGGTGTGTCAGACCCACCATACTTGCTCCGGACACTGCGAGAGGGCTGTACAAGCAATGATCACACGCACGGCACAGCGGACACACCAGGAACCGCGGTGTTGGCCGTCGAATGGCGCTAGCTGCGCAGCATTTGTGCACCGCCGCCGTCAGTGTCAGCCAGTTTGCCGTGGCATACGGAGCTCCATCGCAGTCTTTAACACTGGTAGCATGCCGCGACAGCGTGGACGTGAACCGTATGTGCAGTTGACGGACTTTGAGCGAGGGCGTATAGTGGGCATGCGGGAGGCCGGGTGGACGTACCGCCGAATTGCTCAACACGTGGCGGAAGGTGCACGTGCCCGTCGACCTGGGACCGGACCGCAGCGACGCACGGATGCACGCCAAGACCGTAGGATCCTACGCAGTGCCGTAGGGGACCGCACCGCCACTTCCCAGCAAATTAGGGACACTGTTGCTCCTGGGGTATCGGCGAGGACCATTCGCAACCGTCTCCATGAAGCTGGGCTACGGTCCCGCACACCGTTAGGCCGTCTTCCGCTCACGCCCCAACATCGTGCAGCCCACCTCCAGTGGTGTCGCGACAGGCGTGAATGGAGGGACGAATGGAGACGTGTCGTCTTCAGCGATGAGAGTCGCTTCTGCCTTGGTGCCAATGATGGTCGTATGCGTGTTTGGCGCCGTGCAGGTGAGCGCCACAATCAGGACTGCATACGACCGAGGCACACAGGGCCAACACCCGGCATCATGGTGTGGGGAGCGATCTCCTACATTGGCCGTACACCACTGGTGATCGTCGAGGGGACACTGAATAGTGCACGGTACATCCGAACCGTCATCGAACCCATCGTTCTACCATTCCTAGACCGGCAAGGGAACTTGCTGTTCCAACAGGACAATGCACGTCCGCATGTATCCCGTGCCACCCAACGTGCTCTAGAAGGTGTAAGTCAACTACCCTGGCCAGCAAGATCTCCGGATCTGTCCCCCATTGAGCATGTTTGGGACTGGATGAAGCGTCGTCTCACGCGGTCTGCACGTCCAGCACGAACGCTGGTCCAACTGAGGCGCCAGGTGGAAATGGCATGGCAAGCCGTTCCACAGGACTACATCCAGCATCTCTACGATCGTCTCCATGGGAGAATAGCAGCCTGCATTGCTGCGAAAGGTGGATATACACTGTACTAGTGCCGACATTGTGCATGCTCTGTTGCCTGTGTCTATGTGCCTGTGGTTCTGTCAGTGTGATCATGTGATGTATCTGACCCCAGGAATGTGTCAATAAAGTTTCCCCTTCCTGGGACAATGAATTCACGGTGTTCTTATTTCAATTTCCAGGAGTGTAGTTAATTGGGAGTGTGTACGTCTACTAGTATCAAACATAGGCCTTAATTTGAGGAAGAAGTTTCTGAAAATATAGGTTTGGAGCACAACATTGTTTGGTAGTGAAACACGGACTGTGGGAAAACCATAGCACAAGAGAATCGAAGCGTTTGAGATGTGGTGCTACAGACGAATGTTGAAAATTAGGTGGACTGATAAAGTAAGGAATGATGAGGTTCTGCGCAGAATCGGAGAGGAAAGGAATATGTGGGAAACACTGAGAAGGAGAAGGGTCGGGATGATAGGACATCTGTTTAGACATTAGGGAATGACTTCCATAGTACTGGAGGGAGATGTAGAGGGCAAAACCTGTAGAGGAAGACAGAGATTGGAATACATCCAGGAGATAATTGAGGACGTAGGTTGCAATTGCTATTCTGAGATGAAGAGATTGGCACACGAGAAAAGTTTGTGGCGGGCCACATCAAACCAGTCAGAAGACTGATGACTCAAAACAAAAAGTCTGGAATTTAAAAATGAGATCACAATGCCGTACATGATCATACGCTTGACGTACAGCAGTGTCCAAAGCCTGTAATTTAAAAAAATCCTAAACAGAAAAAAATTGTGATCGAGGTTCTCGCAACGATTTCCTTGCATGAAACAATCTGTTTACTTGTCACGTCAAATCTCAATATAATTACGATTCTTCGATAAAATACACAATCGTCTTCTTCAGGAACAACAGAGTGTTGTGGCTGCTGGTCTGGCAACCAGTTATAACCCATAGACGGCTTGCGACTGATCTGAGCACTTCATCATTACATCGTCCTGCGAGAGACTGCATCTATTTCTACACTGGCAGGAACATAAACAGTTTACTGCATTTGTCTGTCTCTTCTCAGTGCCAAGAGCTCGCTTACACGTACGGCTAAGGTTACAACAGCTGCCGTGGTTGAAGCTGTTGTCAGCTACTGTGGGAGTCAGCATCGACACAAACGAGGAAGGAGATAAGTTGCGGTGGTCGGTAGCAGGAATCCAAAATGATCGATACCTAACACTTTCTGATTAATAGAACATTTTATTTCTAGAAAGGAAAGAAACATAATTTAACTTCTCGTTATGAGTTGGTTTGACGTGCTACCTCTGACTCCTACGTGCAATTACTTTTACACACTATTACACCAAGCGAGGTGGCGCAGTGATTAGCACACTGGACTCACATTTGGGAGGACGACGGTTCAAACCCACGTCCGGCCATCCTGATTTAGGCTCTCTGTGATTGTCCTAAATCACTTCACGCGAACGCGGGGGTGATTCCTTTGAAAGGGCACAGCCACCTTCCTCCCCCTCCTTCCCTAATCCTATGGGACCAATGACCTCACTGTTTGGTCCCATCCCACGAATCAACCAACCAACACACTATTACTACTCGCAGAACACAGACTAAGTATCGTCTTCCTATTAGCACTGATGATGTCGAAGTCTGTGACCGAACTGGCCGTGACCACTTATGGGTGGCTGATTAAGTCAGCGTTGACAGCTGATTTCTGTCTTCCTGGAGGTGTGACGCTGCATACTCTTTCTGTTGGCGCGTGGTCAGTGCCTTCTTGATGGCGTTTCGTGGCACTGAGCTGGTTGGTGTGCAGTCGTAGCTTTATGACCGCACAATCCTCTCCCATAAAATGCCACACCGTTGTCGTGTAGGGAGGTTTCCTTCGACTACAGGAGGGGGAAGCAGGAAGCTGGGTGGCGTGAGGATCCGGGAGTCGCAACGGGACCGACGACGAACCTCCAGTCGCGCCCCAAAAAAACTTATGTTGCGCACTGTCCTGAATACGAAGACCAAACAAATCAAAAGAATCTAACCGAAAAATATTTTCAGATTCTCGCAAACGCAAAATTGTAAACCTCCCTGTTCTGTTGAGAGGCTGGAATGCGGCAGGTAAACCTCATGTACCACTGAAATGTCTTGACTGTTATACGCATTATGTTGCGTGTAAGATTTTGTCAACTTTGGCGAGCCCAACTCTTCATAAGTGTCGCAGTTAAGCAGTGTAACGGAAGTGCCATTGTCTAACTGAAGTCACACACTGTGTCCAGCGGTAGTAAGTCCACAAACAATTTGTTTGACTGTCATTGCACGTACTTGTAGGGGTGAAGGCATGTCCTGAATTTGGTCATTTCTAGTACCAGTAGCCAGTTTAGAAAAAATTACATTCATTAAATGGGAAGGTGCTCTGCACTTACGACAGCGAAAGTAGTAGAACAGCAAGGACGCCAATGCATTTTGTTAGTGTGAGTTGCATACATCAGGGGCAGATACGCACTCAGGGGCAAACCTATTCCTTTGATTGCCAGGTCATTAACCTATTGTTCCCCTTTGATTGACAGGTCCTTAACCTATTATTCTGCTAAAAGGATCCTTCCTTTTGATTGACAGGTACTTAACCTATTGTTCCCTTGCCTCCCCCCCCCCACCTAACCCCTCAGGAAACTTCCCCCCCTCACTGCTACAGGTAAACTTTCAGGTCTGAGTTATTGGAATAGCCCCTCTCGCTCTTATCAATTTGATTGACTACATAATTAAATTGCTCAGTTAATTAACCTCCCCTCATCTGGTAAATCCCCTCCCCTCCACCCTCCCTCCTGGAAATTGGCAGGAAAAAGACTCAGTTGATGGGCTATTTGGAAGGAATTCTGTTGCAGTGTGTGGAATATTGTTTCAACAATTTAGACAATGTGTAGAATATTGTTTATTTAAACAATTTTGGGGATTCAAGGCAGTGTATGTAATATATGGAATTTGGTGGCTCGTTGGTGGAGGGGAAGGATCTCATAACAGGAAATTCAATGGTATATTGTTTATTTGTATAAAATTAAGTTTTTGTGGGTTGGATTTCTCTTGCTCATCATTTGCTGCTGTTCGGAAACATGTAGGTCTTGTAAGAAGTAATTACATGGGGCAAACATGTTATATAACCGAATGTTTCTTAACCTAATGTTTGGCCCTTTGTCAGCACTTAACCTATTGTTCTGTTAAGTGGTTTTCCATATCACACCCATTTCCTTCAACTATTGTACCGCCTTTCATACCAAATTAAGTAAATAGTTATGTCCTACCACCATTTTATGGTACACTTTTCGAATTTCACTTACTTTTGAATGCCGTTTCTGGCCCATTCTTCTGTCACCCACCCCGTTAAACTATTGTACTGCGTTTTACATAAAAATTATGCAAATTAAAAAAATTCAAATGGCTCCGAGCACTATGGGACTTAACATCGGTGGTCATCAGTCCCCTAGAACTTAGAACTACTTAAGCCTAACTAACCTAAGGACATCAAACACATCCATGCCCGAGGCAGGATTCGAACCTGCGACCGTAGCGGTCGCGCGGTTCCACACTGAAGCGCCTAGAACCGCTCGGCCACAACGATGCAAATTAACCTAGTGTTCTGTACTTAACCTGCTGTTCTGCTCCATGTCACCCACTCACGCACACCCACCCGTTAACTACTGTACCACTAACACCACGTTGATATAAAAAAAATATGGAAATTAATTAAATCGATATTCTTGACATGTATGGGGAATTTTTTTAATTTGCAGCACCCTCTTGCTCTGTGAAATCGATGGAATACAATTTAAACAAAAGATCTCTCATAAAAAACCTATTTTCCGACTTTCCGAAAAGATAAAAGAGATCTCCAAACGGTTTAAGACAGACCTGGGTTCCTGAAATTTATAAGATTCCTGTGTACGCGGAAGCAACTACATCAGTCTATCTACAACATCACCGACCGCTGTGCACAACACCAAAGACTCATTAAAAATAGAGAACGTAAGAAACCAGCATGTGCTCAACGCAGTCTTACAAATAAACACATACGTGCAGGTCACCCAGTCAGAGTACGTGGTAGTATTAATTTTTAATGTCATTTCCAATTGTTTCACTAACATTTTCGTCTGCAATACGATTTATTGTTATCTACATGCCAAGTAGCGTCGTCGATTCAGCGGAGGTTGTTTATTTTCGGAAAAAGTGCTGTCCGACAAGCCACAACGCACCACGTTGAAGGGCAAATAGGGAGTGTAGGGTAGAAACCGCGTGTTTACTGTCGGCCGTTGATCGAACGTCGTATGGAGACGGGGCACACACTCTCCCTCTCTGGCGCCGGCTTTCAGGCAGCTATGACGCGAACCTTTTCCTGTCACGCCTTATTTTTGGGACTTTGTGATGATACCAGAACTAACATCTTGACATGACCACCTTGACCGGCCGTCTCGGTTACGCCCATCTCTACTCTGAATAAAATAAAACACACAAAAAGGGTTTGATTACTTCTCTCTCTATAAAACTCCCTTCAGATGCCCACACCTCTACCTATCCTGGCCAGGAGCCATTCCGACACAGCTACGTGGACTTTACGACCCTATTGGTGATGCAACAGTTACCCTGGCACTTCTGACCAGCGGGTTTTACACCGTGATGTTTCCGACCGTAGTCTCAACTACTGCTGATTTTTTAAAAAAATTTATTGGCCTTCGGCACTAAGCATTTGCCAGAGAAGTGAGTAACCACAGATTTGGCATGCAATGTCATATGTACAGCGTAAACATTTGAAATTACATAAACTCTAGGTAAACTACATGGTACACTTTGTATATTCACACACTGAACAGAGACCATATACTACGACTTCACACTCTGGATCTTTTGTGTCTGACTTAGAAATGGGTATCTGCTTCTTGGAGAAACCAGGAATTCTCACATAATACATTGTAAACAGCTGTAGAAATTGGTCCATCACAGATGTAGGTTGGGGAATTCCTGCTCTGATCAAGGTCTTAAGATACTTGTGGCGTTGTTTGTCTTAGCATGAACATCCTAGTATCACATGGCTGAGGTCTGCAATCTCAGTTGGGTGGACTTTGTAGTACAGCGATGGCTGAACCTTCATCTATAAAGATGTACTGCTGGTGATTTACGCGAGTCGTTAGCCACACCGGGTGTGTTGTCACGGTCAGATAAGCAGTGAACTCCCTACAACCCTTTGTTTCCGGGCAGTTTCGTACACCACTTGAATTCTGTGCACTGTGGGCAACGGGAATAATGAAAACAGCGAAAGGAAAGCCGTGTCTCCTCAAGAATGTTCATCAGTAGAGTGCACTGTGAGTGTCGTGTAATATTAATTGGCCGCTAGTTGCGCAGAGCGCGCAGTAGGGGAGGGGAGAATGCTAGTGGTAATGGTTGACGCGAGGAGGAGGGGGGGGGGGGGGAGTTATGGACAAGACAGTGTAGTAGGGGAGATGTAATTCCACAGCTGAAACCTTCCCACAAACGCCGATCGCGCAAAATTTGTAATTTATGGGTAGCGTGTCTGTAAAAGATTGTACTAACAGGTTATGCCAGTATGACAAATAATTCGACAAGTCAATCGTTTATTATTAAAAACACAATAAGTACAGGATTACGCTTAGATTCGATCAGAGAGAGAAATTTATTTTCGTCTGCCTTGTACACCTTTTCTTTCTTTCTCTTGTAGCTATGTCAAAATTAGCTTCTTTTCCCAAAACACAACGGTGTTTACACAATTATACCTCACTAACAGTCTAGTACTAATCAAACAATTGAGGACAAGTGAAAAGACAGAAACGGTGTACGAGACAGACGAAAATAAATTAATCTCTCTGATGCAGTCTAAGCTATATTGGGATCCAGTTATCAAAGAAGCCGCAGAAATTAAAATGTGCGAAAAACTCATCCAGAACAGCTGCTATTAGCAGCACAAATAAGTGGGCTCTCGACGCTGAGTAGACACAGGGAAACGCGTTGATCTGTTTACGTTGGTTGGCACCAACAGTGCAGACATGGAAACTCCCTCTGGAGCGTGACGCAATGACTACAAACGCCGTCTAGTGGTTAGTTACTTAGTTTCTACATCTACATCAATAATGCGCAAGCCACCTGACGGTGTGTGGCGGAGGGTACTTCTGGTACTACTAACTGATGCCTACCTTCTCTGTTCCACTCACGAATGGCGTGTGGGAAGAATGATTGTCGGAAAGCCTCTGTAATGAGTATAATTTCTCAAATTTTCTAGTCGTGGCCATTTTACGAGACGTATATGGCAGGATATAATATGTTTCCGACTCTTCCCGGAAAGCACTCTCCAGGAATTTCAATAGCAAATCTCTCTGTGATGCGCAACACCTCTCTTGTGGCGTCTGCCTCTGGTGTTTGTTGAGCATCTGTGCAATGCTTCTCGCCTATTAAACGATCCCGTTGGATCTTATGTATGTCTACTATCGTTACTCTCTGGTAAGGCTCAAGGACTGATGAACAATACTCAAGAGTGAGTCGGACAAACGCCTTTTAAGCCATTTCTTTCGGGGTGAGTTCCGTTTGCTTAAGATTCTTCCTATGAATCTCAGTTCAGCATCTTCTTTTCCTACTATTTGCTTTATGTGGTTATTCCACTTAAGGTCACTCTGGATAGTTACTCCTAGATATTCCACGGGTGATGCTGTTTCCAGTAACTTGTCATCAATAGTGGCTGGTTGGTTTGGAGAGTAAAGGGACCAAACTACAGGGTCATCAATCCCCAATAGTGTAGTTGTACAGTAATGGCTTTTATTTTTCTATGTATAAGCTGTGTTTTAAATTTATTTACATTCCAAGTCAACTGCCGGAGCCTACACCATTCATCAGTCCTCTCTAGGTCATTCTGCAAATCGAAACCGTCTTGTGGCGTTGCTACAATTTTATAGACAACTGTATCACCTGCGAACAGTCTTAACGAGCTTTCGACGGTTTCTACCAGGTCATTTTTATACATTGTAAACAGTAACTATCACTCTTCCATGCGGACTCAGGAAATTACATTTACATCTGTCGATTTTGTTCCGTTGCTAGCGATGTGTTAAATCCTGTCTGCAAGGAAGTCTTGTAAATCTCGTCTGATACTTGGTAAGTTCGTATTTTTTCACTAAACGGCTGTGCTGCACGGTGATAAATGCCTTCCTGAAGTTAAGGAACACGACATCAACCTGAACCTCGATCTCTACAGGACTATGGATCTTATGGAGGAACACAGCGAGTTGAGCTTCGCAAGATCTCTGTTTGCGGAATCCATGGTGATTTTCATAGAGCCTATTTTGTTCTCAAAAACATCATAATTCTTCATCGTAAAATATGTTCCATAATCCTACAAAAGATTTACATCAACGATATATACCTATAATTATGTGCTTCTGCCCTTCGACGCTTCTTGGAAACGGGAATGACCTGCACATTTTTCCAGTCGCTGGGTACCCTTCGTTGCTCAAGCGAGGTCGATAAATTACTGCTAGAAGGGGAGCCATTTCTTTCGTACAATCTTTCTAGTATCTTATAGGTATCTCACCTAGTCACCATGCCTTTCCACTCTTAAGCGATTGTAGTTGCTTTTTTATTCCGCCATCGGTTATCTCAATATCTGCCAGCCGGCCTCTGTGATCGAGCGGTTCTAGGCGCTTCAGTCCGGAACCGAGCGGCTGCTATGGTCGCAGGTTCGAATCCTGCCTCCGGCATGGATGTGTGTGATGTCCTTAGGTTAGTTAGGTTTAAGTAGTTCTAAGTTCTAGGGGACTGATGACCTCAGATGTTAAGTCAAATAGTGCTTAAAGCCATCAATATCTGCCATTTCGACGTTACAACAATGACTGAAACGACGGACCGTACTACGACGATCTTCCGCGGTGAAACACATTCGAAAGACCGAATTCAATATTTGCGCCCTCCCTCTGTTATCTTCCACTTCGGTGCCAGTATGATCAGTGAGTGAGTCACTAGGGGATTTCGAACCGTATACTGATTTTTTTTTTTTTTTTTTGGTCATCAGTCTACTGACTGGTTTGATGCGGCCCGCCACGAATTCCTTTCCTGTGCTAACCTCTTCATCTCAGAGTAGCACTTGCAACCTACGTCCTCAATTATTTGCTTGACGTATTCCAATCTCTGTCTTCCTCTACAGTTTTTGCCCTCTACAGCTCCCTCTAGTACCATGGAAGTCATTCCCTCATGTCTTAGCAGATGTCCTATCATCCTGTCCCTTCTCCTTATCAGTGTTTTCCACATATTCCTTTCCTCTCCGATTCTGCGTAGAACCTCATTCCTTCAACATTCGTCTATAGCACCACATCTCAAATGCTTCGATTCTCTTCTGTTCCGGTTTTCCCACAGTCCATGTTCCACTACCATACAATGCTGTACTCCAGACATTCATCCTCAGAAATTTCTTCCTCAAATTAAGGCCGGTATTTGATATTAGTAGACTTCTCTTGGCCAGAAATGCCTTTTTTGCCATAGCGAGTCTGCTTTTGATGTCCTCCTTGCTCCGTCCGTCATTGGTTATTTTACTGCCTAGGTAGCAGAATTCCTTAACTTCATTGACTTCGTGACCATCAATCCTGATGTTAAGTTTCTCACTGTTCTCATTTCTACTACTTCTCATTACCTTCGTCTTTCTCCGATTTACTCTCAAACCATACTGTGTACTCATTAGACTGTTCATTCCGTTCAGCAGATCATTTAATTATTCTTCACTTTCACTCAGGATAGCAATGTCATCAGCGAATAGTATCATTGATATCCTTTCACCTTGTATTTTAATTCCACTCCTGAACCTTTCTTTTATTTCCATCATTGCTTCCTCGAAGTACAGATTGAAGAGTAGGGGCGAAAGGCTAAAGCCTTGTCTTACACCCTTCTTAATACGAGCACTTCGTTCTTGATCGTCCACTCTTATTATTCCCTCTTGGTTGTTGTACATATTGTATATGACCCGTCTCTCCCTATAGCTTACCCCACCTTTTTTCAGAATCTCGATCAGCTTGCACCATTTTATATTGTCGAACGCTTTTTTCAGGTCGACAAATCCTATGAAAGTGTCTTGATTTTTCTTTAGCCTTGCTTCCATTATTAGCCGTAACGTCAAAATTGCCTCTCTCGTCCCTTTACTTTTCCTGAAGCCAAACTGATCGTCACCTAGCGCATTCTCAATTTTCTTTTCCATTCTTCTGTATATTATTCTTGTAAGCAGCTTCGATGCATGTGCTGTTAAGCTGATTATGCGATAATTCTCGCACTTGTCAGCTCTTGCTGTCTTCGGAATTGTGTGGATGATGCTTTTTCAAAAGACAGATGGTATGCCGCCAGACTCATATATTCTACACACCAACGTGAATAGTCGTTTTGTTGCCACTTCCCCCAATGATTTTAGAAATTCTGATGGAATGTTATCTATCCCTTCTGCCTTATTTGACCGTAAGTCCTCCAAAGCTCTTTTAAATTCCGATTCTAATACTGGATCCCCTATCTCTTCTAAATCGACTCCTGTTTATTCTTCTATCACATCAGACAAATCTTCACCCTCATAGAGGCTTTCAATGTATTCTTTCCACCTATCTGCTCTCTCCTCTGCATTTAACAGTGGAATTCTCGTTGCACTCTTAATGTTACCACCGTTGCTTTTAATGTCACCAAAGGTTGTTTTGACTTTCCTGTATGCTGAGTCTGTCCTTCCGACAATCATATCTTTTCGATGTCTTCACATTTTTCCTGCAGCCATTTCGTCTTAGCTTCCCTGCACTTCCTATTTATTTCATTCCTCAGCGGCTTGTATTTCTGTATTCCTGATTTTCCCGGAACATGTTTGTACTTCCTCCTTTCATCAATAAACTGAAGTATTTCTTCTGTTAGCCATGGTTTCTTCGCAGCTACCTTCTTTGTACCTATGTTTTCCTTCCCAACTTCTGTGATGGCCCTTTTTAGAGATGTCCATTCCTCTTCAACTGTACTGCCTACTGCGCTATTCCTTATTGCTGTATCTATAGCGTTAGAGAACTTCAAACGTATCTCGTCATTCCTTAGTACTTCCGTATCCCACTTCTTTGCGTATTGATTCTTCCTGACTAATGTCTTGAACTTCAGCCTACTCTTCATCACTATTGTATTGTGATCTGAGTCTATATCTGATCCTGGGTACGCCTTACAGTCCAGTATCTGATTTCGGAATCTCTGTCTGACCATGATGTAATCTAATTGAAATCTTCCCGTATCTTCCGGCCTTTTCCAAGTATACCTCCTCCTTTTGTGATTCTTGAACAGGGTATTCGCTATTACTAGCTGAAACTTATTACAGAACTCAATTAGTCTTTCTCCTCTTTCATTCCTTGTCCCAAGCCCATATTCTTCTGTAACCTTTTCTTCTGCTCCTTCCCCTACAACTGCATTCCAGTCGCCCATGACTATTAGACTTTCGTCCCCCTTTACATACTGCATTACCCTTTCAATATCCTCATACACTTTCTCTATCTGTTCATCTTCAGCTTGCGACGTCGGCATGTATACCTGAACTATCGTTGTCGGTGTTGGTCTGCTGTCGATTCTGATTAGAACAACCCGGTCACTGAACTGTTCTCAGTAACACACCCTCTGCCATACCTTCCTATTCATAACGAATCCTACACCTGTTGTACCATTTTCTGCTGCTGTTGATATTATCCGATACTCATCTGACCAGAAATCCTTGTCTTCCTTCCACTTCACTTCACTGACCCCTACTATATCTAGATTGAGCCTTTGCATTTCCCTTTTCAGATTTTCTAGTTTCCCTACCACGTTCAAGCTTTGAATAATCAACGAAAGGATAACGTTCTACGAGTCGGGGCGTGGAATGTCAGATCTTTTTCTCATGATAACCTCCCCCTTGGCAGTCCCCTCCCAGAGATCCGAATGGGGGACTATTCCGGAATCTTTTGCCAATGGAAAGATCATCATGACACTTCTTCAATTACAGGCCACATGTCCTGTGGATACACGTTACGTGTCTTTAATGCAGTGGTTTCCATTGCCTTCTGCATCCTCATGTCGTTGATCATTGCTGATTCTTCCGCCTTTAGGGGCAATTTCCCACCCCTAGGACAAGAGAGTGCCCTGAATCTCTATCCGCTCCTCTGCCCTCTTTGACAAGGCCGTTGGCAGAATGAGGCTGACTTCTTATGCCGGAAGTCTTCGGCTGATAATTTATCAAAATTTAGGCAGTGGCGGGGATCGAACCCGGGACCGAAGACGTTTTGATTATGAATGAAAGACGCTACCCCTAGACCAAAACCTCTTAGGGTTTTTAGTCAGGTCGGTTGAAAAAAATTTTACTTTCAAAGTCGTTGAAGTCGTCTCTCATTTCTCTCCTTGCCCTCATTTTCGCCCCATCCAGCTTTTGTTTGTCAGCTAGGTTTTTCCTTCTCCTGAATTTGCAACTAAGCTCTCTTTGTTCTGGAAGTAGTTTTCTAACACGGCTATAAAACCACAGTGGGTCTTCCCATCCCTTAAGACCTTGCTCGGAACGTACTAATCTAAGGAATACTGAAAGTTACTTTTGAATTTTTTTTTCGATATGTGCTCCGCATCATCTTCCACAGCACTGAACATTTGATGTTGATTACGCAGGTACTCTACAATTTGTATCCTGTCATTCTTGCAAAGCAAAATTATTTTCCTACATTTCTTAAAATTCCTTGTAGTAACCGTAGTAATAGCTTCTATCACGGCCTTACGACCCCGCATCTGCCTCTGCGTTAACTGATTCGAGAAGTTCAGGTCGGTTCGTTACTATGAAGTCTAAGACGTTATCCTCAGAAATTGGTTCACTAATTATCTGCTCAAAGTAATTTGCAGACCAGACATTCAGAATAATGTCACACAAACACCTATCTCTGGCACCAGCTTTTATCGCATGAATCTCCCAATCTATACCTGGAAAGTTGACGTAACCTCCTATTACAATGACATGATCAGGAGAGTTATTAACGGTGTTCTGCAAGTTGTCTATGAATCGCTCTACTGTTATAGCTCCAGACCCAGGAGGTCTATAAAGGTATCCGATTACTCTGATACGTTACTAATTCAGATTAATTCACATTCGGAATCCGTGATAACCTCCCTAGGTATTATCGAATTCCTTACTGCAATATACCGGGTGATCAAAAAGTCAGTATAAATTTGAAAACTTAGTAAACCACGGAATAATGTAGATAGAGAGGTAAAAATTGACACACATGCTTGGAATGACATAGGGTTTTATTAGAACCAAAAAAAAAAAAAAAAACGAAGTATTGCTAGACGCGTGAAACATCTCTTGCGCGCGTCGTTTGGTGATGATCGTGTGCTCTGGCTTGGCCTCCCAGGTCCCCAGACCTCAGTCCGTACGATTATTGGCTTTGGGGTTACCTGAAGTCGCAAGTGTATCGTGATCGACCGACATCTCTAGGGATGCTGAAAGACAACATCCGACGCCAATGCCCACCATAACTCCGGGCATGCTTTACAGTGCTGTTCACAACACTATTCCTCGACTACAGCTATTGTTGAGGAATGACGGTGAACATATTGAACATTTCCTGTAAAGAACATCATTTTTGCTTTGTATTACTTTGTTATGCTAATTATTGCTATTATGATCAGATGAAGCGCCATCTGTCGGACATTTTTTGATCTTTTGTATTGTCTTGGTTCTAATAAAACTCCGTGCCATTCCAAGCATGTGTGTCTATTTGTACCTCTCTATCTACATTATTCCGTAATTTATTCAGTTTTCAAATTTATGCTGACTTTTTGATCACCCGGTATAAGGCGCTATCATCGGCGTCTAACCTATCCTTATGATAAATATTCCAATCTGAACTTACGATTTCTTTGCTATTCACTTCCGTCTTCAGCTTATTTTCTCTTCCTTATCTTTTCCGGACATTTAATCTTCAATATGCAGTATTGATTCTGGGACCTTTCCTTGGCTCCTCGTGCAGTTTACCAAAATCATATTACCATTTTATATATCCAATCTGCGAGCACAAGGATATTGTGAGAAAATGTGGGGGGGGGGGGGGGGGGGGGGGAGGTCTCTCTAATTTAAAAAACCACTATGTGCACGCCACACACACTCCACTACCCTAGCAGCCGCTTCCTGTCTGTAGTGCGCATCTGAAATGTTAAGCGGAACCTTACAGTTCACCAGCCGCGCAGCCGCGTGGATTGGCCGAGTGGTTTGAGGAGGCATGTCACGGATTGCGCTGCCCCTCCCACCGGAGGTTCGAGTCCTCCCTCGGGCATGGGTGTCTGTGTGTTATGCTTAGCATAAGTAGTGTGTAAGTCTAGGGAAGGACGACCTCAGCAGTTTGGTCCCTTAGGAATTCACACACATTTGAACAGTTCACGACCCGATAGCGGAGGTTGAGAAACTCGCATCCGATACCGTCGCAGGATCGCTTCTGAGCCTTTGACTTAGGCCTTCCCCTCTGCTTCAGACCAGAAGACCGAGATCCGCGATCAACACTGTGTACGGTGCTGAAAATATTGAGCTTAGTCTATACCCTTCCGCCGAAAGGAATCTAGGTTGCCCTCAGAATCCAAGCGACAACGCTTATTCGTGGGTACTTGTGCCTCTTTTTGCAGCCGGGTGCACCCAGTGCAGTCAAAAGCCGCCGGCGGAGCCTCTTCCACGTCACGGACGAGTCCCCATCAAACACACCGAGTGGACATTGGCATTCGTTCTTTGAGGGGCTCCGCCTAACATTGGAGCTCCAATGAATAGCACACCCGCCGCGACTCCGCGCTTTTCCCATGTGGGCAGGGAAGTCGGCCGCTGGTCCAAGAAGAGAGGCGTTCCATACTGGTTTAGAAGTATTATCAACAATAGGTAATATTTTGTACCTGTCGCTAGGCGTAAGGAACCAGCCACGCAGCCCGTTCACTCTTTCACCTTCCCAGTGACATACGAACCCACCACTGCTTGCCACTCACTCTCGAATGAAGACAGACTGGTCAGATATTGTATATCGGCAGACGCAGCGACAACCAGGCAACCAGGTGATTCCAGCGGCAACAATGGTGTCGCGTGTCTCGTCATTGACATCCCAGTGTCGATGCAGCTTTGAACAATCACCTATCGACTGTGACCAATGCAGCTTGCAGCTGTTCATGGACAGCAAACTATTGTACTTGCGTCCGCTCACAATAGCACAGTCCCTAGTCATGTCGTTCTGTGTAAAAACTGAAGAAAGTCTCAAAAAATACCCGACTGTGGCGCTGCTGAGGTTGCAGTGTACGCAAAACATAAACGAGGAGAATATCACGAATATTTTCTTTGCAGAGTTCTGACTGTAGCCCAAGATCGCATGATCCGCATGCTCTTAAAACAGTACTAAATTTCTCTACTGAAAATCGATGTATCATCTGTTAAGCTGTACTAGAAACTCTGCTTGGACAAAAACTACTGCAGTAAATAAATAAGGAAATTTTACTGCACTGATCAAACCTATATACTGTGTACTAATATGAAATTTAAACGGAGTCACTTGACGTGGCGCCCCTGGCGGTCGGTAGTAACCTGAGAAAGTTGCCTCATACAAGGGTATGTACTAAAATTGACGCAAAAACTTCAGAGTTCAAAAATACACAGATACAAACAGAAACTAACCTAAATTAAATTACCGTGTATGAAACAAACTGGTACAGCTACAGAAATGTCCTCTCTGTTGCGGGTACACTGAAGCTTGTACAATAATTCGTAAATGAATCCTGTTCTAACCTGTGGTGCTGCTGGAACAAGACCTGCCGGCATTCTGTGCGCTTTGACTGAGTCTGGCTGTTTTAACCAAAACAAACAAACGCCTGTGGCGATACAGGTGGCGCAACTACTGTATGCACTCACAGTTATTAAAACGCTACATGTTCCAAAGCGCAGTTGTACGATTCCTTTATGAAAATGATGTGGAATGGGTCATTTTACAGGCTAAATATATATGCTAAGTGTTAAAATCAATCAACACATTAATTTTTAGTCCTACTCAAGCAGCTACAAATAAAACACAAGGCTTTTTCACTAGGCTGTCAGTTTTTGAATGGGAATTCATCCATAGAATGTAGGCAACTGTCCATGAGAAATGATTTTAGGTTGGATCTAAAACTTGCTTTCCTACGTATCAGACATATGTTATTGAACAAATGATCACCAATTCTTGTTGCTCATATCAAACTCATTTTTGAGCTTCTGAGAGCTTTAATAACGGATAAAGATAATTTTTTCCTCTAGTGTTGTGCACGGCACAGCGGACACACCAGGAACCGCGGTGTTGGCCGTCGAATGGCGCTAGCTGCGCAGCATTTGTGCACCGCCGCCGTCAGTGTCAGCCAGTTTGCCGTGGCATACGGAGCTCCATCGCAGTCTTTAACACTGGTAGCATGCCGCGACAGCGTGGACGTGAACCGTATGTGCAGTTGACGGACTTCGAGCGAGGGCGTATAGTGGGCATGCGGGAGGCCGGGTGGACGTACCGCCGAATTGCTCAACACGTGGGGCGTGAGGTCTCCACAGTACATCTATGTTGTCGCCAGTGGTCGGCGGAAGGTGCACGTGCCCGTAGACCTGGGACCGGACCGCAGCGACGCACGGATGCACGCCAAGACCGTAGGATCCTACGCAGTGCCGTAGGGGACCGCACCGCCACTTCCCAGCAAATTAGGGACACTGTTGCTCCTGGGGTATCGGCGAGGACCATTCGTAACCGTCTCCATGAAGCTGGGCTACGGTCCCGCACACCGTTAGGCCGTCTTCCGCTCACGCCCCAACATCGTGCAGCCCGCCTCCAGTGGTGTCGCGACAGGCGTGAATGGAGGGACGAATGGAGACGTGTCGTCTTCAGCGATGAGAGTCGCTTCTGCCTTGGTGCCAATGATGGTCGTATGCGTGTTTGGCGCCGTGCAGGTGAGCGCCACAATCAGGACTGCATACGACCGAGGCACACAGGGCCAACACCCGGCATCATGGTGTGGGGAGCGATCTCCTACACTGGCCGTACACCACTGGTGATCGTCGAGGGGACACTGAATAGTGCACGGTACATCCGAACCGTCATCGAACCCATCGTTCTACCATTCCTAGACCGGCAAGGGAACTTGCTGTTCCAACAGGACAATGCACGTCCGCATGTATCCCGTGCCACCCAACGTGCTCTAGAAGGTGTAAGTCAACTACCCTGGCCAGAAAGATCTCCGGATCTGTCCCCCATTGAGCATGTTTGGGACTGGATGAAGCGTCGTCTCACGCGGTCTGCACGTCCAGCACGAACGCTGGTCCAACTGAGGCGCCAGGTGGAAATGGCATGGCAAGCCGTTCCACAGGACTACATTCAGCATCTCTACGATCGTCTCCATGGGAGAATAGCAGCCTGCATTGCTGCGAAAGGTGGATATACACTGTACTAGTGCCGACATTGTGCATGCTCTGTTGCCTGTGTCTATGTGCCTGTGGTTCTGTCAGTGTGATCATGTGATGTATCTGACCCCAGGAATGTGTCAATAAAGTTTCCCCTTCCTGGGACAATGAATTCACGGTGTTCTTATTTCAATTTCCAGGAGTGTATATGTATGGTGACAATGAGCTAAGACGCCTAGCCCCTTGGAGGTGGACATATATGAGGACTATGGTGAACACCACACATTTTTCTTGCCCCTCACAATTTGTGAAATGAATATTTTCTTTCTAAGTAAGGAACTGCCCCAGAAAATTATTCCATAAGACATTATGTAAAATATGTTAGTAGGTTCATTCGTTTGTTTCCACGATTAGCAATTATGCAAAGAGCAAAAGTAGCTGAACTTAATTGTTAGAGAAGCTATAATAGGCCTCCTCCAGTTCAATTTTTCATCAATATGTACACCAAAAAATTTGGAGCATTGTACCCTGTTTACTACCTTCTGTTCATATGCTACATCAGTTGTTCGTATGACCCAGTTTCTTGAACGTAATTCAGTACAGTGTGTTTTATCGAAATTTAGGGGGACTCCATTTTCAGAGAATAACTAAACAATTATTTTAAAAACATCATTGACAATGTCTTCTGTTGGTTGCCCTCTAATGGTATTTATTATAACACTAGCTTCATCTGCAAAAAATATCAGTTATCCTTGTTGATTGTTAAGTGAAAAGTTAGTCACAGATACGAGGAATAGGAGCGAACCCAAAACTGAACCATGTGCGACTCCCTTTGTGACTTCTCCCCAGTCTTTTAAATGTTCTACTCTTACAATTTTGTTATAATTAGCACAACATTTTCCATTCTGTTTGTTAAGTATGATTCAAATCAGTTGTGTGCAAAGCCATTAATTCCATAAAACTTGAGTTTTTCTAAGCGTGTAAGATGATTTACACAATCAAACACCCTCGATAGCACACAAAAAATGCCAATTGGCGATATTCTATTATTTAAGGCTTGTAATATTTGGTAAGCGAGTGTATTAAGAGCATACACAGTGGAGATATCCTTTTGGAACTTGGACTGTGGTGTCCTAAGTAAATTGTTTCTACTTAAAGGTGAGACTACTATTAAGGATATTACTTTTTCGATTATTTTGGAAAAAGGTGTCAATAAGGAATCTGGTGCTGTTTCTATTTTTTAAAGTTTTGTGGCATGACATTTTTAATATGTTCCCTTACTTGTTCAACTTAACCATACAATCCTATTTTTGCTGTTACATTTACAACCTGATTGTTAAAAGTACTTGTAACTTGTGAATTATCCATCACAATATTGTCATTTAGTTTAATTGGTATATTATTTTGTACACTGACTGGCTGTCCTGTTTTCCCTTTAACAGTATGCCATATCGTTTTAATTTTATTGTCTGCATTATTTATTTCCTTCTGGACCTGGATACCTGTGGGTATTTTAATGATATTCTTTAAAGTATTGCAGTATTTAATGTCGAATCTTGATTTATCCTGGTATCTATATAAATTTCTCTCATCCTCTTTTAAGAGATTTTAATTCCCTTATTATCGACTGCTTACTTGTATTTTTAATAATTTTCTGGATAACTGTGAAAAACGAAATTTGACATTAGCATCTCTTCCTACACCTCATCCCATACCACCTCTGTTAACTGACTCTTAAAACATTGTATCCTGTTACCATTAGCAAGCCTCGTTGCTTTGTATGGACCTGCCTCAGGGCTGTAAGGTGCTATATTATTCTATGAGGTTTTGGAATTGCAGCTGGATCATGTTGACTCCTTGGCACAATATTTCGACCAGCAACTGTTCAGCCATCTTCAGGGGTCCGCCAATGGAGACCACTAGCTTTTTTTTTTCTTTATTGTGATTTCATTTGCCTGCCCCATACAGGCAGGGGAGAGCTGGCAGCAGCACAATCCACAACTCTTGAGCCGAGTGACATTACAGAAAAAAAAGAAGGGAACCATATATACAAAAGACAATAAAAAGAAACATAATAGGTGGAGAAAATGGCGGTTAAAATATATACTGACACAGAGATGTTTATTGTGGGGCAGTTAAAAAAAGTCGACATAAAGGTAAAAAATAGAGTTGCCGATTCGTTTTTTTTTTTTTTTTTTTTTTTTTTTTGTCATCAGTCTACTGACTGGTTTGATGCGGCCCGCCACGAATTCCTTTCCTGTGCTAACCTCTTCATCTCAGAGTAGCACTTGCAACCTACGTCCTCAATTATTTGCTTGACGTATTCCAATCTCTGTCTTCCTCTACAGTTTTTGCCCTCTACAGCTCCCTCTAGTACCATGGAAGTCATTCCCTCATGTCTTAGCAGATGTCCTATCATCCTGTCCCTTCTCCTTATCAGTGTTTTCCACATATTCCTTTCCTCTCCGATTCTGCGTAGAACCTCATTCCTTCAACATTCGTCTATAGCACCACATCTCAAATGCTTCGATTCTCTTCTGTTCCGGTTTTCCCACAGTCCATGTTCCACTACCATACAATGCTGTACTCCAGACATACATCCTCAGAAATTTCTTCCTCAAATTAAGGCCGGTATTTGATATTAGTAGACTTCTCTTGGCCAGAAATGCCTTTTTTGCCATAGCGAGTCTACTTTTGATGTCCTCCTTGCTCCGTCCGTCATTGGTTATTTTACTGCCTAGGTAGCAGAATTCCTTAACTTCATTGACTTCATGACCATCAATCCTGATGTTAAGTTTCTCGCTGTTCTCATTTCTACTACTTCTCATTACCTTCGTCTTTCTCCGATTTACTCTCAAACCATACTGTGTACTCATTAGACTGTTCATTCCGTTCAGCAGATCATTTAATTATTCTTCACTTTCACTCAGGATAGCAATGTCATCAGCGAATCGTATCATTGATATCCTTTCACCTTGTATTTTAATTCCACTCCTGAACCTTTCTTTTATTTCCATCATTGCTTCCTCGAAGTACAGATTGATGAGTAGGGGCGAAAAGATACAGCCTTGTCTTACACCCTTCTTAATACGAGCACTTCGTTCTTGATCGTCCACTCTTATTATTCCCTCTTGGTTGTTGTACATATTGTATATGACCCGTCTCTCCCTATAGCTTACCCCACCTTTTTTCAGAATCTCGATCAGCTTGCACCATTTTATATTGTCGAACGCTTTTTTCAGGTCGACAAATCCTATGAAAGTATCTTGATTTTTCTTTAGCCTTGCTTCCATTATTAGCCGTAACGTCAAAATTGCCTCTCTCGTCCCTTTACTTTTCCTAAAGCCAAACTGATCGTCACCTAGCGCATTCTCAATTTTCTTTTCCATTCTTCTGTATATTATTCTTGTAAGCAGCTTCGATGCATGAGCTGTTAAGCTGATTGTGCAATAATTCTCGCTCTTGTCAGCTCTTGCCGTCTTCGGAATTGTGTGGATGATGCTTTTCCGAAAGTCTGATGGTATGTCGCCAGACTCATATATTCTACACACCAACGTGAATAGTCGTTTTGTTGCCACTTCCCCCAATGATTTTAGAAATTCTGATGGAATGTTATCTATCCCTTCTGCCTTATTTGACCGTAAGTCCTCCAAAGCTCTTTTAAATTCCGATTCTAATACTGGATCCCCTATCTCTTCTAAATCGACTCCTGTTTCTTCTTCTATCACATCAGACAAATCTTCACCCTCATAGAGGCTTTCAATGTATTCTTTCCACCTATCTGCTCTCTCCTCTGCATTTAACAGTGGAATTCCCGTTGCAATCTTAATGTTACCACCGTTGCTTTTAATGTCACCAAAGGTTGTTTTGACTTTCCTGTATGCTGAGTCTGTCCTTCCGACAATCATATCTTTTTCGATGTCTTCACATTTTTCCTGCAGCCATTTCGTCTTAGCTTCCCTGCACTTCCTATTTATTTCATTCCTCAGCAACTTGTATTTCTGTATTCCTGATTTTCCCGGAACATGTTTGTACTTCCTCCTTTCATCAATCAACTGAAGTATTTCTTCTGTTAGCCATGGTTTCTTCGCAGCTACCTTCTTTGTACCTATGTTTTCCTTCCCAACTTCTGTGATGGCCCTTTTTAGAGATGTCCATTCCTCTTCAACCGTACTGCCTACTGCGCTATTCCTTATTGCTGTATCTATAGCGTTAGAGAACTTCAAACGTATCTCGTCATTCCTTAGTACTTCCGTATCCCACTTCTTTGCGTATTGATTCTTCCTGACTAATGTCTTGAACTTCAACCTACTCTTCATCACTACTATATTGTGATCTGAGTCTACATTTGCTCCTGGGTACGCCTTACAATTCAGTATCTGATTTCGGAATCTCTGTCTGACCATGATGTAATCTAATTGAAATCTTCCCGTATCTCCCGGCCTTTTCCAAGTATACCTCCTCCTCTTGTGATTCTTGAACAGGGTATTCGCTATTACTAGCTGATACTTGTTACAGAACTCAATTAGTCTTTCTCCTCTTTCATTCCTTGTCCCAAGCCCATATTCTTGCCGGCCGAAGTGGCCGTGCAGTTAAAGGCGCTGCAGTCTGGAAGCGCAAGACCGCTACGGTCGCAGGTTCGAATCCTGCCTCTGGCATGGATGTTTGTGATGCCCTTAGGTTAGTTAGGTTTAACTAGTTCTAAGTTTTAGGGGACTAATGACCTCAGCAGTTGAGTCCCATAGTGCTCAGAGCCATTGGAACCATTTTTGAACCCATATTCTCCTGTAACCTTTTCTTCTACTCCTTCCCCTACAACTGCATTCCAGTCGCCCATGACTATTAGATTTTCTTCCCCCTTTACATACTGCATTACCCTTTCAATATCCTCATACACTTTCTCTATCTGTTCATCTTCAGCTTGTACGTCGGCATGTATACCTGAACTATCGTTGTCGGTGTTGGTCTGCTGTCGATTCTGATTAGAACAACCCGGTCACTGAACTGTTCACAGTAACACACCCTCTGCCCTACCTTCCTATTCATAACGAATCCTACACCTGTTATACCATTTTCTGCTGCTGTTGATATTACCCGATACTCATCTGACCAGAAATCCTTGTCTTCCTTCCACTTCACTTCACTGACCCCTACTATATCTAGATTGAGCCTTTGCATTTCCCTTTTCAGATTTTCTAGTTTCCCTACCACGTTCAAGCTTTGAATAATCAACGAAAGGATAACGTTCTACGAGTCGGGGCGTGGAATGTCAGATCTTTTTCTCATGATAACCTCCCCCTTGGCAGTCCCCTCCCAGAGATCCGAATGGGGGACTATTCCGGAATCTTTTGCCAATGGAAAGATCATCATGACACTTCTTCAATTACAGGCCACATGTCCTGTGGATACACGTTACGTGTCTTTAATGCAGTGGTTTCCATTGCCTTCTGCATCCTCATGTCGTTGATCATTGCTGATTCTTCCGCCTTTAGGGGCAATTTCCCACCCCTAGGACAAGAGAGTGCCCTGAATCTCTATCCGCTCCTCTGCCCTCTTTGACAAGGCCGTTGGCAGAATGAGGCTGACTTCTTATGCCGGAAGTCTTCGGCTGATAATTTATCAAAATTTAGGCAGTGGCGGGGATCGAACCCGGGACCGAAGACGTTTTGATTATGAATCAAAGACGCTACCCCTAGGCCACGTGTAGTGCACATAAAATACACAGAAGGCACACATACAGGATAAAAGTTGGCCACAGTATTAAAACACTCCAGAACGAAGACACTTTACAACCACTATAAAAGACAAAGCACACACAGAAGAATAAAAGCTACTGGAACGGACCTGCAGAGGGGGAGGAGGACTGAGAGGAGGGAAAAAGAGGGGAGAGGCAGGTGCAACGGGGGAGGGAGATTGGAGGGGGTGGGATGAAAAGAAAAGGGGGTCATGGGCGTACCAAGGGGCAGGAGATGGGCAGGGTGGGAGATGGAGAGGGAAGACAAATCAGAAGGGAGTGCAGAGACACACAAGGGGTACCTGTAAATGGTGGGAGGGGGGGGGGGTAGAGGATGGAAGAAAACTTTTCAGGGGAAGGGAAGAGGAAAGGAGAGGGAGTCTTGAGGAGTAGGAGGGGGGAAGGTAGGGTTAGAGTTGGCAGGAGGGGTAGATATCAGGGCGAAGTTCATCATTTGGGAGGGGTAGATGCCGTAAGCTGCGTGAGGAAAGGAGGTGTAGGGTTTGGAGATGGAGAGATGGTGGGACACCACAGTAAAGGCATGGCAACAGGCTGGGGGTAGAGAGGATAGAAGACACCAGGGGGTGGGGCCATCGAGTCTGAGGACAGTGAACAATGTGCAGATGTGTTTGAGGAAAAGGAGCAGATGTGGGAAGGGAATGAGGTCGTAGAGGATCCTTGTGGCGGATGGGAGGCGGGTACGGAAGGCGAGGCGGATTGCATGATGTTGAAGGATTTAGAGGGCTTTGTAGAATCTGGGAGGGGCAGAATTCCAGGCGACACTGGCATAACAAAGGTTGGGGCGAATCAAGGATTTGTAGGTGTGAAGGATGGTGGAAGGATGCAGTCCCCATGTCCGAGTATCAGGAGGCAGAATCTATTGAGGGCATTGTGTTGGACTGGAGACTGCTAGTTCACAGTGTCAGCTTTATAAAAAAAAAAATTGGCGTGGAGACGCATGCGCGTTGGTGGCTATCACAGGAGCATTCTCTATCGAAGTGCTCGGCCTCTGCAAATACTGTCCCATTTGTGGCGCACAGGCGCATATGTAAAGGTGAAACCCTCTGTCGACATTGTGTGAAAGCCTGGAGCACTACAGCAACACTTCTGTAGTCCGTTGAACTTCTCCTTATTCCGCAGCGTCGCTTCTTCAAATCTTCTACCTTTCCAGGAACTTCTAACCAGTCTCGATATTTGAAATTGTCAACAGCATAGCTGGTGGTGTCGAACGTTAGATACGTTCTCTACTTCCCAACAACACTTGACTACTCGATTTCATTATTCAATGGATAACTGTATCTCTGCTAATTTTCTTTACAATCGTGCAACAAACAGTTTATTGTTCTGTTACAAAGTATGTGAACACTATATTAAAATACCCCATTTATTGGAAAACTATTTAGATTCCATAAAAATCATTGCAGATGCGGACGACTTCATTACTTCCATTAAATATGCAGTTCGGAAGCTATGGTGTAATACTGAAACGTTTTTTATTCATTATATGGTTTTTAAGCACAATATTACACTACTGGCCATTAAAATTGCTACACAAAGAAGATATGCAGATGATAAACGGGTATTCATTGGACAAATATATTATACTAGAACTGACATGTGATTACATTTTCACTCAATTTGAGTGCATAGATCCTGAGAAATCAGTACCCAGAACAACCACCTCTGGTCGTAATAACGGCCTTGATACGCCTGGGCATTGAGTCAAACAGAGCTTGGATGGCGTGTACGGGTACAGCTGCCCATGCAGCTTCAACATGATATCACAGTTCATCAGGAGTAGTGACTGGCGTATTGTGACGAGCCAGTTGCTCGGCCACCATTGACCAGACGTTTTCAATTGGTGAGAGATCTGGAAAATGTGCTGACCAGGGCAGCAGTCGAACATCCAGAAAGGCCCGTGCAGGACCTGCAACATGCGGTCGTGCACTATCCTGCTGAAATGTAGGGTTCCGCAGGGATCGAATGAAGGGTAGAGCCACGGGTCGTAACATATCTAAAATGTAACGTCCACTGTTCAAAGAGCCGTCAATGCGAACAAGAGGTGACCGACACGTGTAACCAATGGCACCCCATACCATCACACCGGGTGATACGCCAGTATGGCGATGACGAATACACGCTTCCAATGTGCGTTCACCGCGATGTCGCCAAACACGGATGTGACCATCATGTTGCTGTAAACAGAACCTGGATTCATCCCAAAAATGACGTTTTGCCATTCGTGCACCCAGGATCGTCGTTGAGTACACCAACGCAGGCGCTCCTGTCTTTGATGCACCGTCAAGGGTAACCGCAGCTATGGTCTCCGAGCTGATAGTCCATGCTGCTGCAAACGTCGTCGAACTGTTAGTGCAGATGGTTGTTTCTTGCAAACGTCCCCATCTGCTGACTCAGGGATCGAGAGGTGGCTGCACGATCCGTTACAGCCATGCGAATAAGATGCCTGTCATCTCGACTGCTAGTGATACGAGGCCGTTGGGATCCAGCACGGCGTTCCGTATTACCCTCCCGACCCCACCGATTCCATATTCTGCTAACAGTCATTGGATATCGACCAACGCGAGCAACAATGTCGCGATACGATAAACCGCAATCGCAATAGGCTACAATCCGACCTTTATCAAAGTCAGAAACGTAATATGGTACGCATTACTCCTCCTTACACGAGGTATCACAACGTCTCACCAGGCAACGCCGGTCAACTGCTGTTTGTGTATGAGAAATCGGTTGGAAACTTTCCTCATGTCAGCACGTTGTAGGTGTCGCCACCGGCGCCAACCTTGTGTGAATGCTCTGAAAAGCTAATCATTTGCATATCACAGCATCTTCTTCCTGTCGGTTAAATTTCGCGTCTGTAGCACGTCAACTTCGTGGTGTAGCAATTTTAATGGTGAGTAGTGTATATTCCCAGTAGCGCCTGATCCGATACTAAGATGGCTGCCGTGCTTACGTATGAATGCGATTGTAACATATTTTAGGATATACAGTCTGAATAAATGTGATCATTTCTGCAACGATATGCCACGACTCGCTGTTTCGGAGACCCAAATTGCGTGGGCGAGCAGAAGGGAAGAAAATTACACGGCGCCGACCTTCGCGGCATGACATTTTCGTCATCGGAAATGTCATCATGAGGTCTGAGTGACATTATGAAGCGCAGGACAACTGCGCAGTGTCAGACACGGCGCCGCTGCTGCCGTGAAGCGCCGCGTTCCGCTGCGGACTTGGCCCACCGGGGCGCCCCGCGTATTCGCTGCTGCCGCTGCCCTTATCGGCTTCCCAGCCCTGGCTGTCGCTGAATACAGTGTTCCGCCTCCGGCAGATGACTTCCGGCACTGAGCAATGCGTCACCACTGTCCTCTGTTGGAATGACAGAGATATGGTAACGCGTGTGTTACAAACAGGGGTAGCATTAGCGCTCCGATAACAGCCACAGCTCCGCGTATAAATATCCTATTTGATCAAAGTATTAGGACACCCCCGCATAGTGCGGAATTGACTACTAGATGTCACGAGAGGCAGATCCTCCCACATAAAAGGGGGCAAACAGTATTTTGTTGTTAGCAGAGAATAGGTCGGAGAGCTCTGTGACTTCGAGTGTGAACTAATCATTAGATGTGAACTGAGTAACAAATACGTCAAGAACATTTCAACACTTGTAAAGCTGCCCTAGTTCACTCTCGGCGATGTGATCGTGAAGTTGAAAAGTGAATGATTCACCACTGATAAACCAAGAGCAGACAGACTTTATGTACACACGTAAAAAAAAAAAAAAAAAAAAAAAAAGCTTTGCATCACCCTGGTTCTCAGAACTCTTGAAGACAGACTTTGACTGTGGATATTGTATCACAGACACAGTCCCTAATCTGTTCAGAGATATCTCTAAACTCGTTCCGCGCGGGATTAGCCGAGCGGTCTCAGGCGCTGTAGCCATGGACTGTGCGGCTGGTCCCGGAGGAGGTTCGAGTCCTCCCTCGGGCATGGGTGTATGTGTTTGTCCTTAGGATAATTTAGGTTAAGTAGTGTGTAAGCTTAGGGGCTGATGACCTTAGCAGTTAAGTCCCGTAAGATTTCACACACATTCGAACATTTTTTGAACTAAACCCGTTCAAAGACGTAAACAACAATGCATGACCAGCGCCTGTTAGAGGGAAGCGTTCCGGCAGCCGATTGGTTCCAGTCATTCCACCAGGACGTACACGGCTCGTGTTGTCTGTAGTTCAACCATGCTTAGACGGTCAATACCGCTGTTCGGTCGCGTACGCATTGTTACTTTCTACCAGGAAGGGCTCTCAGCAAGGGAAGTGTCCAGGCGTCTCGGAGTGAACCAAAGTGATTTTGTTCGGACGTGGAGGAGATGCAGAGAGACAGGAACTATCGATGACATGCCTCGCTCAGGCCGCCCAGGGGCTACTACTGCAGTGGATGACCGCTACCTACGGATTGTGGCTCTCAGGAATCCTGATAGCAACGCCACCACGTTGAATAATGCAGCCACAGGACGTCGTGTTACGACTCAAACTGTGCGCAATAGGCTGCATGATGCGCAACTTCACACCTGACATCCATGGTGAGGTCTATCTTTGCAACGACGACACCATGCAGCGCGGTACAGATGGGCCCAACAACATGCCGAATGGAGCGCTCAGGATTGGTATCACGTTCTCTTCACCGATGAGTGTCGCATATGCCTTCAACCAGACAATCGTCGGAGACATGTTTGGAGGCAACCCGGTCAGGCTGAACGCCCTAGACACACTGTCCAGCGAGTGCAGCAAGGTGGAGTTTCCCTGCTGTTTTGGCGTGGTATTATGTGGGGCCGACGTACGCCGCTGGTGGTCATGGAAGGCGCCGTAACGGCTGTACGATACGTGAATGCCATCCTCCGACCGATAGTGAAACCATGACGGCAGCATATTGGCGAGGCATTCGTCTTCATGGACGACAATTCGCTCCAGCATCGTGTACATCTTGTGAATGGCTTCCTTCAGGATAGCCGGCCGGAGTGGCCGAGCGATTCTAGTCGCTACAGTTTGGAACCGCGTGACCGCTACGATCGCAGCTTCGAATCCTGCCTCGGGCATGGATGTGTGTGATGTCCTTAGGTTAGTTAGGTTTAAGTAGTTCCAAGTTCTAGGGGACTGATGACCACAGCCATTTGAACCATTTTTTCCTTCAGGATAACGACATCGCTCGACTAGAGTGGCCAGCATGTTCTCCAGACATGAACTCTATCGAACATACCTGGGATGGATTGAAAACGACTGTTTATGGACGACGTGACCCACCAAGCACTCTGAGGGATCTACGCCGAATCGCCGTTGAGGAGTGGGACAATCTGGACCAACAGTGCCTAGATGAACGTGTGGATAGTGTGCCACGACGAATACAGGCATGCATCAATGCAAGAGGACGTGCTACTGGGTATTAGAGGTACCGGTGTGTACAGCAATCTGGACCACCACCTCTGAAGGTCTCGCTTTATGGTGGTACAACAAGCAATGTGTGGTTTTCATGAGCAATAAAAAGGGCGGAATTGATGTTTATGTTGATCTCTGTTCCTATTTTCTATATAGGTTCCGAAAATCTCGGAACCGAGGTGATACAAAACTTTTTTTGATGTGCGTTTTAGTGGATAGGTCCTGTCGAGTAGTACAGATGTTGCGTGGAAAAAAATTCCATGAAATGAACGGAAGGAATCACTCGTGAGTTACCATGACTATGTGTAAGGAATTACAAAGAACAGGACGGAATAGTCGAGCAGCTCTTCGTAAGCCATATATTTCTGATGTCAGTGCGAAGCCACTCTTGAGGTAATGTAAAGAGCGACTTGTCTGGATAGTTGGTAAGTGGAAACGTGTGATTTCGAGTCATGGATCACACTGTACCTTGTGACAATCCCATGGGAGCGTTTGGGTTTGGTGAATACTTGCAGCTGAAATCATTAGTGCCTACAGTGAAGTACAGAGGAGGTGGTGCTGCTGTACGGGGGTGTGTCTCTTGGCGCTTAAGAAAACGCTAAGTGCTGAAGGATACGAACACATTTTACAGCATTTTGTGCTGGTACAGTAGAAAAACAATTCGGAACGATGATTGTATGTATAAGTATGACGTTGCACCCTGTCATAAAGAAACGTATGTGGGGCAATGGTTTGTGCACAGTAAAATTCCTGAAATCGACTAGCGTAACGCTAAGTCCCAAGATGTACCCAATGGAGCACTTTTGGGATGAATTAGAACGTTAACTTCGTTTCTGACCTCAGTTTCCAATATAACTGCCTTCTCTGGTTTCGGCTCTTGAGGAACAGCTGCCATTCATCCGCAGTAGGGTTGGCATAATGGAGAGTGATATATCGAAATGCCGATATATCGCAGTCAGTTATGCGATATTTTTAATCGGTACTTGTCCAGACAATAAATCGGTAACACCGATATCTTGGACGATATAATTCCTTGATTTTATTATTATAACCATCAGCTAACTCATAATAGAGAAAACTCAGCACTAGTTTATTTTTAACATTGAACCATTTACAATATAAGAACGGAATCCACGGTTTTTTAGTTTGAAATTCTTAGATAAATTTTGAATATTTCTAAAGAAAAGTTGGTAGAAACGTTTGATATGGAAGCTAATACAGAGAGAATAACTTTAGACAAGGAAGATACTTCTCCAGGATTGTCAGTATATTTAGAATGCCACTTCACGGACCGTTAGGAGATATCCCATTCACAGTTCAGAGGCAAATATCTCAACCTAAACTATGTGATCCGGACATCCCCGAAAACATACGTTTTTCATATTAGGTGCATTGTGCTGCCACCTGCTGTCAGGTACTCCATATCAGCGACCTCAGTAGTCATTAGACATCGTGAGAGAGCGGAATGTGGCGCTCCGCAGAACACAAAGACTTCGAACGTGATCAGATGACTGGGTGTTACTTGTGTCATACGTATGTATGCTAGATTTCCACACTCCTAAATATCCCTAGGTCCACTGTTTCCGATGTGATAGTGAAGTGGAAACGTGAAGGGACGCGTACAGCACAAAAGCGTACTTCGTCTGTTCACTGATGGAGAACGCCGACAGTTGAAGAGGGTCGTAATGTTTAATACGCAGACATCTATCTAGACCATCACACAGCAATTCCAAACTGCATCAGGATCCACTATAAGTACTATGACAGTTAGGCGGGAGGTGAGAAAACTTGGAAAAACATTGTGTGGAATGACGAATCACGGTACACAATGTGGCGATCCGATGTGGCGATGGCAGGGTGTGGGTATGGCGAATGACCGGTGGACGTAATCTGCGAGCTTGTGTAGTGCCAACAGTACAATTCGGAGGCGGTGGTGTTAATTGCGTGGTCGTGTTTTTCATGGAGGGAGCTTGCACCCCTCGTTTTGCGTGGCAGTATCACAGCACTGGCCTACAGTGATGTTTTAAGCACCTTCTTGCTTTCCACTGTTGAAGTAGGATGGCGATTGCATCTTTCAACACGATCGAACACCTGTTCATAATGCACGGCCTGTGGCGGAGTGGTTACACGACAATAACATCCGTGTAATTGACTGGCCTGTACAGAGTCCTGACCTGAATCCAATAGAACACCTTTGGGATGTTTTGGAACACCGACTTCGTGCCAGGTCACACCAACCGACATCGAAACCTCTTCTCAGTGCAGCACTCCGTGAAGAATGGGGTGCTATTCCCCAAGAAACGTTCCAGCATGTGATTGAAGGTATGCCTACGAGAGTGGAAACTGTAATCAAGCCTAAGGGTGGGCCAACACCATACTGAATTCCAGCATTGCCGATCAAAGGCGTCACGAACTTGTAAGTAATTTTCAGTCCGGTGTCCGGATACTTTTGAACACATAGTGCAGCTCCAGTCTGCATCAGATAACCAGAAATTGTTTATCTGTTGTAGGGACTTCAGTTCCGGCAGGAAGACTAATTTCAAAAGCTGGTGAAGCGATTTCTGCACAGAGAAATAGATTAAAAGCAGAACCTGAGAACAGATTAATTTCTTTAAGTTCTTCAGAAAATAATTTTAGGGATCGGTAATTTTTTAATTTATTTGTATATTTTGAATAATTTTTTCTGTCTCTCATTCATCCCAAAAGCGGTCAATTGGGCGCATATGCTGTACTATAATTTTTTCGAAGATTTATCTTTTCTGTGTAAAGTAGTATGTAACTGAATTCGGTTTTTCTAAATTTTTTATAATTTTTAAAATCCATTCATTGCAGTTTTGGATAGCTTGTGGAATCATAACGTTGTTATGTGGATTTTAAAACTAGATTTTTCGCCCCAGTACCGTTAGTTATCATTCGAGTGACCATCGATATGGATATACAGTGAGGCATCGTACATGTCTTTAGTTGTACCATTCCTAATCCACTAATCCACATACATCCGGACATCTCATTGATTATGACCTCAGTCGAGTTCGAGCTGCCATTATGGCTAATGGTGGACATACGCTATATTGATGGCCGGATACATTTCCTCTGGTAGCTAACTTTATACTTTGTTCTTTACGAAAACTTTTGTATGGTAGGCTACGATGGATAAATTGCGAGAATAATCCCAACAGTCTGCACTCGGTGCTTCGTTGAGCACTGGAAAAGAGTTTTGCTTACATCAGATCTAGTCTCATTGTGCACTGGATTTCGCTGAGATACATAATCTGAACATTGACAGTAAGGGTGTCGAATGGGATTACTACTACTGTTACCAAATAAATTCTCAAATGGCAATTAATTTAATAACGGATGCCACCTCATTTTTCCTTTGTGCTTCAGGGTTAAATCAGAAAATTGCACATATAGCTGAAGTTGTTAATAAAACTGATGCCGCATGAGAACCAGAAAGATTCATAACTGAACATCTATTCCAACTCCGCGATGTTTAACTACAGTTCCGAGTCCCTCTGTTACCGTAACTAATATCAGCGTCTTTCAGTGGCGGTAGTCTCTTTGTTTTTTAAGGTTGAGTAAAAAGTACACTGTTTTTGTTCTACTGACTTCTTTTTATTTGTGTCTAGTTTTCGACTTACTGGGCCATCTTCGGGAAACAACTGACTAGCGTCTGAAGAGGCACTAGTTCTTAAGTAATCGAACATTATAAGCAAAGTTGCAATCCATTTGCATAGGGTGTTGTGGATCAAACTTGTTTCTTAACGCTGAAATTACACTTTACACAATGGCCAATATTAAGCACAATTGATAATTAACGACACATTTTACAGGTTAAATGGTTGTAATATTATGTTTTGTGAGGTCTTGATAGTGGCAGAGAATCTGTTAAACTGAGAACTCTTCATTTATGTTGTCTAAAAACATGTTTTTTAACATTGTAAATTAAGCTTTAGGCAATGGACAGTATTATATACAATAACTAAAATACACAATCTTGCGGTATTACAAATTACATGGCTATGATGCCTTAGTTCTCGAGGTCGTGACACCTGGTTGAGAGTTACCTGAGTACTACAACTTACGTTGCGCAACAAACAATTTTTTGCATTGTAAATTACTTTTTTATGCAATGGGTAATGTTAAACACAATACACGGTTAAAATATTCAGTACTAAAGTATTACAAGTTATATTGTTGAAGTTTATGGGGTAAGTATCTTTGGATACCATCAAGAGTTACTCGAGGCTCTTCACAGATCCAGTATTTTCATGAATTTAAAGTTCTGAGATATTCACACTACGATGGTTTACATGTTCTCTTCAAAGAACACCGAGCGGGACTTACGAATTTTCCTGTAAGTTCCGCACAATGTTCTAGTTACTCAGTTGTTTAGATTCCCAATGGCTGTTTTAAAATGAAATGGTATTGAAAATACAAAAATCAGCTGGAATAAAGTTTCGAGTACGGTCGGTGTAGCTTTCTATTAAATTGTTTTATTAATAATTAATATTTAAAGTTATCAATATTACTGCCTATTTGTAGAAGAGGCTTCGATGTCTACCCCAGCCCATGGACATATTGTCCTAACAACACAGGACTATCCACGCTCAGTGAAACGATTCAAAGCATGCAAATATAGTTAACATATTATTAAATTTCTGGCTTTCTTATTGGCTTCAAACATAACATACGGAAAAAATCCAAAAACTGTAACATTACATTATAATTATAGCATATTTGTGGTACACATTTAATAATTTTTTTCAAAATATATTCATTTAATATTTGTTCTGTAAGAACTCGAGTATTTTACAAATTATCATATATGAATACTTTAGTACGGTACAGATGAATACTGTCATTTAAGTCTCTTTTTCAAAAATTTTCAGTTCAGATGATATCAGTGTTTTTCTCATTGTCTTTTCTCATTACTCCCAGAATATTTATACAGACCCACTAAGATATACATCGCTGACGTGCTGGGAGTGGAATGTCTGTAATATTATCAGAGACTTCATTCGCTCCTCGCGTCCATGGTGAACAGTGGTGTCTTTTACCTGTGCATATATTCGCCCAATAAAATTTAAGTCTAGAAACCGTGTCGTATCTCATTTATATCGTACCCGCATCATACTCGATTTCCACTTATTAAATAGGGTAGAGGATAAATTGCATTCTTCGAGAAGATGTTTTAGGATGTCGTAAAAGTAAAAGAATGATATGTATAATCAAATGCAGAGGGCATCCTCTGTACTTTTTTTAATGAAATAAGTCTATGAAAATGTAGAAGCTCTGATGTTTAAAAACCAGTACCAAAAAACAACTACGATACCAAGAAGAAAAATTATTTTTCCATAAAATTACGCTTTCTAGATGAAAATTTAACACTCTAGGGATAACATAATAACGATGTGCGGAAATTGTCTCTGCCAGTAGCGTTTTCTGTGTATAATAAATGTGTGCTATCTGAATGTTTGTTTGACTGGACCAGTGCGTGCAATGTCGAGCCCGGGGTGAAATTGCGGTTGTCGCTAGCTGCCGAGTTTGCACCGCTCGCGCTTCATTCGCGAGTTATCACAAGCACTGTGCGATAGACTCTCCGTGCTATTGATTATCAATCCTAATAAAGGTCAGCGGTACAGGAGTTGCCGCAAGTGACTAGCTAAGTTTTACGCCAATGTCGCTGGACTCTGTGGTTTCGCTGCCCTCGCCATAGCCACACGAAATTCAGGGGTCAGCAGAAAGGTCACCGGCCGCCCGCGGCTATTTTGAGAAGTGGAGTGCATTGCACGCCGGTGTTATTGCCCGCCTCCGTTCTCATGCCCGTTTGTGGTTGCTGGTACAAACCGTGACGCAGCTTCCATCAGTTTTCTGTCTGTTTATATGTCATCCTTTATTACGTCAGACCCTGAACTAACACTTTCATTCCTACAAACCATACGTCATACTCTGTTTTGCATACGTAAATCTTGGTCTGCTACAGTTTTCCCCCTCTACTGTTCCCTCGACGATATGTCGCAACTTCGGAGTTTTCCATGATCTTCTCCGTTACTATGCAAGGAGTATTTTACTGGCACATCCGTAGCTGAAAAAGTACTTTCTTTTTTAATAGGCGCTTCAGAGTTAGACCTTGTTATCTGATTTATTTATCTTTCACTCTTGCTACTAATTTCGTGGTCGTAGCAATCGTATACAAAAATAGTAAGGACATCATAAAGATAGAATTCCGGTAAACAGCATTGTACTGTTATTAAATCATGTAACAGAAAATCGAAGATTAATCTCTACCATGAACAAACGTACTTTTGGTGAAACATAGGTACATAATCTGCGATCAAATAGCTCTAGGTCGACAGTGCTATAAATTATGACGCACCCGACGATTCTGAAATTACCAAGAAGTACAAAAATATAATCCACACAATTTGGATAAATATATGAGCAACATTTGTTATTCAGAGCAGGATGTATCTCATTAGCATCACTTTGATACAACTGTATAAAACACTGAGATACATGCAAAGATCATCAAAACGAAGACAGTAATTAGTACAAGTAGAAAGAACGGAAACAATACTTTGTTTGTTTTTGTTGTTTCATTCCCCTCGCACAAGACGACCGCGGTTGGGTCGCAAGCGATTACAATTCGCCGCTCTTCAAACAAACGATTTTAAAAATGTTCATTATTTTAAAATAGCGGTAAAATTTAACGTTTTTATAAAAATAAAACATAACTGGTGAGTTTCGTTGGTTAAAAGATTAAATTCCTATTTTGTTGATTGTAATATTTATACAACGAAGAACGAAGTGATGAGGTTATGTAGACTGACAGGAGGTATTATGGGAGTTTTAAGGTTTTGTGTGGTGTGCAGTTTGAGTTTTATGTGGATGGATGTTTAGCTGAGAAGTCTGGGAAGGTTATCATGGAGAGGTTCCGAACCAAGCCTTAGAGTGTGAGTGGAGGGGAGGGTAGGAGAGCTGGCAACTTGATGAGAGACGGGTTCTGCTAGAACTGGTAAGACGCGTATACAGGGTGTTCGGAAATCCCCGTTACAAATTTCTACGGCTTGTATATGGGAGCGAGTACATCATATTCTGAATAGGATCTATGTCCGAAAACGTCATTCAAGACGCTACAGACCATCGAAGTTATAGACCCCGGTGCCTGTATATATATAAGGTGATTCTGTGATGATGTTACAGATTCCCAAGGATGAAAGTATCTCAAAGATAAAAGTATCAATTTGAGGCAAGAGTCCCTGCACCAGAAGCGAACGAGTCGAAAGTTATAGCCGAAAACCGTTCTGATACCTCTTACAGTGGGATACATGTACCGCTATTGCCCTAGCTAAGATTGTGGGGTAGGCAACTTGCAGAGATGGTAGTATGGACAAAACAAGGAAAAGAGTCTAGTGAACATGGGCTCTAAAATGCATACTTAATAGCTACGAGCACTTGTTCAGTGGAGGAGACGTGTTTCACACTACCGAAGATGAACTAGTGCTCACAGCTCCTCAGGTATGCAGTTTAGAGCCTGTGTTTATTAGACCTTTTTTTCTTTGAAACTTCATTATTTAAATGTGTGTGTCAGTACTTAAATTGCTGAGTGACTGAGAAGATGAAACTTCTACGTTATTTGACTCTGAAACAGCTGAGTAAAACTGAACGTACTGAGCCTACTTTCTCTTTACTTTTTCTTATCATGTCAACACTGACCCATAAAATTCTAGCGCAATGCAATCTGACTGCTCAAAAAAAATTACAACCTGACTTCAAATAATTAATTCAAAAGAATGGCCTTGACTAAAAAGAAATCTTAACAATAACCTATACATTTCATTAAGCACTTACCTCACAAAAATCTTCATTACGCGAACTACTGCAATACAGCGAGCGTCAATACTGCCAGTTAAATAAAAGATTCTAACTACTGAAGCCACTATCTACTAATAGGCATGTGGTTAACAAAGGAAAGATATTGTTGCACACCAAATAATGTATTTTTTACCTTAATAATGTGGCATCCAGTTCAAACACGAATATAAATCGTCATTGACATCTAGTGCAAACGTATATAATCATGAATAATATTCAATCTCCAAGTCGAACATCCACAGATCGTTAGCTTACACTAACACTTCAGACCCCTACCCTCCATCAATGCTAACTTTTCACATCTAACATCCATCACTGCTGGCTGTTCACTTCCAACTGCCCAACAGTACTACCATCACTGCTGGCGACTAACTTCCAACTGCCCAACACTACTGGCGATTAATTTCCAACAACGAGTCCGACCAGCCACAGAGTCTCTTCCAAAGAAAGCACAGCCAGAGATCCAATGCAAAGCGCTACACAGCGCTGCCAACACAGAAGCAGCCCACTTACATCTTGTCTTGATCCGTACTATCACCTCTGAAAGTTGCATATGCTACATTCTTAACAACGGTACCGGTAAATGTATTCCACTGTCAGAGGCATCAGAACGGCTTTTGCCTATAACTTTCGACTCGTTCGTTTCCGGTGGAGCAACTCTTACCTCAAATTGATGCATTTATACGTAACCATTAGCCTTGAAAGCTTGTAACATCATAACGAAATGACACTGTACATAAATTTACCGGCGTCGAAGCCTATAGCTTTGACGCTCTGTAGCGTCGTTGGATGGCGTTTCGGGAGTTTCTTATTCAAAGTATTATGTATTCACACTCGTCTACAAGTTTGTAACAGGAATTTCTGAAGACCCTGAATAACTGGGAAGATCTCATAGTCGATTAAAGAGAAGTGACGGAAGTTTCATTGGGAGAGAAAATGGTTCAAATGGCTCTGAGCACTATGGGACTTAACATCTATGGTCATCAGTCCCCTAGAACTTAGAACTACTTAAACCTAACTAACCGAAGGACATCACACACATCCATGCCCGAGGCAGGATTCGAACCTGCGACCGTAGCAGTCGCGCGGCTCCGGACTGAGCGCCTAGAACCGCTAGACCACCGCGGCCGGCTTCATTGAGAGAGAATGGAGAGTGTGTGTAGGTGTAGTGTTGAGGGAATGTGTTGGTTTAGGGGCGGCAAAGTATTAATCTCGAAGAGCAGCGGGGGAGCTACTGGGTGTTTAGTGTCAAGTCTGCATGTGGAGAAAGGCACGTGGATCCGGAGGGTTAGTTGGAGTGCGTGGCCTTCTAGGATCTGTTGGGCCTGATAGAATTTTGGACGAGCAGAAATCCCAGAGTTATTTTCGTAGCAGAGGATGGGGAGGATCAGGAATTTATAGGTGTAGACGACTATGGAAAGGTCAGTAGTTTTATAGCATTATAAGTTAATAATTCAACATCACGTACAGATAAATGGCTTCTAGTTGCACATTTGCTGACGCGAATAAATGAGGTATAGCCGGACGAAGATCTTTAATTTGTAGGAAACAGGTGTATTTCAGAAAATAATCGTGAGGCTGACATCTAGTTTGAGAGGAGAAAGGAACGTGCAACGCTCGAAACAAGTAGTGTTCTAACTGTATTACATCAGAAAAATAATGTAGCTACAATGCAACCGGAAAAGTGATTAAAAGCTGCGGGAGAATGGGGCAAAAGGTAATGAAACTTGTCAGTGAAACTATTGGGAAAGATCACTTGGAACAGAAAGCCTGTGACTTACGTTTATGTTAAGCCTCGCAGAGCGCCAATGTGCCACTTGTAATCATTACGGGCTGGTGTTTAGACGAAGATTGTCACAGTATAAATATGACAGTCTAAACCGCTCTCTCACAGCATCAGACGATCGTAGTCGCCACTACGTTAAACACCAGTTATCTCCTGCCGCGGGCGAGTGCTACCTCCATAGCCAGCCGGACCGTTGCTACAACATCAACAGCCGCAATCTATGCGTCACCGCCTGCTTCCTTTGCAACAACACGGTTAACGACTGCCTGTTGGACGTTCACAGGACCTTTCCACAGCAGTTCCGTATCGCCAACGGTGTCCCCGGCCGCCCAGGCAACAGCACCATCACCACTAGAAATCCCTGCACCAGCCGCATCCTTGGCAGCAGCGTCAGCAACGTCATTAGCTGCAGCACCGCCAGCAGCAACTGCCCCACCATCATCGTCAGTAGCCACAACAACACCAGCAACAACACTAGCAGCAAGGCATGCAACGATAATCTTTTCTTTTTATTGGGCAACAGCCATGTAATAACGTTTAAATGAGATTTCCCCCATTTCACTGTTAAAACTTCTTTATTTAATATTACTGTATTGATTTCGGTCTTAAGACATTATCAAGTACGCCATGCTGGTATAATTAGACTTTCTTAAGACAAGTCATCGTCAAGATCTGTTGAACTGAGAGTCCCAGCGGGTAGATAAGTGCAAAATCACCGAAACGTATGGCAGACAGGTAGCAAACATATTTTCGAGCCATAAAACAACGGAGCCATAGAATGAACATCAGTAGAGTAGTTCATATTCACTGCATATGTATCCGAAGATAGCAAGAGCAGATAAGTGCGAGAATTATCGCACTACCAGCTTGACACCTCATGTGTCACGTTGCTAACAAGAATAGTTCACAGAAGAATGGAAAACTGAGGATCTTTTGTATGATGATCAGATGGGCTTTAGAAAAGATAATGAGATCAGAGGCAGTCGTTACGTTGTACTCGATAATGGACGCAAGAGTGAAGAAAAATCAAAACACTTTCATAGGATTTGTCGACATCTAAAAAGCGTTAGACTATGTGAAATGATGCAAGAAGTTCGAAATTCTGAGGAAAATGAGAGTAAGCTGTAGGGGACGACGGGTAATATACAATAAGTACGAGAACTAAGAGGAAGAAGAAGTTTGGAAGACCAAGGATGGAGTGTTCGGATTAAAAAAAGTGTAAGAGAGGAATGCCGTGTTTCGCTGCTACTGTTCGATCTACACTTAGAAGAAAGAGTGACGGAAATAAAAGTTCAAGAGTTGGATTAAAATTCAGAGCGAAAGGATATCAATGATAAGATTCGCTGATGAAATTCCTATCCTCAGTGAAGATGAAGAAGAATTACGGAATTTATTGAATGGAGTGAGCAGTCTAATGAGTAACGGATTTAGAGTAAACCGAAGAATGATGAAAGTAATGAGAAGTAGCATAAATGAGAATAGCATCAAGCTTAACATCAAAACTGATGATCACGAAGCAGACGAAGTTAACGAATTCTGCTACTTTGGAAGCAAAACAACCATGACAGATGGAGCGAGGAAGACATAAAAGGAGACAAGCGCAGATAAAGAGGCACTCCTGGACGAGAAAAGTCTATTAATATAAAAAATAGGCCTTATTTTGAGGAAGAAATTTCTGAGGATGTACGTTTGAAGCACAGCACAGTGAATCATTGACTGTGGAAGAACCGGAACAAAAGAGAAGCGAAGAATTTTAGATGTGGTGCGACAAAAGAACTTTGAAAATTAGGTAGTCTCTTAAGATAAGAAACGAAGAGATTTTCCATGCAATTGGCATGGAAAATAACATATGGAAAACACTGGCAAGAAGAAGGGACAGGATAATAGGACATGTGTCAAGATATCAGGTAATAACATCTATGGTACTAGAGGAAGCTGTAGAGGAAGGCAGTGATTGGAATATATCCAAAAAATAATTGAGGACGTTAGGTTGAAGAGCTATTCTGACGTGTCACAGAAAAGGAATCTGTGGCTTGCTGCATCAGACCAGTGTGAAGACTGATGACGAAAAAGACCATACATTCCGATAACACGAAAACCATGCCATCCCAAACTCACCATTTTCATATGCATGTCTCCTTGGATCATGCCCTACTCTGATAATGCCAGTCTCATTGCATGTGGCGGAACAGCCATCACCCACTTCCAAAATATCCCTTCTACTCCTCCAACCTCTCCTAAATGATCTGACTGAATACCTAATCCTCACCATCTTTCTCCCAAACTCACATTAACTCTTACCATTATCTACATCCGCCTTACTATACATCCCTTATGACTTCCTAATTCACGCACACTGAACCTTTACCGCGTACATAATAGCTGCTAACCTTCCCCTGTACTCCTGAACACCTGCTGAAATACAGCAGTGGCTTGAATTTATCAACACCCTCAATGACCAGGATATACACATCGCTGCCCATACCAGACCTGACACAGACACTACCCCTGACACCATTATCGCCTTCCCTGAACTTTTTAAGGGCTCCATGGTAGATGTCCTTGTTCCAGGTGGGAGCGATCATTTACCTGTTCTTCTCCAGATCTCATGAAATCTACCAAGCCTAACCTGCTCCACTCTTAATCATCCTCCCCGGAAAATCCAGATTATTCCTGTGCAAACGGCGCATACCGTGTGTGGTGTCACCGCCAGACACCACACTTGCTAGGTGGTAGCCTTTAAATCGGCCGCGGTCCATTAGTATACGTCGGACCCGCGTGTCGCCACTGTCAGTGATCGCAGACCGAGCGCCGCCACACGGCAGGTCTAGAGAGACTTACTAGCACTCGCCCCAGTTGTACAGCCGACGTTCATAGGAATGGTTCACTGACAATCACGCTCTCATTTGCCGAGACGATAGTTAGCTTAGCCTTCAGCTACGTCATTTGCTACGACCTAGCAAGGCGCCGTATTCAATTGATATTTATATGGAAGCATGTACAGTCAAGAGCGGTGTACACCAATTATGGATTAAAGTTAAGTATTCAAAGATCTTCGAACTTTATTTGCAATTCTCAAGACATTGTCCTGTTCCAGACCTCACGCCAATCTGCGTGAGCTTAACGCGTGCCTTTCGGCTACCTCCGAGTGGCGTGGCTGTCTTGCTACGCCACTACACCGTGCAAACCTCATACCCTAGTCAAAAGCCATGATTCCTGCCTCCACAGTCATGACGCCATCACAAACACGTGAGATTGACTTCTTACAACACCACTCTAGATGCAGTTCCCAACCACAGCCCACCCAAAACTATTTACTATAACTGTCCCACTCACCTTACACGAGGTCTTGCCATGCTCCAAAAATCCCATCGTGTCTATAGGACTTTCTTAGTACTTGTGACGGGACATGCTCACATGCCACCAAAATCTCCAGCGACGTATTGGGATTTACTTACAAGCTAAACAACGTCAGCACTGCCATATGACATGCACTAAACTAAACGAAACACCTACGGACTCTACAAGGTATTGGAAAGCATTCCACAGGTTCTCCAAAAACAATTCCACTCCCACATGTCCCATCCTAAAGAACAACAGACCCTGTCCTATCGATGTATCAGACTCAAGTCAGTTGTCAGCAGAATCCCGGAAACCACCTTTATCCAACAAAGTCTTGAGCTCTTTGCACCACACCTACCCATACTGAACACTCAAAGTGGCTTTCGTTCCAACTATTCCATTGCTGAGCAACTTCTTCGCTTTACAAGCTCCAGCTCCCATCAACTAAATAAAAGAAAAATCACCATATTTATCTTCCTTGATATCGAAAAAGCTGTCGACTGGTTATGACATTCTTGTCCGCTCTTCAATTTACAAACCTTTGTACTCCCACGTAACTATGCCCATATAACAGCAACTTCCTCCACTATTATCCTGTGTATGACACAATCAACTTCACCTGTTCCCGCTTTTTTTATTGTACTGTAGGTATGCCACAGAATCGTTTCATTTCTCCTTTATCTGTAAACTGTCGACATTCTCAGCCCTCCTCTCCCCCCCTCCCTCCCGCGCCTCACCTATCTCCTGGAATATGTTGAAAAGACCACCTACGTAGCCACTCACTTCACCCTTTAGCTCTCCTGAGGTCTCTTCCAACGCCACTTGAATCTTCCGACCGGACGATGTAATGCGTGGAATGCTCAGCCTCACGCCATGCTTCCACTTTTCTCACTCCGCATTCCTCTTCCTTATTGCGGTTCTGCAGACTCTGTACTCACACTCATCTTTCCACCTCCATAACCGCTATCATTTTCATCATCATTATTACCATTACACGATAGCAGTATTCACATTATCGTCAGTGTATATACTTTAATTGTATCTTTAATTGTATTGTAAAATTATCTGTAAAGTTTAAAAAACATCAGAGAAATGTCCACCACTATGTTTTTTTTACTGTTTTTAAAATCTTCATCTATCGTCACCCGTTTCCGTTTAGAAATCGTAAATAGTGTCCACCAACCTTTTCCTCTAAAAATCGTCATATATTGACCCCTCTTTTTATGTATTTACACCAACTTCTCTGTTTGTGTAACATTCGGCTGAAGCGCAATTTTATCAGCCGCCAGTCCTTCCCTTCGTGAGGAACTGAAATAACAATGAAGAAAAAGCAGAAGAAGAAGAAGAGGAGAAAATAATTAAAGATTGCATGATCTTGCTATATGGAGACCGAAGCGCAAGGAAGTGTCCCGTATTATCACTGATTGTTGTTAATGATACCAACTGTGATATCCCGGACGCCCAGACTCTCAAACTTATAACGACAAGCAGCAGAAAATACACAGTGCAAAACATGAGATCAGTCATGATACAATAGATGCTAGATAAAATGAAACACAGACTCAGCCACAATCAACGACAAGTAGAGGAGTAACACGACACATGAATGTGCACGAAAATTGTCAAACAAATAATATCATACGGCAAAATAAATGTGTAAGCACTAATATAGCAGCTAAACTGTTATGCCTATTAATAAAAGATGAACTAACATGTGTTAAGAGGTGGGTATAATGGACGAAACAAGCCATAGCAAATCACGTTATTGAGAGGGAGCAAACAACAACATCATCCTTAAAGTTTAAGAGCACAAACATAAAATACCAGAATCAGTAACGTCACTTTGGTAGGAGGGGTTACTGTACAGTGTAGTTATCACAAAGGATCGCGCAAAAGCAGAAAAACAAGTAATACATTCCTGCCATCAGCCAAGTCCTCAGGTGCATCACCAATAGTCATAGCCAAACTAAAATTGCATTATAATATGCTACATATGGACCAGAGGGTACATACATCGAGCATATACACTGAAGCGCCAAAGAAACTAGTATAAGCACGTGAATTCAAGTACAGAGATATGTAAACAGGCAGAATACGGTGCTGCGGAACGCAACCCCTATATAAGGCAAGTGTGTGGCGCAATTTTTAGATCGGTTACTGCTGCTACAATGGCAGATTACCAAGATTAAAGTGAGTGTTGTAGTCGGAGTGCGAGCGATGGGACAAAGCATCTCCCAGGTAGCGATGAAGTGGGGATTTTCCCGTACGACCATTTCACGATTGTACCCTGAATATAAGGAATCCGGTAAAACATCAAATCTTCGATATCGCTGCGACCGGAAAAAGAGCCTGCAAGAACGGGACCGACGACGACTGAAGGGAATCAACGTGAGAGAAGTGCAACCCTTCCGCATAATGCTGCAGATTTCACTACCGGGCCATCAACAAGTGTCAGCGCCAGAACCATTCAACGAAACATCATCGATTTGGCTTTTGGAACCGAAGGCCCATTCGTGTACGCTTGCTGACCGCACGACACAAAGCTTTATGCCTCGCCTGGGCCCGTCAACACCGAACTTGGACTGTTGATGACTGGAAACATGTTCTCGTTTCAAGTTGTATCGAGCGGATGGACATGTACGGGTATGGAGACAACATCATGAATTCATGGACCCTGCATGTCAGCAAAGGACTTTTCAAAATGGTGGAGGCTCTGTAATGGTGTGGGGCGAGTGCAGTTGGAGTGATACGGGACCTCTAATACGTCTGGATACGGCTCTGAAAGGTGACACGTACGTAAGCATCCTGTTTGATCACCTACATCCATTCATGTTCATTGTGCATTTCGACGGACTTCGGCAATTCCAGCAGGACAATACGACACCTCACATGTCAAGAATTGCTACAGAGTGGCTCCAGGTTCACTCTTCTGAGTTTATCTCTTCCGCTGGCTATCAGATTCCCCAGACATGAACATTATTGACCTTATCTGGGATGCCTTGCAACGTGCTGTTCAGAAGAGATTTCCACCCCCTCGTACTCTTACGAACTTATGGACAGGCCTGAAGGATTCTTGGTGTAAATTCCCTCCAGCACTACTTCAGACATTAGTCCATGCCACGTCGTGATGCGGCACTTCTACGTGCTCGCGGGGGTCCTACACGATATTAGGCAGACATACCAGTTTCTTTGGCTCTTCAGTGTATATTATCATTGACTTCCACAGAGGTAGTTAATTATGCAGAAATTGTGGGAAAACTTTAAAGGGATTGTAGATCGTGGTCTGGAGGAGTATGTGCAGCGTAAGTGGATTAAGGACGGAAAAGACACGCCTTCGTTTAACAACAACGTTCGGATACTTCAGAAGAAGCAAAAATTGTTGTACTCTTGGTTCAAAAGAGAGCGTGCAACGACGATAGGCAAATTTTAGTAGAGATTCGTGCGTCTGTAGAAAGAGAGAAGCACGAAGCATACAACAACTACCATCGTCATACAGAGTGACAATTATTGAACTACATGAAAATAACGCAAATTAGCTAGAAACTAAGGCGAGCACACACTTAATTCAACATTAAACGTGACTACAGATATTCAGATTTAGGTTATGACATGTTCGATATGCCTGCCACCATTGGCGATGATGTGGCGCAGACGAATAGCAAAATTCTGCATGACCCGCCGAAGTGTCGGAACATCGATGCTGTCGATGACTTCCTGGATGGTTGTTTTCAGCTCAGCAATGGTTTTGGGGTTGTTGCTGTACACCTTGTCTTAAATATAGCCCCCAAAAAAGCAGTCGCATGTGTTCAGATCCGTAGAATATGGCGGCCAATCGAGGTCAATGCCAGTGGCCTCAGTGCCCCAGAACCAGAATGCAGTCTCCAGAGTGCTCCTCCAGGACAATAGACACTCTCCTGCTTCGACGGGGTCGTTCTCCGTCTTGCATGAACCACATCTAAACGAAATCAGTGTTACTTTGGATAATGGGCATGAAATGATCTTCCAAAACCTTCACGTGCCTTTCGATAGTCAAGGAATATCGCACCGATTATTCTGGGACTGGATATTGCACACCACACAGTCACCCGTTGAGGGCGGATTCTCAGTCCCCCAAATTCTCCACTTTTGTTTATTGACGAACTCATCCAGATGAAAGTGGGATTCGTCGCTAAACCAAACCACAGAGCGCATCATGCTACGCTGCCAACCAGGCAGTTTGACCGTCCTAGCGCAAACCATTTAGAAGTTATGACGATTTTATTTCATGTAGTTCAATAATTGTCACCCTGTACCTTAGAAAAATATCTTGCCGAGAAAATTCTGCTCGTATGTAAAATCGCTGGGCGGCTCGAAGGCTTCTATCCAGTCACTCGTTGACCAATCTTGAGAGACAGTAGAAGACAGCAAAAGGAGAGCCGAATTTTAAATTTCGCCTTTAAGAAATACTTCACGCAGGAGAATCGTACAACCATACTGACGTTTGACTATCGTACAGAGTTCCGCATGGAGAACATACTAGTAGGCATCCCTAGCCAAGAGAAACAAATGAAAGAATTTAAAACAAATAAGTTGCCAGGTCCGGATGGAATCCCAGTTCAATTTTACAAAGAGTACTCTACGGCATTGCCCCATTACGTTCCTTGCATTAATAGCGTATCTCTCATCCAGCACAAAGTCCCAAACGGCTGAAAAAAAGCACAAGTGACTACAGTATAAAAGAAGGGTAAATAAGGGATCCGCAAAATTAATAACCAACAGGTTTGCTGCAGAATTCTTGAACGTATTCACTGTTCCAACATAACAAATTTACTTCCAGATGAAAGTGGGCTTCGTCGCTAAACCAAACCACAGAGCGCATCATGCCACGCTGCCAACCAGGCAGTTTGACCTTCCTAGCGCAAACCATTTAGAAGTTATGACGATTTTATTTCATGTAGTTCAATAATTGTCACCCTGTACCTTAGAAAAATATCTTGCCGAGAAAATTCTGCTCGTATGTAAAATCGCTGGGCGGCTCGAAGGCTTCTATCCAGTCACTCGTTGGCCAATCTTGAGAGACAGTAGAAGACAGCAAAAGGAGAGCCGAATTTTAAATTTCGCCTTTAAGAAATACTTCACGCAGGAGAATCGTACAACCATACTGACGTTTGACTATCGTACAGAGTTCCGCATGGAGAACATACTAGTAGGCATCCCTAGCCAAGAGAAACAAATGAAAGAATTTAAAACAAATAAGTTGCCAGGTCCGGATGGAATCCCAGTTCAATTTTACAAAGAGTACTCTACGGCATTGCCCCATTACGTTCCTTGCATTAATAGCGTATCTCTCATCCAGCACAAAGTCCCAAACGGCTGAAAAAAAGCACAAGTGACTACAGTATAAAAGAAGGGTAAATAAGGGATCCGCAAAATTAATAACCAACAGGTTTGCTGCAGAATTCTTGAACGTATTCACTGTTCCAACATAACAAATTTACTTGAGGCGGAAAAGCTTCTGTCCACTAAGAAAGTATTGACCTTTCTACACATGATACTCTGCGAATCATGGATGGCAAGCGACAGGCATATTCCACATTCCTGGATTTCCAAAAAGAATATGACACGGTGCCCTACTGTGTTCATCAGAGACAAGTGTAACGTTAGGAGTGCCCCTATGATGTCTGATAACATCTGACGAACAGGATGAGCAGCAGTCTGCGGATCTTTGCTGATGATGCTGTGATATATGGGAAGGTGTCATCGTTGAATGGCTGTAGGATGATACATGATAAGACAAAATTTCTAATTGATGAGAATAATGGCGACTAGCTGTAAACGTAGAAAAATGTAAGTTAATTCAGATGAGTAGCAAAGACAATCCCATAATATTCGAATACAGCATTAGTAGCGCGCTACTTGGCACAGTCAGTTCGATTAAATATCGAGGCGTATCGTTGGAAAGCGATATGAAATGGAACGAGCATGTAAGTATTGTAGTGGGGAAAGCGGATGACCGACTTCTGTTTATTGAGAGTATTTCACAAAAGTGTGCTCAACTGTCAAGGAGACTGGATATAGAACATTAGTGCGACCCACTCTTGTGTACTGCTTGAGTGTTTGGGATTCCCATCAGGCCGGACTGAAGGAAGGCAGCGAAGATATCCAGAGGCGGGATGCCAGATTTTTTATCGACAGGTTCGAATAACACGCAAGTATTATAGTGATGCCTTGGGAACTCTAATGGAAATACCTTGAGAGAAGGTGACGTTCCTTTCCAGGAACACTAATGAGAAAATTTAGACAGCCATCATTTGCAGCTGACTGCATAACGATTGTACTGCCATCAACGTACATTTCGCGTAAGGACCACGAAGATAAGAGAAATTAGGGTTCTTACGAAGGGGTATAGAAAGTCGGTTTTTCCTCGATATATTTGCGAATAGAACAATACATTAAATGACTGGAAGTAGCTCAAGGAACGCTCCGCTAATCAACAGACGGTGGCTTGCGGATTATATATGTAGATGTAGAGCTGCATCAGCCAGACTACTCATAGAGCCTCATCAAAAAGATAGATTACCTTACAGAGGCAACACCACCATTATTTGTGCTGACAAAACCTATGGGTGTGATATAGGATAGAGGCAGATAATGTGGCAAGTACCACGAAATAATATCTAACTGATAATGTTTAGCAGTTACAGGTAGAAGCGAAATTACCTCTGATTACAAGGGACGATCACTTGGTACACATCGTCTTTCAGCAGAGACTATAACACTCACATACAAACACCCTAGTCCCAGACCATCTATTATGTGACATTGAGAATAAGAAGACACAGACTGGAAAATTCATTTTACAATCGGTCTTAGTGTAGTTTAATACACACATCAAAAAAAGTTTTGCATCGACCCCAGTTCCCAGAACTCCTGGAGATAGACGTTGACTGTGGATATTGTATCACAGACACAGTCCCTTTGACTGATCAGAGATGTCACTAAACCCGCCCAAAGATGTAAACAACCATGCATGAGCAGCGCCTATTAGACGGAGGGGATCCGACAGCCCATCAGTCCCAGTCATTTCATCAAGAAGGAGGTACACGGCTCGTGTTGTCTGTAGTTCAACCAAGCCTTGACGGTCAATACCGCGGTTCGATCGCGTCCGCATTGTTACTTTGTGCCAGGAAGGGTTCTCAACAAGGGAAGTGTCCAGGCGTCTCAGAGTGAACCAAAGCGATGTTGTTCGGACATGGAGGAAATACAGAGAGACAGGAATTGTCGATGACACGCCTCGCTCAGGACGCCCAAGGGCTACTGCTGCAGTGGAAGACCGCTAGATACGGATTATGGCTCGGAGGAACCCTAACAGCACCGCCACCATGATGAATAATGTTTCTTGTGAAGCCACAGGACGTCGTGTTACGACTCAAACTGTGCGTAATAGGCTGCATGACGTGCAACTTCACTCCCAACGTCCATGGCGAGGTCCATCTTTGCAACCACGACACCATGCAGCGCGGTACAGATGGGCCCAACAACGTGCCGAATGGACTGCCCAGGATTGGCATCTCGTTCTCTTCACCGATGAGTGTCGGATATGCCTTTAACAACACAATCGTCGGAGACTTGTTTGGAGGCAACCCGGTCAGGCTGAACACCTCAGACACACTGTCCAGGTTCCCTGCTGTTTTGGGGTGGCATTATGCGGGGCTGACGCACGCCGCTGGTGGTCATGGAAGGCGCCGTAATGGCTGTGCGATACGTGAATCCCATCCTCCGACCTATAGTGCAACCATACTTGGCGGTCTACAGAATTTAAGCTTCTAACCGAACGCAATCAAAAGGTCTAGGAGCACTTGGCGGTGTAGAAAATTTAAACTTCTAAGCGAATGGAATCAAAAGTTGCCACCACTTACGTCACATATGTTGATACTCACAAAGTCACTCATTAAAATATATAGATGAACTATGTATATACACAGCTGCGTTTGTGGGAAACCTTCAGATCGCGAATCCTAGTTGTACTTGGCCGATTTTTAATTACTGTGTTCAGTAATGGAGTTGTCAATGAATGGCATTCGTGAATTAGACTTACGTCTTCACAAATCCCAGCGACTTTCATTTCATAACCTATGTTGCTACTTAAATTTCGTCTTTACCAACATCAATGCTAATTATTTGAGATATGAGAACAGAATATATAAGTATTTCCGTAAAGTTAAATGTGTCCACTTATTTTTTGGGCCCAGTAAACCAATTAACATCGAGCCAATGATTTCAAGCACCATTTCAGTAAGAAGGGCAGAGTTAGAAGAAGATTAAAAAAGAGTGTTATAGCGCCTTACTCCTTCCTTTCATAAATCAGAACATAGCGACCTCGCACCCATAAAGTACATAGAAAGTTACTGTACTACCAATACTTCGCACGTTTTCGCTGAAATAAGACAGATTTATCAGCTCTCACATTAAATAAATCTCCACAGCTTCTCGTCCCAGTTCTCCTTACTTGTATGTGGGCAGTCTGGAAGAAAAGTGTTGGTTCTCGCAGCGTACAGACAACGGCAAAAAAGATTCAGACAATGTAATCCTGGTTTTAGAGGAGCGATGTAAGTACGTTAGCACGCGACGGAGCGAACAGCTCTCGTCATAACGATGTGTTGATGTAAAGAGAAAGCCCTATCATATGTAGCGGAACATGGGATTTAGAGTAATTTATATGCAAATCTAATTTCTTGTCATAACGTAGCGAGCGTGGAGCTGTGAAATATCTCCTGTGCGCTTCTTGTCATCTCTCAGAATTACATTTCATCTCGCGCACACGACATCTATTCAGCTGTCATTTTTTAAACAGTCTTTCTTCAGCCGACTTTTTTTGAGCACATAGTCACACAGTTTCGTATACCGTTTGCTTTGCTGCTATCTATCGATGTTTCTCTAGAAAAAACTGGTTTTACTTACGAGAAAGCTGAGTGCACGTGTCTCTCATTGAAGAGATTTTTACTGTCTCTAGTGCACGTAAATGTGAAATGTCGGCACTTTTTGACACGCTTCGTCGGATCACTACTACTCGATCCGCAAAACCCCGAATAATTCGATCCCTTAATGTTTATTATTTGACCGTCTTTGTCATCAATAGTTACGAGGGTGAGTCAAATGAAAACCTTAAATATTTTTTAAAATATTATTTATAGTGCAGAAGTGGTACAAAGCTGTGTCACTTTTTAACGTAATCTCCCCCACGCTCAATGCAAGTCCTCCAGCGCTTACAAAGTGCATAAATTCCTTTAGAAAAAAATTCTTTTGGTAGTCCGCGCAACCACTTGGGACAAGGTCTGGTGAGTATGGTGAATGAGGAAGACAGTCAAAATGCAGGTCTGTGATTGTTGCAACTGTTGTACGGGCAGTGTGGGGCCTTGCATTGTCATGTTGCAAAAGGTCACCTGCTGACAGCAATCCACGTCGCTTTGATTTTATTGCAGGCCACAGATGATTTTTTAGGAGATCTGTGTATGATGCACTGGTGACAGTGGTCCCTATAGGCACGTAATTCTCCAAAATGACGCCTTTTTCGTCCCAAAAGAGAGTCAGCATAACCTTTCCTGATGATGGTTCTGTTCGAAACTTCTTTGGTTTTGGTGATGAGGAATGGCGCCATTCCTTGCTCGGTCTCTTCGTTTCCGGTTGGTGGAAGTGAACTAAGGTTTCGTTCCCAGTAACGATTCTTGCAAGGAAGCCATCACCTTCTCGTTCAAAGCGCCTAAGAAGTTCTTCGCAAGCATCAACCCGTCGTTCTCTTATTTCAGGAGTCAGCTGCCGTGGCACCCATCTTGCAGACACTTTGTGAAACTGGAGCACATCATGCACAATGTGGTGTGCTGACCAATGACTAATCTGTAAACATGCTGCAATGTCATTCATTGTCACTCGGCGGTTTTCCTTCACTATGGCTTCAACTGCTGCAGTGTTCTGTGGAGTCACATCTCGTTGTGCCTGATATGGACGAGGATCATATTCGACTGAAGTCACACCATTTGCGAACTTCCTACTCCATTCGTAGACTTGCTGCTGTGACAAACATGCATCACCGTACTGAACCTTCATTCGTCGATGACTTTCAATAGGTTTCACACCTTCACTACGTAAAAACCGAATAACAGAATGTTGTTCTTCCCTGGTGCAAGTCGCAAGTGGAGCGGCAATCTTTATACTGATACTGTGACGGTATGTGTGCATCTGCAGTATGCTGCCACCTATAGGCCATTCTGCACGCTGTTTGTAGCACGCTCACCAACGTACAGGATAACGGCGCGAAATTTCGGTTTGTTATTACAAATTTAAGGTTTTCATTTGACTCACCCTCGTATAATGATTGCTGAGTTTTCTTTCGTCTTGTTTCATATCACGGTGTTCAAACTGCTTGTAGATTTGCATCTACGTTTGTACGTCGCGAATGTCTATAAGGCTATGGCAGAGTGTATTTTAGGTATAAAATGCGAGTAACTTAGGATTTCTTCCCATGAAGTTCACAGAGAAATCGTTAGGAGATTATTAATCTGATCTTACGCAAGCTGTTAGTCGAAATTAATCTTTTCCCATTCAGTGAGAGTGATATGTAGGGGTTGAAGAATATTATTGTATTCAGTTGTCGGTCGTCTGGGATTTTTCAGTACTTCTGTTACGTGCATTGCCAGTCAAAGAAGCTATTAATCCTTTACTTTTCATACACTCGATGTTAGTCTAACCTCACTTTAGCCACAATGCAGCCCATGCGATTGCTTCACTTCATAATCCTATTTCTTGTTACTTCCAGTTATTTTTATGACATGAATGATTCCAGCTGGTTGTCTAATGCTACTACCTTGTAAATTGTCATGAAGCGCGCAACTTTACACTTAGGAGCTCTGTGCCTGTCTTTTCGCATCAGTCTGATGGTTTGTCGGAATCTCCCTGGATGATACGGTGTTGGAATGACTGTCTAAGCAGTTCCCTGGCACCACGGGCACTACCTGCGACTCATCCTCGGGAAACAAAGCTTACCGCCCACAGTCACGGACATCATATTCCCGTAGTTGTGTAAACTAAATGAGGCATTCGTGCTTACTTCCTCTGAGGGAGGTACCAACATTTTATATGCAGGGATGGTGTTTCGATCATCCGTTCTCGTTTTTGTGGTGTGGAGCTGGAGTTAGCCCAAACAAATATTGCTCATCTTCCACGCAACGCCCGATGTCGACGGCAAGCATCGGTATGTACCCCTTTACATACAAAATTATTTTTGAAAGCGGAACTTCACGTGCCCTTCCGATAAAGCAATCAGAAATTAATCTAGTGTGATATTCGTTTAATCGATGTACAGTAAAACACAAAGAATAACCAGTGCTGCAGCAACGACTGAGCAGCTCTTTTGCGTGGTGGTAGCGGTCACTGTGGGCCAGGGGGAGTTTTCTAAAAATCTGGTTTGAGTTCACACTGATTAATGCTAACCTGAGGGAGGTACCAAGTTATATGTAAGACCTCGTGGTGAGAACACAAGAAGTTGTCCTTATCTGGGCAGCTTACCAGTTCAGTGTTAATGAGACAAAATCACAAATCGTAATCGAAAGGACAATTCAAGTTGCGTGTAGCAACAAGTAAGTAGTGAGCTGCTCAGAGTGCGCCTCATGCTACCACAGATTACGAAACCAGAATCAGCAAAGCTCGTGTCCATCAAAATCAGACAGTGGCCGCGAGACCAATCGCATTGCAGTCAGAGCACAAATGCCACAAAATTTACTTATCCCTCCTCAAGCTCCTACTTTCAGAAAATCTCTACATGGAAGCGACGATGCAATACTCATGCCAATGTGACAGATGAGAATATCGCTTATTTAGTGAGAAAACAGAGAAACATAGCAGAAACTTCCTACTTGTGGTGTACAAAATGCACAAAGTTGGTACTGGCCTAAAACAGTGTCTCGTCGATTCTGCATCTACATAGATACTCCGCAATCCACCGTGCTTGGTGGAGGGTACTCCGTACCACTACTAGTTATTTCCTTTCCTGTTTCACTCGCAAACAGAACGAGGGGAAGACGACTATCTATAAGCCTCTCTGTGAACCCAAATGTATCGTATCTTCATGTTCCTTACGCGCAACGTATCTTGGACGCAGTACAGTCGTAATGCAGCCTGCTTCAATGCCAGTCCTCTAAAATTTCTCAATAGTGTTCCTCGTAAAGAATGTCACCTCCCCTCCAGTGATTTCCATTTGAGTTGCCGAGGCATGTCCGTAACATCTGAGTGCTGTTCGAACCTACCAGTAATAAATCTAGCAGTCTGCCTCTCAATTGCTTCGATGATTTCCTTTAATCCGACCTGGTACGGATCCAAAACACTCGAGCAGTAATCAAGAATAGCTCGCACTAGTGTGCTGTATGCGGTCTCCTTTACAGATGAACCACACATTTCCAAAATTCTCCCAATAAATCGAAGTCGACCATTCACCTTCCCTACCACAATCCTTGCTTGCATTCTCGTTCCATTTCAAGTTGCTTTGCAACGTTACTCCCAGAGAATGAAACGACGTGACTGTGTAAAAAGGATTCTACTAATGCGGCTGCCACGCGGAGTGGTCGCGCGGTTTGAGGCGCCATGTCACGAACTGTGCGGCCCCTTCCGCCGGAGGTTCGAGTCCTCCTTCAGGTATTGGTGTGTTTATTGTTCTTAGCATAAGTTATTTTAAGTAGTGTGTATGCCTGGGGACCGATGACGTCAGCAGTTTGGTCCCTTAGGAATTCACACACATTTGAACATTTTGAACTAATGCTGTTTCTGAACATTAACTTACATTTTTTGTATCCTATAGTCAGTCAACATCTACACTTTATCGTACACCACACCATCATCAGCAAACAACCGCAGATTGCTGCCCACCATGTCTACCACATCACTTATGTATATAGAGAATAATAGTGATCTACCACAGTTTCCTAGGGTACTCCTGATGTTAGCATTGTCTCTCATGAACACTCGCCGTCGTGGACAACGTACTGGGTTCTATAATTTAAAAAGTCTTCGAGCCACTCACATATCTGTGAAACTATTCCATATTCTCGTACCTTCTTTAACAGCTTGCAGTAGAGAACTGTGCCAAACACTTTCCGGAAACTAGAAGTTACCCTTCATCTATAGCTCGCAGTATGTCATGTGAGAGAAGGGCAAACTAAGTTTCGCAAGAGCGGTGCTTTCTAAACCGATACTGATTCTTGGATATGAGATTATCGGATTCAAGAAAATTTATTATTTTCGAACTGAGAACGTGTTCAACGATTCTGCAGCAAACCGATATTAGGGACATTGGTCTGTAATTTTGGCGATCTGTTCTTTTGTCCTTTTTATATACAGGAGTCACTTTCGCTTTTTTTTCCACTCGCTTAGATCTTTGCGCTGGTAGAGAGATTCGTTATAAATGCAAGCTAGGTAAGCGGCCAGTGCTGTAGAGTATTCTTTGAAAAACCGAGTTCAGGTTTCATCCAGACCTGGTGACTTATTTGTGTTCAACTCTTTCAGTTGTATCTCTACGCCAGGGATGCTTATTACTCCATACGGAAGTCTGTTCGACGATAAGACTACGGTATATTTGTACAACTCTCCTGAGTGAGCGATTTCTTAAATTTAAATCTTCGTCTGCTACACTAGACTGATCAACAAGTGACTGGAGTGAAGCCTCGGATCCACTTAGCGATTTTACGTACGAGCAGAATTTTCTTGGGTTCTCTGCTAGATCCTTTGCTATGGTATGACGGTGGTAATTGGATGCTTCGCGCATAGGTGTTTCCACAGACGCACGAATCTTTACTAACCTTTTCTTGTCGTCATTTTCACGTTCTCTTTTGTACCGAGAGTGCAACAGCCTCTGCTTCCTCAACATTTTCCCAATCTCTTTATTAAACCATGGTGGGTCTTTCTCGTCATTAAACCACCTACTACATTCATAACTCTCCAGACCAAGATTTATAATTTGCTTAAACTTTGCCCACAGTTTCTCTACGTCCATCCTACTGGAACTAAGTGATCATCTGCTCTTTCTAGCAGAAACACTCTCCTAGCCTTCTTAACTGATTGGTAGGCCTATTTGCACTGAGTATCGAGGTGGGGCACCTCAATTCAATTGGTTGACCAAAACTTTGAAGCGAAAGCAACCATCTTTCTCACGCTGGCTGGGCGGCGCCGCAGCGTCTCCACCATTTATGTTGAGGCAGAAAAGACAAAAATGTCATACTCAATTATTCTCTGGGCATGGTTTCCCCTGACCTTGGTTAGGTCAGGCGGTAGCACTGCCCACGAAACCACGAATCGGGCTGCAGCCTCACATCTGTCAAATCTGGCCACCTGCGAAAGGAAGCTCGCCTCTCTTAATGGGATTCACTTACTGCCTTCTGCCGACAACAAGATGCTGAGACCACACCGGGAGTTCTTCTTCCCAGCACACGAAATGCTAAGGCTTCCTTGCAAGCTCAAATGTCTCAATAAAATAATCAAGAAATAGGGCAAAAATGGAACAATGTCACTTGGAGATAGGTGACAATGTTACAATGTATATATGTATCCGGAGTTAAAGAAAAAGATGTTCCATATTTTGAGATGTGCCAGTATAGAGAAAACAACAAAAGAAATATCCCGTAAACATGGGCTGTGAAATGCGTACTTTAAGAGCTATGAATACTCTTCCAACTTTGCTAGTGTGAAACACATCTCTTCTAGTGCAAGCTCTTTGGTATTACGAACGCCCTGCATAATGCAGTTAACAAATGTGGGCACACTTCTCTGGTGTTGTACATGGATACAGCGTACAAAAATACCTGCTAGTGTTGTTACTATAAACTGTGGTCATAGTTATGGGTAAGCGCAGAGCATACATTGCACCTCCATCTATGTCTACATACATACCTGAGCCGTGGCTGCCTCGTGTTATGCTTTGCATTAAACCTTGGTTGCTATTCTGTGATTAGTCTCCCGCGGTTATCGCTATTATGCTGTTATCCTCTCTCTTCGTGAGTCGCAGCAGCATCGTGTATCGATATTCGCACCCTTGTACTATTTTTGGCCTCGCGCTTATAGTTTTCGGCCGTGCTGTGTGCGGGCAGTTGGTCGGTTGGCGTGGAGCAGCGAGGAAGTCTCCGTGGCGCGTGTCTGGGCGGGGCCACTCGCGGTGTCCACGCGCTGTCGGAGTGTGAGGGGCTGTTCCCATTGCTACGAGGTTCGTGGCGCACCGATCCCAGACTTAATCTACCAGCCAGCCCCAACTGTTCACATTGTGTCGTTTGAATTTCGTCGTGGGCTGTCGGGACATTCTCGCCAGCAACAACGTGTGTTTTCAAGCTGGCGAAATTCTAGCCGCCCTCCTGTGGAGCTTAACTTAACTTGATTATTTTTGAATTGCAGTGTACCAGCGGGATCTTCTGCCTTGTGGCCGTTAACGTTACGGTTACCTGCCCTGGCCATTGACGTAAATTCTGGCAGTGTATTCTCTTCGTCGTGTTGTGGCTGTCCAGCACAGCGTGTCGTTTGACAGCTGAATGTGTAGTTCGTTGTGGGCGCCGATACCTTCTGCGTTTTTCTATTGAACTCCCTGTTCTGTGATGGTCGGGTGGAGCGGAAGTTACCCTGTCGCTTGGTCCGTTACCTGTCCGTCGATTGGGTTGCCGTCGGGTTGAAAGTTGCTGGGCCGACTGCCGATCTCACCTAAGCGAGCATTAGTGTTTGAATTCCTGGCCGACCCTTGGAAACTTCTGAGCGCCGTTTGATGTGATGCTTTTTCTTATTTGTCCTTGTTGTTTGATAATGTATGGCTTCTAGCCGATTTTAAATTAAAGTTGTTTTGCCCTTAAGCCGTGAGATTGTTTGGTCCTTCAGCCTAATTTAGAGAAATGTTTAAGATGAGACCTTCTGCCTTTTAAAATTCAAATTCTTGTTTTTGAGTCTTAAATGGTTGACCTTCAGCCGGTTTTAAATTAAAGTTGTTTTGCTCTTGAGGCATGAGATTGAATGGCGCATTTAGCCGGGAATTAAGTTCTAAAATTAATGTTTGGGTTGCTCTGTTTTTAATGTTTGTCAAATGAATAAAGTAGTCTGTTCGAGTGCAACTGACAGCCACTCATTTTGGCCCCTTTCCACAAATTAAACTATCTGTCCTGTCCAGCGGGTATAGCAGGGGATCTCAATAACCTGCAAGATGCGTGGCGGAGGGTACATGGTACCATGACTAGTCACTTCTCTTCCTGTTCCACTTGCAAATAGAGCAAGGGAAAAACGAATATCTGTATGCCTATGTAGAAGCCCTAATTTCTCTCATATTATGTTAGTGGTCCTTATCCGGAATTGTATGTTGGCAGCAGTAAGAGCATTCTGCAGCCAGCTTCAAATGTTCTCAGTTGCAGTCCTCGAAAAGAGCGTCCCCTTCTCTCCAGGGATTCCCACTTGAGCTTCCGAAATATCTTCGTAATACTTGCATTTTGATCGAACGTACCGGTAATAAATCTGGGAGCCCGCCGCTGAATAGCTTTGATGTCTTTCTTTAATGCGACTTGGTGGGGATCCCAAACATTCGAGCAGTACTCAAGGATGGGTCGCGCTAGTGTCCTATATGCCGTCTCCTTTAAAGATGAACCACACTTTCCCGAAATTCTCCCAATAAACCGAAGTCGACCATGCGCCTTGAACACCAAAATCCTCTTACTCTCGTTCCATTTCATATCACTTTGCAACATTAGGCCCAGATATTTGAACGATATGAATGTGTCAAGCAGGACACTGCTAGTACTATATTAGAACATTTCGCATTTGTTTTTCCTACTCATCAGCATTAACTCATATTATGGCCGAAAGCTATGATCGTGTGAATCTTTTTATTGTGCCTATCGCGACTCAGCATCTCCGCTATATGGTAGTAACTTTCCTTCTCTCGTATTGTTACATTCCATCCTGGATTTTCCATTGTTTGATTAACTCATATTTTTTTACATTTAGAGCTACCTGTCATTCGTCACACCGATTAGAAGTTCTGTCTAAGTCACCTTGTATTCTTCTACAGTCACTCAATGACGACACCTTCCCGTATATCACAGTATGATAAGCAAACAGCCGCAGATTGCTGCTCGCCGTGTCCGTCACAACATTAATGTATATGTAGAATAACAGCGGTCCTCCTGTCTGCGATGAACACTCGCCGTAAACGACAATGTATTGGGTCCTATTACTTAAGAAGTCTTCAAGCCACTCACGCATCTGGGTTGCCCTTCATCCATAGTTTGGAGGATATCGTGTGAGAAAATATCAAGCTGACTCTCGCACGAGCGATGCGTTCTAAAACCATGTTGATTTGTGGACAGAAGTTTATCTGTCTCAAGAAAATTTGTTGTATTCGAATTGAGAATATGTTCAACAATTCTGAAGTAGGCTAAGTTTAAAGATGTTGGTCTGTAATTCTGCAGATCGGTTCTTGTGGCCTTCTTATATACAGGAGCCGCCTGCGTTTCTTTCGTCACCTGGCACTTTTTACTGGATGAGAGAATCGAGATAAATGAAAACTAAGTAAGAGGCCAGAGCAACAGAGTAGTCCTTGAAAACCCGATTTGGGATTCCATCCGGACCTGGAGACTTATCGGTTTTCAGCTGTGTCAGTTGCTTATCTACGCCACGAACGCCTGTAACTGTTTCCTCCTTAAGGGGGTCTGTGCGATGCTCAAAGACAGCATGTTTGTGTGATTCTTCTGCGAAATTTAAATCTTCATATTTCCTTTGGCTGTTTTCTATTGTCACACGAGATTGGTCGACGAGTGACTGGATAGAAGCCTTAGACCCATTTCGCGATTTTACTTAGAACCAGAATTTTCTCAGGCTCACGGCTAATTATCTGGTAAGATAGGACGGTGGTAGCTACATGCTTCGCGCATCCATTTTCTTGCAGATGTACGAATATCTACTAAGTTTTGCCCGCCGTTATTTGCGCGTTCTTTTTCGAGAGTGCAACAGTCTTTGCTTCCTCAGGACTTACAATTCGTTTAAACTTTGCTCACAGTCCTTCGCCCAAAATTCCAGCATCAATAAAAAATCTATGATTCTTCTACTTCCATTATACTGGAACTTAATGATGTCCATTTGTTGTCTGAGAGGGATGCTAACAAAAATATTCTCGTAGCCTTTTTGATTGATTTGTTACCTTTAGTCACTATTGTCGCTATAAGGACATCAGGATCAGTAATATCCTTCTCTATACAGACATAATCGATTAGGTCATGCATTTCTGTAGCTATAAGATCTAAAATATTTCCGTTGTTTATGAGCTGTCGAACTAGCTGCTCAAGTCAATTTTTAGAAAACTTGTTGCAAAGTAGTTCGCAATACTGACTCTCATGATGTCAATGTCTACAAGCAGTGGGTTAAAGTCGCGTACAGGTAATCTTGCTTGGTCTGGGTATTTCAGAGCAACTGAGTGGGGTCTTTCTTTCAATGACTCTAAAACAATCATGGTACAATCAGGTGGCCGCTAAAATATTCAGCAGTTATCTTAATTTCACTTGGATCTGTTACAGGAGTCCAGATAACTTCACAGTAACGCCCAAGATCGACCTCATTAGAGACCATATTTTTGTCGACTGCAATGAAAACTCCCACTGTGCATCCGATATACGTTGCAGGTCTCCCCAAATATTTCAGAGCTTTCTACTTCAGGTTTCAGCCAGGCTCTTGGTTCTGAGAATAATTTGAGCGTGACAAATTTTCTGGAGAACAGCAAATTCGATAACTTTGTTACGAATATTTCGACAGTTTACTGATAAAATATAGCAGCCAAACCATTTTTACTCTACACACAATCTAATTTCACTATTTGTGTGTCGACTGGCGAGTGTTCGTCACAGCACCTCAGACTATCGACTAGCCTAAAAACCCTCATGTGCACACCACAAGTATGCTAGCCGAGTTGCTGCTTCCTTTGTGTAGTGCACCTCTAACCTATCAAAGGGAGTCCTCTCCACCCGAAAACGCAGGTTCAGAAATCTGCAGCCAAGACTGTCACAGAATCGACAAGGCCTTGGGATGAGACCCTTCATTCGGCTCCAAATCAAAGGACCGCCATCAACTCTGGCAACAATGCTGCAATTTGTGAACTCTGTTTACAACTCGTGCGCGTGGCCAGCAGCCTTCTCCACTTCTTTCAGCAGCCCATATGAAGTAAGACTGCCTCAGAACCCAAACGACCGGCATCATTGGTGTCGACGTGAGCCATAGCATGCAGACGACTACAACCTGCAGGCTCGTTAGCTGCAGACAAGGTCTCTTCCACATCTTGGATGAGGTACTTGGGCAGATATACCAAGTGCACATTGACATTCTTTCCGGTCCTGAATACTGTTTCCCCAAGAGGCTCCACAACGCACTTAGCTTTGGAGCTCCTGATAACTAGCAAACTCCTCGCGTGCCTGCCCAGACCCTGCTGAAGGAACCCCCACCTTCCATTCACAGGGTGAATGGGCAAATCCTCGTTAGTTCTAACGGAACCAGGTTATGGGATGAAAAGTTTTTTGCTTTTACATCGTAGTTTTATATTTGCACTTACCATCATATTAAAGGATGCTATTCCACACAGGAAGTAGCAGATATGATTTTCTGTTATGCTCTAATCACACAGCTCGTGCCACCATCTTCAGTGTTCTGGCTTAACCAATGGTGGTTCTTATATGCACTACTATCATTGTTGCATTCCTGCCTCTCCCACGAGGGTCAAGGGTTCCTCACTATGACCACGTTGTGGTGCCGTCTCATCTCAGAGATTCCAATGTAAGGGTTTCCTAGGAATCCAGCTGGTAACCTGACAGGGGAGGACACTAAGTACGCCGTGGCCGACAGTGATGCAAACTAAATTCTTTTGCAGATATGGAGATCAAGATGGGTACAGATATTTGCCTTCTTTTGCAACATTTTGGAAGGTATAAGTCTGGTCTCCATTCTCAGTTATTCCTTGCTAAGGCATTAATTGATAGAGTTTGTAATTGACCTTCAGAAAACATAGCTTATGAGTAGTGATTAACAACCAGAGACAGTCCTAGCTGTTCGTGACCATTTTTCAATATTGTTTTCACATTACAATCCATCCTATCCTCTGTCATCAAGTAAAATCTCCTTTAAAATAAATTCTAAGCTACAATGTGTATGCATGCTTAATCAACAAGCTCTTAGACATGTTGAAACATACTCTTTATTTAGAAGGCATAACCTTAATTGAGGTCATGATTATGTAAGAGAGGACTGTTAAGATGTGTAAGTATACTTAGTAAGCAAGGTCTCATGCGAGTTGTGGGGAGGGGTTGGAATTTCTTACAATATACTTTGGTGTTGATCTATAACTAGTGATGAATAGTGCAATTTCTTACAGTTTCATTTGTTGCTTATCTCTAACTGCTAACTTATGAGACAGTTTGTTACAGTTTTGTCTGATGACTCTCTGCAGGCAAACGTATAATGTGGTAATTTTGTTACAATTTAATTTGAGGCTTGTCTGTTACTGGATATATAATGAGACAATTTGTTATAATTTCGTTTGATTTAAATCTGTAACTAAATATAAAATGGGGTGATTTGTTATAAGTTTTCTGCAACATGGCGATGTGTGGGGCATTTGGTTACAGTTTAATTTCATGCCTAAATGTAACGACATAATTCAGCATTATCAGCAGAAGATGACGAACATTTTGTGCTGCTATAATGACTGGCTAACACTGAACAGCTATTGGGTAGTTAAAAGCGTAGCAATCATGGAGTCGCTATAATATTTGGATGACTTTGAAAGTAGTTGAAAGTGGGGAGCTGGAAGCTTATCAAGCCTTGTTTCTCACATATAAGAATATGTATTAAATTAAAACATTAAAACTACTGTTCAGTATGCTATTTCAACAAAGTGTCAAGTACTTTCCTATGCCTGACAGCATAAGTCAATCCTCACCAGAGTACCTTCATCTGTAGTGTCATGTATGTTTTGTACTGTTGTAGCAGAAATCTTGAAGTATTTTGATAAGTAATACAGACAGTTTTTGTTTCTTTAAGTGTGGTATGAAGTCCGAAATACTATCAACGAAAAGTGGAGCTTGAACTATAGGTTACACCAGTGGTGGCAAAAAGCAAGCCATATGAAATTTGATAAGTAATTTAGTTGTGGGAATATTTAATTTGTGGATCTGTTGTGCATTGGAATGTGGGGTATATAAATGGTACTTTAGTTGTTGCCACGTGTAAGATAAACTATGAGTTAAATCACAGTGCCAATAAGCAAGCCATATATATTCTAATAACACATACAGTTTGTATGTAGAAATATTTAAATCAGGGTTGCAAAGTGGGAAACAGATAGTTAACTTCAATCATCACCGAGTGGACTTTAACCTGTAATTTGGACCAGTAGTGCCAGTGACCGAGTCATGTGTACTTTTTAGTGTTATAGAACAACTAAGTTACAATAGCAGTTGCTCATATGCTTTGTACTCTTGTAGGATAAATATTTATGTATCTTTATGAATGATATATACACATTTAATTTGGTGGAAAGTTCGAATTCTCGTTCGCAGTCAGAGAGATCTCTGCAGAACTTTGTCCATCATCGTCTCTGACTCAGCAGTGTTTACATGTTATTTTTGGTGCATTTAAAAGTTATGCTTACATATTGCAGTTTAAGTGATACAACATATTAAAAATTTCACCAAAACACACCATTTTTGGCACAATCTGTCGTGCTAAAGTGTAGGAAAATGAGACGTCAATAGATAAACGTGCTGGAACATAGCTACAGGCAGGTAAAATATGAAAAATAGTAAAAACAACTTGTATTAGTCGTTCGGTAACGTTAGTACGGTTTTTTCTTTTTGGCGCATTATTTTCTTTCTCCCTAAAATGGTGATTGGTCCAATGGTGATAGTTCATTTTAGACACATAGTCTCATGGGTATGAAAAAGTGTTAACTGTTACTGCAATGTTTGCTTAGCACGTTATTTTAGCTAAATAACTTTTCTGCTAAAAAAAGAATAATACAGACAATTTAGACATGAAAATAGCATTGTGTCCCTTAATTTGAGAGCCACAATCACTATCTATGTGCCAAATGCACCTAAAGCTTCAAATTACACAATAATCGCACTTTTTCAGTAGCTGACGCAATATTTTAGCTAATATGTGTACTGCACGTCTATAGAACAACAATGAGAAGAAGTTAGATGCAGAAACATTTAATTTAGAAACTCCATTGTGCCTTGCACCATGTAGGGCACAATGATAGAAGTTTGATCATTACCATTTGGAACTTAACTTATAAGATTAGTAGCGTCACGTTTATTTTGACGCACATATCAAATGTTGAAATACTGTAAGTTACACCAGTATTGTCAATCTCTTAACTTATTTTTGACAGACATTTTAGACGTGATACTTGACATAAACACGCTGTTGCTTGCGCGTTTGGGATAAATAATATAGACAAGTAGAGACGGGAACACTTAAATTGAGGATCCATTGTGACTTGCACCAAGTTGGGTACCAATGTCGAGCTTTTTTCGTTGCCAAGTGGGAGGTACAGGGAAATGGATGGGATGAGTACTTATTGGTTGTTTTCAATAGATGGTAAAATACTGGACTGTAATTCGCAGAGAATGAAGAGGTGGGAGGTGTTTGTTAACATCATGTGTACAAGGTCATTAATGATGTTTCTGTTTCAAAAGAAACCCAGAGTACGCTTACAGTGACAGCCCGCGTTATGACTGCTGTCAATAGAGGATTCTAGAATAAAGAGAAGAAAACATTAATTTGAGAAAATAACGAAATACCGGAAGAAATATAACTACGAACAATACGCGTCAACATAGAAAGTTTTATGGTACAAGTAATTTAAAAGTTTGCAAAGCATTGATAAAAGGGTCATGTCTGGCAGCCAACATGGACTGCAACAAAGTCGGTCAAGTGGAACCCAATTAGGATTTTTTTCACATGGTACCCCTATAGCTATGGAACAGGTAAATCAATCGTCTGTAATGAAGTATTATCTGAAAAAAACTGCACAGATATTCAGACAAATCTTGATAGAACTTCAAGTAGTGCAAAGTTCGGTACCTTACGTAAATGTTCACAAGTGTGAAATTTTCCCCCTCACAAAATGTAGAAACGTAATATAGTATGACTGCAACATTAATGAGTCCCAAATGGAATCAGTAAACCCATACAAATACCGAGGTGTACCAAATTTAAGGAAGGTGAAATCAAACGATCACGTGGCTCAATCGAATGTAAAGCAGATGGCTCACTTCGATTCAGTGGCTCGATATTAGGAAAAGAGAGTCAGACTACAAAGGAGATTGCTTACAAAACTAGCCACATTCATCCTAGAATATCACTTAAGTACGTGGGAGACACTTCAGATTGGAGCAGCAGAGGATATTTAACGTATGCAGAGGACCACTCGAATGGTCACAGGTTTGTCTGACTCACGTTAACTCACGGGTGAGAGTTTTACAAATACTAAAGGGCATGCACCATCAGACTCTGGAAGACAGACGCAAACTATCCTTAGAGCGTCCACTTACAAAAATTTCAAGAACATGTTCTAAGCCAGAAATCTACAAAGGAATATTGTACAAACTCCTGACGGACATCTCCTGTAAAGCTCGCCATGTCAAGATTCACATAGATATTTAAACAGTCGTTCTTCCATCATCTCTATGCCTTTGGGAGAGGAGGAACCCCTAATACGTGGTACAATGCAAAGTATTCTCTGCCATGCACTTCACACTGATTTACAGACCATCGATTTATGAAAATACCATCGGAGTTTCGGAGGGATGTCATTCACACATGATCAAAGACAGCAATGGAAGAAATATTCTAGAACTATCACAAACTTAACAGCTCATTTGTCCAAGTTGCTTACCGAAATAATACATAAAACTACAAAACAATAACTGACGATTTGTTGGGTGACGAAGCTTGGATTTAGGAAAGGTATACTCATTACAGGACAGTTTATGTTAAGCATGATAACGGAAGCACAACTTCAGACTCGTCAGGACACTTATGATTCGTTAATCAAGAAAAGGTATCCGACAATGTGAAATTATCAGGAAAACAGGTATATCCTGTAGAGAAAGATGGGTAATGTACGATGTGCACTATAACCAAGAGGGAACTGTTGTGACTCCGGGTCGCAATCTTGTGAAGTAGACTACCCGTCAACTAGGGGAGGTGACCGGGACTGCATATATGCCAGGCGAAGCTAGTACGCTACTATTCCAGCGGCCCTCGGCAGAGGCCAGGGACTACGTGGCATGTTACTCATCACGTGCAACCGTTTGTATGGAGGTATCGTGTCACTCCACTCTAGCAGTTGCTGAGTTGCTAGCAGTGTGGACTTGTAGTTTCATTCCGTACCAATGGGACAATGCCGTACTATTGTTTGCGTTCCGTGGCTAACCAGCAGGGATAGTGTGTGTTATCCAGCGGAGAGCTGTCCAGCAGTGAGAGTCCTTCAGTGTGCAAGCAGCAATAGGTGCTATAATTCCAGCCACACTGTGCACTGGAACCGAAGAGGAATAAGCGTTTTTCGAGAATGTGTACAAAAGCATAGAGATTTCATTGTGTAATTGAACATACAGGATGACAATTATTGAACTATATGAAAAAAAAACGTAAATTAGTTACAAAATACGGCGTGCACACACTTCATTCAACATGTAAAAGATCCTGCAGATATTCGGATTCAGATTATGACATGTTCGATATGCCTGCCATCATTGGCGATGATGCGGCGCAGACGAGTAGCGAAATTCTGCATGACCCGCTAAAGCGTCGGAACATCAATGCTGTCGATGACCTCCTGAATGGCTGGTTTCAGTTCAGCAATGGTTTTGGGGTTATTGCTGTACTCCTTGCCATTAATATAGCCCCACATAAACGAGTCACATGTGTTCAGATCCGGAGAATATGGGGGCAAGCGGAGCCCTTAGCCAGTGACCTCTAGGTGCCCCAGAGCTAGAATGCGGAGCGTAGAGTGCTCCTACAGGACAACACTCTCCTGCTTCGATGGGGTCGAGCTCCGTCTTGCATGGACCACATCTTGTCGAAATCAGGTCACTTTGGATAATGGGGATGAAATCATCTTCCAAAACTTTCACGTACCGTTTGGTAGTCACCGTGCCACCAAGGAATATCGACCCATTATTCCGTGAATGGACATTGCACACCACACAGTCACCCGTTGAGGGTGAAGTGACTTCTCGATCGCGAAATGCGGATTCTCAGTCTCCCAAAAGCACCAATTTTACTGATTGACGAACCCATCCAAATCTGAGCTTCGTTGCTAAACCAAACCGAACAGCGCATACTAATTCCTATCATGCCACGCGGCCAGCCGTGCAGTTTGAACGTCCTAACACAAACCGTACAGAAGTTATGACGATTTTATTTCATATAGTGGTCTAGGGGTAGCGTCGTTGATTCATAATAAAAAAAGTCTTCGGTCCCGGGTTCGATCCCCACCACTGCCTAAATTTTGATAAATAATCAGCATTGGCGGCCGAAGACTTCCGGCATAAGAAGTCAGCCTCATTCTGCCAACGGCCTTCTCAAAGAGGGCGGAGGAGCGGATAGAGGTTCAGGGCACTCTCTTGTCCTAGGGGTGGGAAATTGCCCCTAAAGGCGGAAGAATCAGCAATGATCAACGACATGAGGATGCAGAAGGCAATGGAAACCACTGCATTAAAGACACGTAACGCGTATCCACAGGACATGTGGCCAGTAATTGAAGAAGTGTCATGATGATCTCTCCATTGGCAAAAGATTCCGGAATAGTCCCCCATTCGGATCTCCGGGAGAGGACTGCCAAGGGGGAGGTTACCATGAGAAAAAGATTGAATAATCAACGAAAGGATAACGTTCTACGAGTCGGGGCGTGGAATGTCAGAAGCTTGCACGTGGTAGGGAAACTAGAAAATCTGAAAAGGGAAATGCAAAGGCTCAATCTAGATATAGTAGCGGTCAGTGCAGTGAAGTGGAAGGAAGACAAGGATTTCTGGTCAGATGAGTATCGGGTAATATCAACAGCAGCAGAAAATGGTATAACAGGTGTAGGATTTGTTATGAATAGGAAGGTAGGGCAGAGGGTGTGTTACTGTGAACAGTTCAGTGACCGGGTTGTTCTAATCAGAATCGACAGCAGACCAACACCGACAACGATAGTTCAGACATACATGCCGACGTCGCAAGCTGAAGATGAACAGATAGAGAAAGTGTATGAGGATATTGAAAGGGTAATGCAGTATGTAAAGGGGGACGAAAATCTAATAGTCATGGGCGACTGGAATGCAGTTGTAGGGGAAGGAGTAGAAGAAAAGGTTACAGGAGAATATGGGCTTGGGACAAGGAATGAAAGAGGAGAAAGACTAATTGAGTTCTGTAACAAGTTTCAGCTAGTAATAGCGAATACCCTGTTCAAGAATCACAAGAGGAGGAGGTATACTTGGAAAAGGCCGGGAGATACGGGAAGATTTCAATTAGATTACATCACGGTCAGACAGAGATTCCGAAATCAGACAGTGGACTGTAAGGCGTACCCAGGAGCAGATATAGACTCAGATCACAATATAGTAGTGATGAAGAGTAAGCTGAAGTTCAAGACATTAGTCAGGAAGAATCAATACGCATGGAAGTGGGATACGGAAGTACTAAGGAATGACGAGATACGTTTGAAGTTCTCTAAAGCTATAGATACAGCAATAAGGAATAGCGCATTAGGCAGTACAGTTGAAGAGGAATGGACATCTCTAAAAAGGGCCATCACAGAAGTTGGGAAGGAAAACATAGGTACAAAGAAGGTAGCTGCGAAGAAACCATGGGTAACAGAAGAAATACTTCAGTTGATTGATGAAAGGAGGAAGTACAAACATGTTCCGGAAAAATCAGGAATACAGAAATACAAGTCGCTGAGGAATGAAATAAATAGGAAGTGCAGGGAAGCTAAGACGAAATGGCTGTAGGAAAAATGTGAAGACATCGAAAAAGATATGATTGTCGGAAGGACAGACTCAGCATACAGGAAAGTCAAAACAACCTTTGGTGACATTAAAAGCAACGGTAGTAACATTGAGAGTGCAACGGGAATTCCACTGTTAAATGCATAGGAGAGAGCAGATAGGTGGAAAGAATACATTGAAAGCCTCTATGAGGGTGAAGATTTGTCTGATGTGATAGAAGAAGAAACAGGAGTCGATTTAGAAGAGATATCCAGTATTAGAATCGGAATTTAAAAGAGCTTTGGAGGACTTACGGTCAAATAAGGCGGAAGGGATAGATAACATTCCATCAGAATTTCTAAAATCATTGGGGGAAGTTGTAACCTCCCCCTCACTTATCGACCTTAATGACAGTGAAACATTAAACCGCGTGTACCTAATGGAAATTTGGGAAAAAGCAATCGTCACCGAAGTCAATTTGTCGGTAAAGAGGGAGGAAAGGGTTACATCTAAATGAAAGGAAAAATGCAAATGAAACTGGTGGAAATTAATTTTGAAAAGTGGTAAAGTTAATAAAGAAAGTAAATGTGCGGCCGTTACGTTAAGAATTAACTAGCGGTAATTAGATATTTGAGATTTGGGGGAAATTACGGTCGCCAGTCCTAAGGACAATTACTATAGTAACTGAAAAAAGAAAGGTTATTACACATATAATTAGCACTAGAAGCGTGGCAGCTGAAGGTTGACACGTGTAGTGTGAAAACTGAAAGTTTGTCAGAAGCAATAAATTTCGCTACACTCTGACTTAATTTAGCAAAAGAATTAATAGAACCGGAAAATCGAAAGTTAATTTAGTGACTGAAGTTAATAGTGAGCTTTCTTTCTAAAGCACATCGAAATTCAGTAAAATACGGTTAGTCTTGGGCTACCTCAACAATCATTTCAAAAGCTACTTGAATCTTCGCAATTTAGAAATAAGAGATTTAACTTTGAACTTGAATTAAATGATTCTGGACAATTAACAATAGTAAAATTTAGTACGTACCAAGCTGAGCTGCAGTCACAGGTAACTAAAATACGGTAACAAAACTCGCACTCTTATTTTGTGCTTGTGCAATCTAAATATTGTAGCCAGCTATGAATACCTTAACTGAACTTTGAAGTTAAAGCAGTGAATCGAATGATGCTGGCGTTTGAATTTCAACGACACTCGGGCTCATTTCGGAAAAGGAAGGGACCCTGCTTGGCAATGCAATTGGGACAATGAGCAGCAAAGTTTCATGCTAAGTTGCTGTAATTTTGTGATGCAACAATTTTAAAAGTTTGAAAAGCTGAGGTCTGCCATACAGTTCTAAAACTTTACGTGCTTCCAGTCTTCCTTGTTGGCTGATTGAAGGTTTGAAGCCGTCGATCGAGGAGGTGGCGGCAGTCACTCATTGTCGGCCGTCGCTGTTGCAGAAGCTGGATGTTGGTGCGCCTTCTTCTCGACACAGTCACCAGACGAAACGGGTTCTTGATGTGCGCCAGCTAATGCTTCCCGTCCGCGACACCATGTCAGAAACTATCATCGCAAGTCGAGCGCAATTACATGCTGCCAAACCCCGAAAGCGCGGCAACTCGCGGGAGCTTCACTCAACACACCTGCTCCACTGCACCACTCCAGCCAGACTCAGTCTCTGCCCACGCTCCATGCGACAGAGTTAACACTACCAAAGATCCTAAACACTTTCGTTCTCCACACGACCTATCGGTGTAATCTTTCGATTGCATAGTTTTCCCTAGGCAAGACCCAGCGTGAATATACAAATAATATTTACAAAACAAACCAATTATACATCGACATAAATGCATATATATATATATATATATATATATATATATATATATATATATACAGTAAAACAAATACAATATATAAAGAGACAGAAATGCCATATCTTCAGGTGACAAAATAAGGAAAAATCTATAGTACAATAGATGGAAATAGAAGGATATGCATTTCCGGCGTTACAAAGTGGCAACAAAACGACTACTCACGTTGGTGTGTAGAATATATGAGTCTGGCGACGTACCATCTGACTTTCGGAAAAGCATCATCCACACAATTCCGAAGACGGCAAGCGCTGACAAGTGCGAGAATTATCGCACAATCGGCTTAACAGCTCACGCATCGAAGCTGCTTACAAGAATAATATACAGAAGAATGGAAAAGAAAATTGAGAATGCGCTAGGTGACAATCAGTTTGGCTTTAGGAAAAGTAAAGGGACGAGAGAGGCAATTCTGACGTTACGGATAATAATGGAAGCAAGGCTAAAGAAAAATCAAGACACTTTCATAGGATTTGTCGACCTGGAAAAAGCGTTCGACAATATAAAATGGTGCAAGCCGTTCGAGATTCTGAAAAAAGTAGGGGTAAGCTATAGGGAGAGACGGGTCATATACAATATGTACAACAACCAAGAGGGAATAATAAGAGTGGACGAGCAAGAACGAAGTGCTCGTATTAAGAAGGGAGTAAGACAAGGCTGTAGCCTTTCGCCCCTACTCTTCAATCTGTACATCGATGAAGCAATGATGGAAATAAAAGAAAGGTTCAGGAGTGGAATTAAAATACACGGTGAAAGATATCAATGATACGATTCGCTGATGACATTGCTATCCTGAGTGAAAGTGAAGAAGAATTAAATGATCTGCTGAACGGAATGAACAGTCTAATGAGTACACAGTATGGTTTGAGATTAAATCGGAGAAAGACGAAGGTAATGAGAAGTAGTAGAAATGAGAACAGCGAGAAACTTAACATCAGGATTGATGGTCATGAAGTTAAGGAATTCTGCTACCTAGGCAGTAAAATAACCAATGACGGACGGAGCAAGGAGGACATCAAAAGTAGACTCGCTATGGCAAAAAAGGCATTTCTGGCCAAGAGAAGTCTACTAATATCAAATACCGGCCTTAATTTGAGTAAGAAATTTCTGAGGATGTACGTCTGGAGTACAGCATTGTATGGTAGTGAAACATGGACTGTGGGAAAACCGGAACAGAAGAGAATCGAAGCATTTGAGATGTGGTGCTATAGACGAATGTTGAAAATTAGGTGGACTGATAAGGTAAGGAATGAGGAGGCTCTACGCAGAATCGGAGAGGAAAGGAATATGTGGAAAACACTGATAAGGAGAAGGGACAGGATGATAGGACATCTGCTAAGACATGAGGGAATGACTTCCATGGTACTAGAGGGAGCTGTAGAGGGCAAAAACTGTAGAGGTAGACAGAGATTGGAATACGTCAAGCAAATAATTGAGGACGTAGGTTGCAAGTGCTACTCTGAGATGAAGAGGTTAGCACAGGAAAGGAATTCGTGGCGGGCCGCATCAAACCAGTCAATGAAAAAAAAAAGTTGAATATTTGTAACCCTATAGCTGCAGACAGGACTCTTACGAACTTCCTTTGTACACCGATCTGTCAGTTGAGTTTGTTCTTTAACAACAATGTGGTTTTGGAACTTTGTTCTGTGACCATTTACCTAGCATATTTTAGAATACGTGCGTGATGTGAAGTTGGTAGTAGAGCCCCAGCAGCAATGACATAAGCGGCACCTCAGAGTCCGTTGTACTTCTCCTACTTCTGGAAATGAAGAGTAGACACAACAGGAACAACACGAATGAGACTCGAAGAGAAAAGCGCTCGGATTGGACACAGTCTTTCTTCTCTACTGTTTAAATCGTATACCGAAACAGCATTGTATGGAATGTAATGTTCAGAAATGGGATTAAAATTTTGTGTGAAAGGGTATCAATAAGCTTCAATGACAACATTGTTATTCTCTGTTGAGAAAGAATTACAGAACGTGTTGAGTGAAGCTAATAGCCTGAGACTGCGGAACAAACTATATGGATGCAAGAAAACCAGAATCAGACGAAAGCTTTCAAGAGACACAGAGATTACTGGTCTAGTTAACATCGCAACTGGAGGCAACGAAGTAGGCAAAATGAAGCTGTTCCACAACCTTGTTTCTCTGCCTCGTGATGACTGGGTGTTGTGTGCTGTCCTTAGGTTAGTTAGGTTTAAGTAGTTCTAAGTTCTAGGGGACTGATGACCATAGATGTTAAGTCCCATAGTGCTCAGAGCCATTTGAACCATTTGAACCACAACCTTGCAAGCAAAATAACACACGACGGACGAAGCAAACAGAACTTGAAAAGCACATTCAAGGAAATATACTAGTATCAAACATAGATAATCACTTTAGAAAGAAGTTTCTGAGAATACGCATGTATGTCTGAAGGACAGTACGGTATGGAGTGAACCATGGGCTATGAAAAAACTGCAAAAGCAGAGAGCCGAAGCGTTTGAGATGTGGTGCTAATGAAGGACGTTTAAAATTAAGCGGATTAGTAAGATAAGAAATTAGGAGGTTTGTAGAACCATCGAGGATAGGAATATACGGAAAACGCTGACTAGAAATAGGGACAGGATGGTAGAAAAAGTGTTGTCAGGAAATAGTTTCGATGCTTCTAGAGGGAGCAATAGAGTGGGAAAATTATTGGGGACGATAAAGAGATTTGAATATTGTGGGCGTTGGATTTCAAACTCTTAGATGAAGAGGTGAGGAAATCGTGCCAGGCTGAATCACAGGAGAAGGGAGAGTAATGGTAAAAAAAGAAAACAACATGGGTAATGGTAAAAAAAGAAAACAACCAAGACACTAATTATCGCATTAATGTATGTGCAGTATTGATTAGAGGCGTACAGACGGCATAGTCAGTGAAACGGCAAAAGGTTTTGGGAGTGATGGGTCGCGGTACATAATCTGGCACTCAGATGATTGTCTGCGGACATGCCGGTTGCCTCTTGAACCGCAATCATCTGGCTGTTTTGTGGCTGCAGGCTTTCCATCGGATTTTCTGATCATACGATCACCAAATCGGCATCAGACTACTTGATTAGGACACATCGGATAGATTATCGAATGACCTCACAGCCCTGCATCGAGCTATGCCTAGCATTGATAACAATTCGTATTACTACTTAACAAATAAAGAGAATGTGATTGTACGAATATTGCATTTATTTAATTAACGGATCGTTTCAGTTCTAACTGTTGACACGAACTCGCATTGTTTAATAGCTTATTATGGGAGAAGGCATGTCACTAGTTTGCAATTTACGTCATCATGACCTAGACACACTTTTCTTACATGAACCACAGTCACTATCACTTACAATATATCATCGCTGGCCCCTCATTTTAAAACATCACTTATTTCAGGACTTACAAACTGTCGACCTACAATATGTATTCTCAGGTGAAAAAGGTCATCGAACTGGACTATTCACGGCACTTGACCACATTCGGAACTGTGCTCCACGGGGCACGAATGCATCCTTCTATTCGTAGTGGCATGCAAGCAAACAGTCTTCAAAAGGCTTCTTGTGGAATTCCTTGGCAAGCCTCAAACGGCCATTTTGTCAGCTCATGAAGTTTGCTGTCTAGGCGCCAGAATGTAAGTAGATGTCTTCCCTTCGCATTCTATAGATGCTCTGTGGGTGCTAAATCAGAGGGGGGGGGGGGAGGGGGGGCAAACCAATCAAGGCTCCATTCATTCTTCAATTTGTTTGCAGTGTGATTTCATAGATACGCCATTTCTGTCATGTAAGGTACGACAAAATGTGTTGCTATTCCTGCCACTCATGGGAGAGCATTCAGCCTTCCTTCAGCAATTACCAAATGAGACATGTTGTCATTTCTCCTGGCTCCTCACACAGTGAATCCAGGCTTTGAAGACGTATAGTTCTCGAGACTCGTTGATCTTTGTTCTTTCACCAGTTCGTGTAACGAGACGTTGGTATCGGTCCTAAGACCAAAGAAGAAGTTCGCAGCTCGTGGTCTAGCGGCTAGCATTGCTTCCTCTGGATCACGGGGTCCCGGGTTCGATTCCCGGCCGGGTTGGGGATTTTCTTTGCCTGGGGCTGGATGTTTGCGTTGTTCTCAACATTCCATCATCATTCATGAGAGTGGCTGGATTGGACTGTGTATACATGACCGCGTAGTTGAGTGCCCCACAAACCAAACATCATCATCACCAAAAACAAAAGCGAGACTCATCGTCGAACACCACAGAAAGAGCTCGAAGTCGCAGTTGACTCTGGCTGTACACTGCAAGTCTTGGTTGTGAGTGATATGGACAGTGGCAAACGATACATCGCAACTGGGGATCCCAAACCACCTTCCAGTAATCTGTTCCCGATGGTTCGTGGTGACACAACTTCTGTAATGTATGCCCGGACTTCAAGTTTTGTGATTCGTCTATTTCCTACAACCAGTCGGATAATCCTACTGTCTTCTCTCGTGACATTACACAAAATATCCCATGTGGATAGACTTCAAATTTATATTCATAGACTTTGATTACTCCTGGCTCCTTACTAAAACATTTACACACTTCAATAAAAAGTTACAAAGCTCTTGTCGTTGCATATCATTTAGTACTTGTGATTCACTTAGTTTCTGCTTTACCATTTCGTAACTAACCTCAGTGTTTTCTTCTTGTTCAGTATCAGATCTGTCTGTGAAATATACAGCTGGAAAGGAATATTCTACTATTACTTTTGACTCTGGTTTGTTTTTGTTACTTTCATCAGGTGTTTTGACTAAATCTATGTTTTGTTTGTTCTAAACGTGTCCATGACAATAAGACAATTAACTATAAGTTTGTCAATTATAAGGAAGTTGGAATTTTGTACAGGAAATGTTGAGAATTTGCCTCTCTTCTTCAATTCACAAAAAAAAAAAAAATGAATTTGACTTTAGGTTGGTGGTTGAACCTGTATCTAAAATTAACTGTGTAACAATATTAAACATTTTCACCTTTAATGATTGTTTGCGTTTCTTCTTCCTGGACTTTATCTACTATATCTATCTCTAATAATCTCTATCTCTAATAATCGTTGATGTCACCTTGTTTGAAGAATCTTATGAAACATGTTTGTAGTTTTGCATTGCCCCCACTCCCTGAGAGGTCAACAGCCTGGGGCTTAACTACGACCGCTTGGTGTTTTCCGACGGCGTAGTGTGACTTAATTCATTAGTTGGAGTAATTTCAGTTGGTTGCACTGTGTGTACACTTCGCCAATTTGAGTCTTTAGGTGCTCTGCAGTTATTTTCCTGCCCAAAGGTCGACTTCGATACAGCGTAAGGCTTGGCATTGTTACCACGCGTCGGTCACTGTTGCGGCTGACTGTTTCTATTCATGTTCGGCATAGGGCCCTGTGATGGTGAACTGTAATACTCTCGTGCGTTTAAATTACCCCAGTTGTTTTGAAAATTTCTTTTAAATCGTTTGTTTTTTCCGTTCTCGTTACCGTACTCGTCACCTCTGGGTATGTAACTTTGCTGTTGTGTGTCCCATCCTTCCTGTGTGTTTAGGTCACGTTTTACTGACTGGTTTACATAACTATGTTGTTGTTGTGCCTGATTTTCTGTTGCTATATTGGGTACAGGTCTTTCCTCATAGATTAAGTTGATAGAATCGAGCACTGACAGAAAATATTGTGTCGTGCCCCGGTCGCTGTGACTATTTTTTCTCTGATGTGCGATGGTAAACGACTTTCCAAAATTTTTAATACGTCTACCTGTGATATTGGGTTCGTCCAGGAGCGTGTCTTGTTCAGGTATTTTTCAAAGTATGTACGTAGGCTACCGTATTTGCCATTGAATGGTGCGGGGTTAAAAACTTGGCGTCTGCGTCTTTCTTCCACCGCCTCAGACTAGCATTTGTCGAGGAAAGCTCGTTAAAATTGGATATAAGCGCTGCAAAAGTTCGGCCACTTCAGTTGCCCATAAAAGAACGTCACCTTGGGTATACCCCACGACAAATCTGATTTTCTGTGCTTCCGTCCAGTTGCGTCGAAATACACGACGAATAGTACTGTTAAATACTACGGGATTTATTCTTTTACCTTCAGTGGAGAATGTAGGAAACTGTCTCAGCAAACCTTCGTCTGCAAAAATAGTTAATAGACACATGGCATTTTCGGTCGTATTTATGTGGTTATTGTAGTTACCTGTAATTGCAGTTCGTAAATGCTTAGGTATTGGAGTGTGGATATGTTTACATTTTGCTCTATACAACTGTCGCTGGTACCTGCTGTGGGACTCGTGACAATTTGTGGATAAATACCAACAGGTTGTGGTTTGTTCACTGTAGGCTGTATGTTATTTACAGCATATTTCGAGATCCGATAACATTTTCTTCTAAAAGATTGCGGATTCTATTTTCCGCGGCTCGTAGATTAGGGTTTACCTTGTTCACTATTTCATTTTCTTTTTTCTGACTAGCCTTTTCTTGCAATCGGTGTATAACTTGCAATCGGTTACTAACCTCTATGCAATGGTAGTACCCTTATCTAATGTACCTGCTTCAGCTTGACTAATAGTATCACTCAGATTTTCATTGATATTCTCTCTCTCCTTCTTAGCACATGCTAAGTCAACTTCTAATGTTGCTACCTTAAAGTAAGCTCTTCTGCGGTTAGAGGTACACCTTCATAGTCTCTGTTTAGTTTGTTAACGACAGTGATTGCCTTTTTTTCTGTCAAAACCAACTGGTTTTGTGTGGCTTGTTTTGTTCTTACTTCACTGTATTTAGGTCTTGTGTAACAATGTTTTGTTGCTGTTTTGCCGTGTACATATCTTGTGTAACGGTGTTCAGATTCTGTGTCAAATTATTAACTTTGGTATTCGTATCTTTTTCATACCACTGAATTTGATGTTCATATTGTTTTATATCATCAATTTTCTCGTTTATGTTAGGCAATAACTGCCATAGTTGTGCTTCATTTGTACTACTACGATTTCCTTCAGCTGTACTTTCTAAGCTAATATTTGTGTTGTGAACAAGTGGGTTTGTAACGTGTTTCCAAAATTAATATTGGAATCGCTCTCCAATATTTCACTAATGAGTGGTATGTCGCTCTGGGAGAAGCGTGACATTGTCTCGTCAGTTGTAAACATTGTGTCGTCAAAGTTATTCTGCTGTGGAGCGTCACTATCATTTGTCACATCTGCGACACTCATCTCTGATCTACTTAAACTTTCTGCAGTAGGCATGCATGGCGGCTGAACTTCAGTTGTTCGGTCATGCAATTCTACGCTATCTTGGCTGATTGCGTTTTCGCTATCAACAATGGGCATATATTTTTCGGCCTTGTTATATGAATATGCAAAAAATAAAATTTTCACAAAAAAGTTAAAATTTCATACGCTAATTATTACACTTGATAAATGTAATTTCTGTAATGTCAAAGCCTGTTTTACGTCTATTATGAAGTGCAAACTATTGTACAGCGATTCTTTATGTTTTTCTGCCAGTATGTATCACACTAAAAAATTCCTGTAAATTTCTCGCAAATAAAATTCAAACAAGGGAATAATGAGTAAAAGGTTCCTATCTACATCAAAAGAGGCGCTACCAAGCGTAACCATGCGAGCAAGTTGCGTAGGCGTGCTACCTTCGCTGCGTCGAACAATAGAAGCTTACTATGGAAAATTTTACTTGTCCTGGATCCAATTCTTATTCCTTTCAAAAATTTTCTCCTCAATTTTGCCTTTTTGCATTACTTGCTCTCCGTCGTGATTCATGCAAACAGAAAATACAGACAAGTAGTTTTATGACCAATAACAATGTCATAGAAATTTCTTACTATAACAATAATTAACAAACCCTACTCACAACCGGTGCCCTGAAGTCCTGGCACACAGGTCGACAGTTGTGTTGTAATAATAAAAACTATAAATAAATATTATTAAATATTCACATGAAAACACTTTTTAAACTGATATAACACGATTGCGTTATCAGAAAATTCTGTAGGCTATCGGACTTCGTGTCTCACTTCTTCAGTTGTAGCTGCAGGTGGTGGACTCAAAGTACACCGGCGATTGTCATAGTTAAGAAAATCCTCCTTACTTGATTTAACTTCACTTAAAATAAGAAATACTTACTACTGGTAGCAAATTTCTTTCTTATTATAAATTTGTGCTACACAAAATACTCATAGTCCGTCATCCTCCGCGGGGCACTACTTAATAGGACTTCTACATACAAGAGAGTGTTTTAAAAAAAAACTCATGTACAGAAAATGGAATGAATGTTTTTTCATTTGCCTGTTCATTACCGCGCATTCATAATTAACGTTTTTGCCAATGCTTATGATCGACTGGAGTTTCAATTTTTTGTTTTTTAAAAACTCTTAATTTTACGATATCCTGGGGATCTTTCGCCTAGTACTTATACATCTTTCTGCAAATCGAAACAGTCACAACATTGTTTTTTCCACACGCACTTCCTGTTACCATATCTGACAGCCTGCACCACTGGCAGCGTTTCTTTTGGGCACAGCAAAGCAAGTGCAGTAGACAGCAGTGCATTATCCGCTTTAATACAGCGACCTCGGTTTTACGGTGTTTCCACGAATCCTCTTCTTCGCTGTGGAGCCGGCTCGGGGACCTAGGGGCAGCACCCTCCGAGTCCTTTCACGAGGGGCTCTCCCTGCAGCCAGTGAGTCGCAGGGCCCCGTCTACGGCCCCCTAACGGCAGCCTCTTTGTGTCGAGATGGGTCACTGCTGTGTCCCTTCCCGCGCTCTGTCTCTTGTGTCACAGGCCAGCGCTGTGTTCTGACAAAGCAGCATAAAGGACTTCTTTCCACTCTTCGATTTTCTTCATACTCAAAGACTTGAAAATCACTGCTCGCACATAACAAGAGTTAAAACATTTCCAACACAATTATTTAGTCGCTGGCAGCTAACAGTCTGAAAACTAATTTGTAAATAATGGTTGTAATTTAAAGTTACTCGATCTAATCTAGCAGCAACTTTTTTTAACTTTCATTTAAACTATGTATTTATTAACTGAAGTAAATGTTAATATTAGGTCTACAACTTTCCTTCCGCCGTTTTGCAATAGATGGCAGTATCGGCAAGTGGTGGAACACGTGGAAGGTCTAAGTGTCATACAATAAGCATATGCATTTGCATACATAACGCCATAAAAATGTTAGCCGATTTTTGATTGCGTCATCAAGCTGTTCTCGACTGCATACAACTTACGAGCTCAATATTCGTCATTTGCGGGAAGTTTCAATTTGCTGCATTAGCATGAAGAAATCTACGACTGAGACTCATGAAATGCTGGGTAGGACCTATGGTGAGGCACCTGTTAGTGAAACATCGTGCAGACAATGGTTTCAGCGTTTCAAAAACGATAATTGTGACGTCAGAGTCCGGCATGGCCGTGGAAGACACCAAGAATGGTGGTTCTGACGTCGAAGATCGGCATGGCAGTGGAAGAGACGAAGTTAGTGAAGCTACTGAAACAGACGGAAACAATCACAGCAGACTGTTATCGAAAGCAATTAATGCGTTTGAGACGAACACTAGAAAAAAGGCCACAATACGGCGATAGACACGAGAAGGTGATTTTGCGGCACGGCAATACTCAATCCCATGTTGCAAAACGCGTTGAAACAGAAGTTCTGCCCCATCTGCCGTATTGTCTAGATATTGCTCACTCTGGCAACCACCTTTATCAATCAAGGGCATTCAGACTGACTGACCAGCTCTTTCGGTCACGTAACAAGTGGAAAATTGGACCGAGTCATGGATCTCCTCAACATACCGCCGCGGAATTCGTATGCCGGTGGAAAGATGCGAGAAAGTAGTGACCCGCGAAGCCAGTACTTTGAATAGTAATTTTATTCTAAGTTTTTCACAGTAAAGTCTCTACCTTCCAGGAAAACTATGGAAAGAAAGACGAAGAGACATAATAAATGAAAAATACTGAATCATATGTTTTAATAAAAACAGATATTTTAGTTTTGATTGCTATTCTCATGGAAATTTGCGCATTCACTATACATTAATATTATATACAAAAATACGGAACACGAAATAAAAAAATTCTTTGTTTAATTCTAGAAGTTCAACAGCATTGTTGATGCAAATAGTTTTCAGTTAACAATAAGGCGTTTGCATTTATCTGTGTAAAATTTTAGTTTACTTTATAACACCAGTGATTAAATATAAAAATTTCTTCTTTGGTAAAACATTATCATGCAATAACTGTTAGTTAAAATTTACATTTGACAATAAACGTAGATTTTATATACAAGTAAAAAATGTTGCTTGTAACATTAATCGAGCCAGAGACTTTTGAATTACTAGACTTGTCTGCTAGACACTCGCCGAATAGCGACTACGATAATAAGCTGAAAATGTTGGCACTCGGAAAGCTCAAAACCTTCAATGCTGAGTATTACCAGTTTTCTCCGAGGTGGGAGGGAGAGGGGACGGGAGTTGTATAACACTACATTAGGAAATTCATTTTTTCCAACCCCTTCATCTCAGAGTAGCTCTTGCACGCTACATCTTTAATTACTTGTTGGATATTTTCCAGTCTCTGTCTTCCTCTACAGTTGTTACCCTCTACAACTCCCTCTAACACAATGGAGGTTATTCACTGACGCCTTAGCAAATGTCCTATCATCCTGTTCCTTCTACTTGTGAGTGTCTGTTGTATGTTCCTTTCCTCGTCGATTCTCCAGAGGACTATCTAATTTCCTACATTATAACATCACCTAATTTTCAACGTTTTTTTGTGGCACCACATCTCACCCTTCGATTTTCTTCTGTTCCGGTTTACCTACAGACCGCGTTTCACTACCAGACAATGCTGGGCTTCAAACATACATTTTTAGAAAATTCTTCCTTAGATATAGCCCGACGTTAGATACTTCTTTTAATGCCCTCCTTGCTTCGCTGCTCATGGAGTGTCTTGCTTCCAAAGTAGCAGAATTTCTTAAGTTCGTCTGCTTCGCGATCCCCAATCCCGATGTTAAGTTTGTCGCTAACTTCATTACTGTAACTCTCTATTACATTCCTATTTCTTCCATTTGATCTCAGTCTAAATTGAAAATTTGTTTGGTTGCCACTTCCTCCAATGACTTTAGAAATTCCGATGGAATGTTATCTAGCCTTCCGCCTTACTTGATGCCAAGTCTTTCCAACATATGTGATTGCTGTTTTTAGAGATGTGCACACCTCTCCAACTTAACTGCCTACTGCGGTACTGTTTGTCACAGTAGCCACATCTTTAGCGAAGTCCAAGTCCGTATCATTATTTTCCCCTGTTTTAGTATCCCACTTTCTTCTACACTGATTTTTCCGTACGATTCTCTTAAATTCTAACTTACCCTTCATCATTATTAAATTGTGATCTCATTCTATATCTGCACCTGGGTTCGCGTTGCAATCTAATGTCTGATTTCGGAACCTCTGCCTGACCACGATGTAATCCTGCTGGGATCTTCCCGTGTCTCTGGGCATTGTCCAAAGTGACAGCTCGTGTCCAACAACGAAAGCGAGGACATATAGTGTGCTATAACGTAGCGGTAGTTATTAAGCTGACTATTACCGCACGCAGTAAGCTTTCTGGTTTTAATTCGGACGCTTTCTCACTTTTTTGGTAGGCTATACCTCCGTTTAACAACAGGACAATTGTACAACACGTCAACACTACTGCGCTTAAAAACGGCCAGTCGTGCAAAATATAAAAATTGAATACTTGTCAAATAGACTGTGGTGCTCAACGCGAAGAATATTTTCCAACTAAATCGTCTTCTCTTGTGATTTATGAACTGTTTATTTGCCACTACCAGCTGAAATTTATCGAAAAACGTTCTCTTTCTCCTCTCTCATTGTCCGCAGCTCATGGTCGTGCGGTAGCGTTCTCGCTTCCCGCGCCCGGGTTCCCGGGTTCGATTCCCGGCGGGGTCAGGGGGGATTTTCTCTGCCTCGTGTTGACTGGGTGTTGTGTGATGTCCTTAGGTTAGTTAGGTTTAAGTAGTTCTAAGTTCTAGGGGACTGATGACCATAGATGTTAAGTCCCATAGTGCTCAGAGCCATTTGAACCATTTTCCTCTCTCATTCCCGCTACCAAGCTCCTATTTTCCCACAACTATTTCTTATACTCCTTCACTTACAACCGCGTTCCAAGCTCTCAAAGCTAATAGATTTTCATCTCCCTTTACATACTGAACTACCCGTTCAATATCCTCAAAAATGGCTCTGAGCACTATGGGACTTTACTTCTGAGGTCATCAGTCCCCTAGAACTTAGAACTACTTAAACCTAACTAACCTAAGGACATCACACACATCCATGCCCGGGCAGGATTCGAACCTGCGACCGTAGCGGTCGCGCGGTTCCAGACTGTAGCGCCTAGAACCGCTCGGCCACTCAGTTAATATCCTCATACTCTTCCTCTACCTCTTCATCTTCTACTAGCAACGTAGTCATTTATCTCTGAACTGTTGTTGTCACTGTTGGTTTGTTGTCGAATCTGATAAGAAAACCCTGTCACTGAACTGTTCACTGTAACTCACTCTCTGCGCTAACGAATCCTACTCCTGTTATATCATTTTCTGGTGCTGTTGATATTATCCTATATTTGTCTTACCCAAAAATGGTTACATTCTTTCCATTTCATTTCACTGACGCCCATTAGATCAAGAGTGAGGGTTAGCATTTCCCTTTTCAAAAGTTTTAGCTTTCCTACCAAGTGCAAACTTCCGAAATTCCACGCCCCGACTCGTAGAACGTTATCCTTTCGTTGGTTATTCCATGTTTTTCCCATGGCCACCACACCCTTGGCAGTCCTCTCGCGGAGATGAGAATCGGAAACCAACCAGGAATTTTTTGCCAATGGGGAGAGATCATCAAGGCAATTGCAGGAAACATGTCCAGTGGATGCACATAGAGTGTCTTTATCACAGTGGCTTCCACTGCCGTCTGCATGTCTATGCCGTTTATCATAGCTGCTTCTTCTGCCTTATAGGCGTAGTTTCCACCCTAATGGCGAGGGAGTGTCCTGAACCTCTGTCCGCTCATCTACCCTCTTTTACAAGGCCATTGGAAGGACGAGTGTGAGTTCTTATCTCAGAAGTTGTCGGCGGGTGGGAGGGACCATCGAAGAAATCATAGGTAACAACATGCTCGCACCCCCAAGTTTCCTTCCACACGCCACCCGCTAGTAATGGGGAGGTGTAGCCGTGCTGTTAGCTATGGTTTCTTCGGTGGTCTCTCCCGCTCTTGGCATTAGTTCCGGTGGCAGCCACTCCCTGACGTACAGTGTATGTGTTCACAGGAGTATTACTGCTGTTCGCGCGGCAGTCTGTCAACAGACCGGTCAACAGACCACAATATGCAGCAAGCTGGACGCTCATACGGTAAGCAACTTCTGAGGTCCTTAAATTAGCATTCTACAACTTTTGTGCCTTAATTTTGATTTATTAAACCCATGGCACATTCCTAGTGGTTTGCAGATGGTTTATAGGTTACATTAGGCTGGCGGTGTGTGTTTCAAAAATGGTTCAAATGGCTCTGAGCACTATGGGACTCAACTGCTGTGGTCATTAGTCCCCTAGAACTTAGAACTACTTAAACCTAACTAACCTAAGGACATCACACACATCCATGCCCGAGGCAGGATTCGAACCTGCGACCGTAGCAGTCGCACGGTTCTGGACTGCGCGCCCAGAACCGCGAGACCACCGCGGCCGGCAGGTGTGTGTTTATTTGCCGTTACATTCATATTTTTACGGTTAGGTCCTATTTACCCTGTGTGATACTGGGTGATTCAGAGAACCTTCCCATGTCTTACTCGCATGGGATCTTGCATGCTACTTGATAAATTTACCGGGTATTTTACGTGACTGGTCCGACTTTCTCGTACGCAATCAATTTGAAAGGACCCTTTTAATGTTAGTTCTAAACTCTAAGTTTCCATTGTCTTTTTGTAGCGCCTGAAGATTGAAACCTGGGTCGTGTGTATGAATTTATCCAAATAACGGATTTGTCAAGTGCAACTAGAGCGGATATGTTCATTGTGAAAAATTTTAGTTAACGTCCCATAAAGAGTATACAATGTAAGTAAGCTGTTGTAAGTGCAGTAAGTTCAGCTGTTCTCACATGTCTGCCTGTTAAGGTAAGCATGTCACTGTGGATAGGCGCCTCCCCCCCCCCCCCTCCCCCCCTCGGTCCAGCTCTCGCCAACTACCCCAACATACGACGCGCGCATACAGCGGTGCACGCGGACTGCTGTGGGGAGGTGTTCGTATCTCTAGATCGTGCTATTGAAATAGCCGTATACTGTGCAACAAATTTAATCATTTTCTAACATGGTTCATCTTCACTACTGTATAAATTGTGTTCCATTACGTACTTCACACTTTTAAGTGTCCATGTTTGATTTTTTACTTTCTAAAGCAGCCTGTGTACTTCCTCAGGATTCAAGTTACTTCCAGCACCAAGTTTCATCGAAAAGTTTCAGCGGTTCAGCCGTGAAAACGTGGCAATGTCACTTTCGCACTTATTTATATACTGAAGCACCAAGTAAACTGGTATATGCAAGCATTTTCAAATACAGAGATAAGATCGGTTACTGCTGCTACAATGACAGGTTATCAAGATTTTAGTCTGAACGTGGTGTTAATAGTCGGCGCACGAGCGATGGGACACAGTATCTCCGAGGTAACTATGAAGTGGGGATTTTCCCGTACGACCATTTCGCAAGTGTACCGTGAAATCAGGAATCCGGCAAAACATCAGATCTCCGACATCACTGCGGCCGGAAAAAGATCCTGCTAGAACTTGACTAAAGACGACTGAAGAGAATCGTTCAGCGAGTCGAAGTGCAACCATTCCGCAAATTGCTGCAGATTTTAATGCTGGGCCATCAACAAGTGTCAACATGCGAACCATTCAACGAAACATCATCGATGTGGGCTTTCGCAGCCGAAGGCCCACTCGTGTACACTTGATGACAGCACGACACAAATCTTTTCGCCTCGCCTGGGCCCGGCAACACTGACATTGGACTGTTGATGACTGGAAACATGTTGCCTGGTCTGACGAGTCTCGTTTCAAATTGTATCGAGCGGATGGACGTGTACGGGACCTCATGAATCCATGGACCCTGCATGTCAGCAGGAGACTGTTCAAGATCGTGGAGGCTCTGTAATGGTGTGGGGCGTGTGCAGTTGGAGTGATATGGGACCCGTGATAGGTTTAAATACGACTCTGACAGGTGGCACGTAAATAAGCATCCTTTCTGATCACCTACATCCATTCATGTCCACTCTGCATTCAGACGGATTTGGGCAATTTCAGCAGGACAATGCGATGCCTTACACGTCCAGAATTGATACAGAATGCCTCCAGGAACACTCTTCTGTGTTTAAACACTTTCGCTGGCCACCAAACTCCCCAGATATGAACATTTTTGAGCATATGTGGGATACCTTGCAACGTTCTGAACAGAAGAGATCACCAACCCCTCGTACACTTAACGGATTTACGGGCAGCCCTGCAGGATTCATGGTGTCAATTCCCTCCAACACTACTTCAGACATTAGTCGAGTCCATACCACGTTGTGTTGCGGCACTTCTGCTTGCTCCCGGTGGCCCTACACGATATTAGCCAGGTGTACCAGTTTCTTTGGCTCTTCAGTGTATTTCCATTGCTATCACTCAGAGAAGGCATTGACTGTCTATTGCCGCTAGCATACTTTACATACGACTAAAATCTCTTTGCATTTTCTGCCAGATTTCGAGGCAAAGTTCCGTTGTGGAAACTATTCAGGCATCTCGCATTGATTTCCACGCTAAATTTCGAGCTTCAGTAAAAGATAGCGAATTTGGAGATTGTGCGTTCGTTTAAATTTGGCATGCTTTTTTCGTTGTTTCTGTAAAATTGTTCTTACCCGTTTTGTGTACCAAGGGGGATCAGCTCCTTCGTTTGTCAGTTTATTGGGTATAACTCTCTCAGTTGCTGTCGTTACTACTTCTTTGAATTCAGGCCACATCTGGTCTAGACTTACATTGTTAATTTAGAAGGAGAAGTGATTGTCTCTCAGGAAGTCGTCAAGTGAATGCTATTTGCTTAATTGAATAGGTATATTTTTCGTTTATTTTTGGAGGAGTTGCGGGTTACAATATTCAGTATCGCCAGGACAACCCTGTGTTCACTAATCCCTATATTCGTTTTAATGCTCGTTATTAGCTCTGGATTATTTGTTGCTAAGAGATCAAGTAAGTTTTCACAACCGTTTACTGTTCGCGTGGGCTCATGAACTACGTGCTCTAAATAATTTTCAGAGAATGTGTTTCACCAACGTATCGAGGGTAAACTAAAGTCACCATCAACTATTATTGTGTGAGTCGGGTACATGTTTGAAATAAAACTCAAGTTTTCTTTGAACCTTTCAGCAATTGTATCATCTGAGTTTGGAGGTCAGTAAAAGGGTCCGATTATTATTTTATTCCGGTTGCCAAAAATGACCTCTGCCCATACGCACTCACAGGAGGTATCTGTTTCAGTTTCACTACAAGATAAACTACTTCTAAAGGAAACAAACACGCCACCGCCAACTGTGTTTAGCCTATTCTTCCGGAACACCGTTAGGTACTTCGTAGAAAGTCCGGCTGAACTTATCCCCGGCTTTAGCCAGCTTTCAGTGCTTACCTGTATAACGATTTGGCCATTAGTTCTTTACATTAGCGCTTGGAGCTCTGGTACTTTCCCAACGCAGTTGCAAAAATTTACAACTGCGGATGATTCCTGTGTCTATGTTCTTCCTATATTCGACCTGCACCCTTTGAGACTGAAGCCCTTTTTGTATTTGCCAGAGACCCTCTAACGTAAAAAACTGCCCGGTTCATGCCACATAGCCCATGCTGCCCGTGTAGCCACCTCCCGCGCGTAGTGGACTCATGACCACCCTACGGCGCAAATCGAGGAATTTGCAACCTATACGGTCGCAGGACTGTCTGAGCCTCTGATTCAGATCCTCCATGTTGTATGAAGAGTCGTGGGCGTACAATCATTTAGCGTCTAGTGGTAGTTTCACTGTCCTTCTACGTCTTTCCATAGATGACGACGACATTAGCACGTGAACATTCGACCGGCTTCACCGTTTTCGAGAAACTCGTTCACTGGCTCTGCGTAATTATAATCTTCCTTTTGTCAAAGTCTCTTAGCTTAACAGATTCCCCCACTTGCAGCCCATATTTTCGCTATGGTGCTGCCCCGTCGGTGTCTGCTCCGCTTACATGCTTTTGTTACCGCGTCACGTGCGGGCGTCGCCATCAGGCGGCATTTAAAGACGCGGTGGGCGGTGGTCATAATGTTTCGGCTTATCAGTGTATTTGCGTCAGAGCTACAGCAATTATCTACCATTACTTTTCAAAAACTTTTATGATTAAGAAGCGCAGTGCCCGAATCATTATTTGCTCAATGCACTGAGATTGTAGTTCAGTAATCAATCGTTTATTTTACGGAGTGAATATTATGGCAATGTCGTTACTTATTTTCAGACAGCTGCTTGAATCTGGAACCATTATTTTCTGTTAGAATTCTTTGGTGCTTGCCGCCACCCAGAAGGGCGGAGTTGTACTGATATTAGTCAGATGCGAGTTAAAGCGCCTCAGACAAGATTTTTAGACTTAAGTTTAACTTTCGGGTTTTTATTTTAGGCCCCTTACAGCGGCAGTTCACCAGAGATAGGCTGTAATAACTATAAATATTTGAACTTAGCGCTTGAGATTCAGTCCATTAACTTTTTAAAAAAGGAGCCACGATTACAGCAGATGAACGAATCAGAAAACAGAAAACGCGAATGGCTTAACTAAGAACATCTCCAATAAGATATGGGTCCTTAAGAACGTTGAACTAAGTCACTGTAATACAACGCTAAAACAGAATAATGCAGATATGAATGCTTAACAATGAATTACAAGTCATATTTTGTTGTTGTTGAGGTCTTCAGTCCTGAGACTGGTTTGATGCAGCTCTCCATGCTACTCTATCCTGTGCAAGCTTCTTCATCTCCCATCCTTCTGAATCTGCTTACTGTATTCATCTCTTGGTCTCCCTCTACGATTTTTACCCTCCACGCTGCCCTCCAATACTGAACTGGTGATCCCTTGATGACTCAGAACATGTCCTACCAACCGATCCCTTCTTCTAGTCAAGTTGTGCCACAAACTTCTCTTCTCCCCAATCCTATTCAATACTTCCTCATTAGTTATGTGATCTACCCATCTAATCTTCAGCATTCTTCTGTAGCACCACATTTCGAAAGCTTCTATTCTCTTCTTGTCCAAACTATTTATCGTCCATGTTTCACTTCCATACATGGCTACACTCCATACAAATACTTTCAGAAACGACTTCCTGACACTTAAACCTATACTCGATGTTAACAAATTTCGCTTCTTCAGAAATTCTTTCCTTGCCATTGCCAGTCTACATTTTATATCTTCTCTACTTCGGCCATCATCAGTTATTTTGCTCCCCAAATAGCAAAACTCCTTTACTACTTTAAGTGTCTCATTTCCTAATCTAATTCCCTCAGCATCGCCCGACTTAATTCGACTGCATTCCATTATCCTTGTTTTGCTTTTGTTGATGTTCATCTTATATCCTCCTTTCAAGACACTATCCATTTCGTTCAACTGCTCTTCCAAGTCTTTTGCTGTCTGTGACAGAATTGCAATTTCACAGGCGAACGTTAAAGTTTTTATTTCTTCTCCATGGATTTTAATACCTACTCCGAATTTTTCTTTTGTTTCCTTTACTGCTTGCTCAATATACAGATTGAACAACATTGGGGAGAGGCTACAACCCTGTCTCACTCCCTTCCCAACCACTGCTTCCCTTTCACGTCCCTCGGCTCTTATAACTGCCGTCTGGTTTCTGTACAGATTGTAAATAGCTTTTCGCTCCCTGTATTTTACCGCTGCCACCTTCAGAATTTGAAAGAGAGTATTCCAGTCAACATTGTCAAAAGCTTTCTCTAAGTCTACAAATGCTACGAACGTAGGTTTGCCTTTCCTTAATCTAGCTTCTAAGATAAGTCGTAGGGTCAGTATTGCCTCACGTGTTCCAATATTTCTATGGAATCCAAACTGATCTTCCCCGAGGTCGGCTTCTACTAATTTTTACATTCGTCTGTAAAGAATTCGTGTTAGTATTTTGCAGCCGTGACTTATTAAACTGATAGTTCGGTAATTTTCACATCTGTCAACACTTGCTTTCTTTGGGATTGGAATTATTATATTCTTCTTGAAGTCTGAGGGTATTTCGCCTGTCTCATACATCTTGCTCATCAGATGGTAGAGTTTTCTCAGGACTGGCTCTCCCAAGGCTGTCAGTAGTTCTAATGGAATGTTGTCTACTCCCGGAGCTTTGTTGCGACTCAGGTCTTTCAGTGCTATGTCAAACTCTTCACGCAGTATTTTATTTCCCATTTCGTCTTCATCTACATCGTCTTCCATTTCCATAATATTCGGCCTTCCCTTCTTTGCTTAGAACTGGGTTTCCATCTGAGCTCTTGATATTCATACAAGTGGTTCTCTTCTCTCCAAAGGTCTCTTTAATTTTCCTGTAGGCAGTATCTATCTTACCCCTAGTGAGATAAGCCTCTACATCCTTACATTTTTCCTCTAGCCATCCCTGCTTAGCCATTTTGCACTTCCTGTCGATCTCATTTTTGAGACGTTTGTATTCCTTTTTGCCTGCTTCATTTACTGCATTTTTATATTTTCTCCTTTCATCAATTAAATTCAATATTTCTTCTGTTACCCAAGGATTTCTACTAGCCCTTGTCTTTTTACCTACTTGATCCTCTGCTGCCTTCACCACTTCATCCCTCAAAGCTACCCATTCTTCTTCTATTGTATTTCTTTCCCCCATTCTTGTCAATTCTCCCCTTATGCTCTCTCTGAAACTCTGCACAACCTCTAGTTTAGTCAGTTTATCCAAGTCCCATCTCCTTAAATTCCCAGCTTTTTGCAGTTTCTTCAGTTTTAATCTACCGCTCATAACCAATAGATTGTGGTCAGAGTCCACATCTGCCCCTTGAAATGTCTTACAATTTAAAACCTGGTTCCTAAATCTCTGTCTTACCATTATATAATCTATCTGATACCTTCTAGTATCTCCAGGATTGTTCCATGTATACAACCTTCTTTCACGATTCTTGAACCAAGTGTTGGCTATGATTAGGTTGTGCCTTGTGCAAAATTCTACAAGGCGGCTTCCTCTTTCGTTTCTTACCCCCAATCCATATTCACCTACTACATTTCCTTCTGTCCCTTTTCCTACTGACGAATTCCAGTCACCCATGACTATTAAATTTTCATCTCCCTTCACTACCTGAATAATTTCTTTTATTTCATCATACATTTCTTCAATTTCTTCGTCATCTGCAGAGCTAGTTGGCATATAAACTTGTACTACTGTGGTAGGCGTGGGCTTCGTATCTATCTTGGCCACAATAATGCGTTCACTATGCTGTTTGTAGTAGCTTACTCGCATTCCTATTTTCCTATTCATTATTAAACCTACTCCTGCATTACCCCTATTTGATTTTGTGTTTATAACCCTGTAGTCTCCTGACCAGAAGTCTTGTTCCTCCTGCCACCGAACTTCACTAATTCCCACTATATCTAACTTTAACGTATCCATTTCCCTTTTTAAATTTTCTAACCTACCTGCCCGATTAAGGGATCTGACATTCCACTCTCCGATCCGTAGAATGCCAGTTTTCTTTCTCCTGATAACGACATCCTTTCGAGTAGTCCCCGCCCGGAGTTCCGAATGGGGGACTATTTTACCTCCGGAATGTTTTACCGAAGAGGACGCCATCATCATTTAACCATACAGTAAAGCTGCATGTCCTTGGGAAAAATTACGGCTGTAGTTTCCCCTTGCTTTCAGCCGTTCGCAGTACCAGCACAGCAAGGCCATTATGGCAAAAAGAAAGACTACAGTAGAAACAAAGCTAGCTTAAGAAAGGAATGACGCAAGGATAGTTGATCTTTGATCGCAGCTACAGAATAAGAGCGCAACATATCTCGTGTTTCCGTCTTCCAATGCTCAGCTTTTTTACTACGGTTGTCGTCTTCCGCTTCTCAACTTCCATAGTTTCTGTCTTTCCAACCTTCTTCCCTAGGCCCCTCGAATTCCTTAACATCTTAGCATTCCTCTTCTGGGTAGTCTTCCACGTTTTCTTCGTTCAGCTGGCCATCATTTACCATTCTATCGCCGGAGGTAGCTACACCAAGTTAATGTTTTGCTGTTATGGAATCGAGAATAGTGTCTTTTTCTCCTTTAATTTCCCGTATTTATTTCATTTCTGGCTTGTTCCAGTCCGGAGATGCAACAACTACTTCGCCAAAAATCCATCTCAAGGGACATAAATTTAATGCCGCGCGGGGTAGCAGCGCGGTCTAGGGCGCTTTGTCACGGTCCGTGCGGCTCCCCCCGTCGGAGGTTCGAGTCCTCCCTATGGCAGGGTGTGTGTGTTATCCATAGCGTAAGTTAGTTTAAGTTAGATTAAGTTGTGTGTGGGCTTAGGGACCGATGACCTCAGCAGTTTGGTGCCATAAGACCTTACCACAAGTTTCCAATTTTTTTTCCATGGATTTATTTCTGTCCTTTTTGGTTCACTCCTCATACTTCAGCGTCATATGTTGTGATCCTGTCTACGATTGACTTGTACCACAAGTCCTTCGCCGTCTCTGTTCTTTTGCCACTCCATAGCAATGAATTAAGTTGACGAGATAATCTTTTTCCATGTCCAATTCTTTGTTATGTCTTGTGTGCTTCTTCCAGTTATTGTGAAAGTGACGCATAGGTATTTAAATGTACAGACATTTTTAATTCTGCAGAATGCTGCCGCCAAGTCTTGTCGTTCATCTTGATCCACAACCATGTCTTCCGTGTTTTGTGTTTATTTTCAGGCACCATTTTGAGTATTCCTCGTGCAGTTGCCTGACTGTAACTGGAGTCGCTTTTGTCTCGCACTATCAGGACTTGGTTATCCGCTGTTATATCCTGGACATACATATTACAGATACCAGAATTTTAATAGCAAAATATTAAGCAGTAATTCAGTGAGTTACTTAGATATGAGATTATGTTAAAGCCAGACATAAAAATGAAAGCACATCTCGCTTATCTTATTATTTTTTCCGCCCGTAAATGAAGACGTTATATACCATTTTTTTTCAAATGGAGGTCGATTCTGCCATTAGAAAGAAGAGCTCTAGCATGGTCTATAGTCGCCACTGTACCAAACTACGTAATTAAACTGTTCTAACTGAAATTATTTGAAATTGATTAAAGAAAATATCAGACGTTCTGGAGTTATAAAAGATTACACATCGCATATTCAAATATTGCTGTTTGAGTCTTGGAGAACAAGAAATAGAAAATGGCCTGTATATATGATACTAATCCCGTTTAAAGTTGTGTTCACAGGTCCTGTCTCAGCTCTGTAGTCCAAATTATTTTTATAAGATCTGCTCAATATTTAATAGGCTTTTCCAGGGACGAACGGATCGTAAGTACGAGGGCTGTTCAATAAAGAATGATCATAATTTTTTTTGACAACATACCTTTACTCATCCTCATAATTTTGATGGTCCTTTTCAAAGTAGTCTCCCATGAATGCGATGCACTTGTCCCAACGTTTCTGCCTGTCTTCAAATACATGCTGGAATCCATTTTTTGAGAGGTCCTTAAAAATCGTCTCCGCGGTCTTCACCAGTGCTTCTGATGATTGATAAAGCCTCCAACGAAGGAGTTTCTTCATCTTAAGGAATAGAAAAAACTCACATGGGGCTAAATCCGAATTATAGCGAGGGTGAGGGATGCACTTTACGTTGATTTTTGTAAGATATTCAGCAACAACACTAGCGATATGGGGCCGCGAAGTATCGTGATACAGCATCCAGCCTGCTTCACGAAAATGTGGTCTTTTGCGCCTGATATGGACTTGCATTGTTTTCAGGACATCCCTGTAGTATTGTCCAGTTACTGATGTGTGTGCGGGTGCAACATGCTGATAAACTATTCCATGAGTATCAAAGAATGAGATGACTATAACTTTACCAGCAGAAGCAACCACTTTTCCTTTTTTTGGGGGTTGGTGATGGAGATTTCCATACTGAGCTTTGCTACTTGCTCCCAGGATCAAAATGGTGTAGCCAAGTTTTACCAGCAGTGATTACATTTGAAAGTAACTCCGGACCTTCCTCTAACATCAGCTTTAACTGCATGCAGACCTGCACTTGAATGTCCTTTTATTGGGAAATAAACAGTCTTGGAACCCATCGCGCACAGGCACGTGCCATGTGCAATTTTTCTGTCACAAACGTGTGGGTGGCACGCAACGAAATATTTAGTGTTTCAGAAAGTGATCTTAAGGTAATTTGTCAATCCTCTCTCACATTGACAGCAGAACTGTTGCGGTTTCCTTCCGTAGGAGCAGTCACTGGAGCACCGGATCCACCTTCCCTTGAAATTGTTTGTCTCCCCTCTTTAAACATTTTAAACCACCTTCGAGCTGTGCTGTAGGGAAGAAGACTCTCCATAGGCCTCCTGTATCATTGTATAGGCCTCAACTCAAGATCTGTTGAGACGAAAGCCGGATATTGTTCCTCGCGTGTTACCTCCATTGCAGCGGTAGGCGATACTGAACGTGTCTGACCTTGCCTGCCTCTCACAGGCGGAAAGCAGGAGTCCCAACAGTGAAACTACTACAGCGTGTTTCTTGCACATTAAGCTAACAGAATATCATAAGACTGCATTTTAGCTCGAGAAATTATGACAATAAAAAAATTATGATCATTCTTTATTAAACAGCCCTCGTAATTACCAAGATACAGAGGAATTAATGAGACTAGCTGCCTGTGGGCACTGATTTAAATAAACGGGGAGAGATGAAAGTTTGTGACGAACGAGGATTTGAACACGGATCTTCTGCTTAATAGGAAGATGCGCTGACCACTGCGCCACCTGCACACAGCGATCATTTCATCTGCACAGACCATCCGTCAGACCCAAATTCTCAACTTATCCTCACTCTACTAATGTAATACCCTTTGCCCATTAACTTCATTACTCGCGTCATTTTGCCGATTCCCGTAATGGTTCGAGCATGGTGTGCATTCGCACTGAAGTGATCATTGGCCGTCCTCGCGTTAACTATGTATGAAAATAATAATATTTTACGCTAGCAGAGGCGGATCTTATGAGAAGGAGGGAAAGGGGGGATGGGGCAGATTATCCAAACAAATATTCAAATGCATCTGGAAAAAATAACAACAAATGCTTCTTTAAGAGATATCTGTAGAGAAGAAGGACTCAGGAATAAAATGGAATACAGAAATATTTTCTTTAGAGAAAAAGAAAGAACTATTAGAAGACTGGTAAATCCAGAAAACAGTATGTAATTTTGAAAGAAAACGACAATATGCAGCGAAAGCGTGAGAATATTGGAAGGCCAAAAATAACAAAGAAAGAAGGAAATGAAATTGGAAAACGGTTCCGGTGAAGAACAGGAAATGGAAAAACATTGATCTCACAGTCAGGTGGAAAGTGAACTGACTGAGTAAGTTACACGACGCATTCAGAAGAACATGATAATCAACCAGAATGACAATAACAAGGTCAAAGCCATTAAGATGACTGCTGAGAAAACTTTTTGCACTACCGTCATTATTTGCATAGTATACGCTTTTAACCATCGAAAACCTATTTATCCAATGTCTTTCGACAACAGGGAATCGTTCCATTCTAATGCAATGGAGATAGACGGTGAACCCGAATTCTCAGTGCAGTTCGGAAGAGCACCTTTTGTTTCCAACAGGACAACGCGGCTTTTGTCAAGTGTTCAGTCTGCGAAAATGCCTCGAAGGATCGTCTGAAGCTCAGATTGCGCACACTGTCACTTTGCGGCAGAAGGCGTTGTCATCTCGTGAAGTTTCCCGACGGATCGGTCTGCGACAGAGCGCCGATATCGGAACGCTCAGCCACTGTAGTGAAAAAGAAAACATTGAACAGCTGTCTCGCAGTAGCAGTCTGCAGTTATGATCACTTGCTGATGGCCGCATGTGTGTGTGTGTGTGTGTGTGTGTGTGTGTGTGAGTGTATGTGCTGTACGTTATCGGAATTAATTAATCATGAATACCACGAGGTAGGGCGCTCATCGCGACCACAGTGTCTGTAACATCTCCATCTGCTGATGAGCCTGCATTGGCTCGAAAAAGATTGAAGGGCAGTTTGGAGCGATACAAACTACTGCTATGCTAGATGATCTGGACAGAGAAGGATGTATTTGATACTGAAGTATAAATTCTGGCTTGGTCAATTTCAGGTGATACCTTATATATGGATACTCCGAATAATTAAGACGATGTAAAATAACGATCACTCGGTCCTCCAATAAAAAGTTCAACTCCACTGTGGCGATTTCTTTCATTGAGGCTAATTATAAACATGGTTATTTAGTGAGCATGGAGATGATAAATGTATTTTATCTTCAGACGCTGTTCTTATCGTACAAATTTCCGAATGGCAACCATGAAAGGTACCAAAAATTAATATTTCAACTATACCACCACATTAACATCCCATAGCCGAATGCCGTAAAGCACATTAAACAAAACAAATGCAAACACTGAGAAAAAATGATTAACATGTAGCGAACCCAGGCCTGATCTGCCGCAAACACAGTGACCATTGAGAATAATATTGAGCTAAAGGAGCTACAAGTCGCTCGCAGTTTAAATTTATACCCAGTTTTGCCCGGCATTGCACTCCCGGCATCAAATAATCGTTGCCGTGCTGGCGACACATTATAGTATTAAAAGTACCTTTCGGTCTCACACTGAAACTCAAAATTTTTGATGTAGATAAGTTACAGTAGACACAATTGTTACAAGACGACATAGTTATCATTAAAAATTATTTCTTACGAAATTTGTGAGAATAGTAACTGCACAGAATAGAGACACGGCTAATTTACACTACATAAAAATATACAGAATAATGGAAGAAGAAATGCAAAGACAAACACAAAAACTTGAGACTTAACGAAGACTTTGCGATTGTCACCACCACGGCAGCTACTCTGACAGCACACAAGTCGCAACACAAAACAAGGAGTTAGAAACATAAACGAAAGCTGGTAGGCGCGTTTCTACATCTGGGAGATCTGGAAGATGATGTCTATTAAAATTTCGCAGCAGCCCATAAGGAGGAGGATACAAATCAGATGTACTTTAAATTCACGCGTTAACTGTCGTCAGCGTTAGTTACTTTTGAGGTTGGACGTGATGAGTTGATGTTAACCAGGAATGTCTTTAACGTGGCAAAGACGCCATTATCAGCACCTTGTTGTTGTTGTTGTTGTTGTGGTCCTCAGTCCCGAGACGGGTTTGATGCAGCTCTCCATGCTGCTCTATCCTGTGCAAGCTTCTTCATCTCCCAGTACCTACTGCAGCCTACATCCTTCTGAATCTGCTTAGTGTATTCATCTCTTGGTCTCCCTCTACAATTTTTACCCTCCACGCTGCCCTCCAGTACTAAATTGGTGATCCCTTGATGCCTCAGAACATGTCCTACCAACCGATCTCTTCTTCTAGTGAAGTTGTGCCACAAACGCCTCTTCTCCCTAATTCTATTCAATATCTCCTCATTAGTTATGTGATCTACCCATCTAATCTTCAGCATTCTTCTGTAGCACCACATTTCGAAAGCTTCTATTCTTTTCTTGTCTAAACTATTTATCGTCCATGTTTCACTTCCATACATGGCTACACTCCATACAAATACTTTCAGAAACGACTTCCTGACACTTAAATGTATACTCGATGTTAACAAATTTCTCTTCTTGAGAAACGCTTTCCTTGCCATTGCCAGTCTACATTTTACATCCTCTCTACTTCGACCATCATCAGTTATTTTGCTCCCCAAATAGCAAAACTCCTTTACTACTTTAAGTGCCTCATTTCCTAATCTAATTCCCTCAGCATCACCCGATTTAATTCGACTACGTTCCATTATCCTCGTTTTGCTTTTGTTGATGTTCATCTTATACCCTCCTTTCAAGACCCTGTCCATTCCGTTCAACTACTCTTCCAAGTTCTTTGCTGTCTCTGACAGAATTACGATGTCATCGGCGAACCTCTAAATTTTTATTTCTTCTCCATGGATTTTAATGCCTAGTCCAAACTTTTCTTTTGTTTCCTTTACTGCTTGCTCAATATACAGATTGAATAACATCGGGGAGAGGTTACAAACCTGTCTCACTCCATTGCCAACCACTGCTTCCCTTTCATGTCCCTCGACTCTTATAATTGCTATCTGCTGTCTGTACAAATTGTAAATAGACTTTCGCTCCCTGTATTTTACCCCTGCTACCTTCAGAATTTGAAAGAGAGTATTCCAGTTAACGTTGTCAAAAGCTTTCTCTAAGTCTACAAATGCTAGGAACGTAGGTTTGCCTTTCCTTAGCCTATTTTCTAAGATACGTCTAGGGTCAGTATTGCCTCAAGTGTTCGAACATTTCTACGGAATCCAAACTGATCTTCCCCGAGGTCGGCTTCTACCAGTTTTTCCATTCGTCTGTAAAGAATAAAAAATAACAGCACCTTACTGAGTTTGAATGGGCTAGAGTAATAGGATGATTCTGCAGAAATACTTGACAGGAATGATTCCTGGTAGAGGTGGCCACGGGAATCTACGGTCGCAAGAAGAATGAGCTCTTAAAATCCACGTGGCACTTCCGAGAGGGAAGACGATCAAGTTCGGCGAATGGCTCCGGAGCATTTTGCTGCAACCGCAACATCAAGTGGAGCAGTGTTTGACACCAAAAGGCACTGTTAGAAAACGGTTACATCAAGGACAGTTCCGAGCCACAAACCCTGTAGCATGCATTCTACTGACCCCAAACCACCGCCATGTGCGACTTCAGTGGTATCAAGCGAGAGCTGTTTGAATGGCAAGACGGAGGTCTTCTGTGTTTGCTGATGAAGGTTCGTTCTGTCTCGGCACCAGTGAGTCCCATGTGTTGGTTAGGAGGAGACCAGCTGAAGGCCTGCAACTAACCTGTTTGCATGCTAGAGACTCTGGATCTACGCCTGGAGGTATGACCTGGGCTGTGATTTCATATGACAGCACCCTGACTGAAAATTTGTACGTCAGTCTGATGCTTCGACCTGTTGTGCTGCCATCCGTGAACAGTATCCAACAATAATCCAACACGCTCTACTGAGTTGTCGACATGTTTGATCACCAGATCTGTCTTCAATCGAGCACACATGGGACATCTTTAGATAGCAACTTCAGCGTCATCCACGAGCAACACTAAGCGTCTCTGTATTGACCAGGCGAGTGCAATAGGCATGGAACTCCAACTTACAAACTGACATGTGGCATCTATATAACACTATACGTACACGTTTGCATTGAACGTTCTACCGATTACACCGGCTTTTAACGTACCAGCATTTCACATTTATAATGGCTTATCTCGCGCTTACATTAACTTGTGATCTTGCAATGTTAATCACTTAAATATATTACCTAGACAAATGTATTCCCGAAATTTCAGTACACTCTATTAATTATTTTTTGGTATTGTGATGTTTTTCGTCTATGTATTATGTGACGATACCCATGTGTAAAAGGCAAAAGCGATTGTAAAATCAAATTGTATCCGACTTGTGGCTGTTTTATCTGTATACGAGTACACGAATTCCGCATGTTGGATACAACATTCGTGACTGAAAGCGACGTTTTGCATTCCGTAAGTAATACCGTTACTAATAACGGCCACCACGGCAGAGACAAGTCTTCATGTCACGAACGATAATAGGTCACGTGACTAAGCACGTATAAGCGGACGACACGAACTGAAGCTCATGTAAGCGGGTAGCGGCAGACCGCTCCTCTGTCTCTCTACCCTCGTACCGAGTAAGCCTACCCGTTGAAGCTCCTCGTAACAAGCACCCCTACAAACTAGCGAGAGGCAAGCCCGCCGCTCTGTGGTGTCCGTTGGGTTGCCCGACTGCCAGGGGCGGTTTGGCAGCGAGCGTCGCTTATTGAAAACCGCGCGGTTGGGCGGCCCGCCCTCATCCATACGCATGCGGCGACGGCGGCGGTGGCGGTGGCGGTGGCGGCATGCATATTCATGGTCAGCTCCGGCCTAAAAGCAGGTTAGCGCCGTTTGCCGAGGCGCACAGGCAGGCCAGCCCGAGAGGCGCGGAGCGGATGCCTTTGCATCTCGCTAATCACTCTGTTATCGGCCATTTAGAGGCCGTGCTCAGCCTGGCTGGAAAATAGCTTTCCGCTGCACTTGTAACGTTCTAAAAATAAGGGGAGAAAACAGAAAAATAGGTTATTAAAAAAAGCGACGATTGCACCACCAAATTTGTAGATTTGGAGAAAGTTTTTACATTACCGACTGGAATACACAGTTTCCAATTCCGTAAGCACCAGAGATGGACTACAGACTGCTAAAAGTTATCTAAAATATATGCATAAATCAGACTGCAGTCGAGGAAAGTGTTGCTTCAGGTGGGCTTGTAGTCTACCCCTATTATTACACTACTGGCCATTAAAATTGCTACACCAAGACGAAATGCAGATGATAAACAAGTATTCATTGGAGAAATATATTATACTAGAACTGACATGTGATTACATTTTCACGCAATTTGGGTGCATAGATCCTGAGAAATCAGTACCCAGAAAAACCACCTCTGGCCGTAATAACGGCCTTGATACGCCTGGGCATTCAGGCAAACAGAGCTTGGATGACGTGTACAGATACAGCTACCCATGAAGCTTCAACACGATACCACAGTTCATCAAGAGTAGTGACTGGCGTATTGTGACGAGCCAGTTGCTCGGCCACCATTGACCAGGTGTTTTCAATTGGTGAAAGATCTGGAGAATGTGCTGGCCAGGGCAGCAGTCGAACATTTTCTGTATCCAGAAAGGCCCGTACAGGACCTGCAACATGCGGTCATGCTTTATCCTGCTGAAATGTAGGATTTCGCAGGGATCGAATGAAGGATAGAGCCACGGGTAGTAACACATCTAAAATGTAACGTCCACTGTTCAAAGTGCCGTCAATGCGAACAAGACGTGATCGAGACGTGTAACCAATGGCACCCCATACCATCTCGCCGGGTGATACGCCAGTATGGCGATGACAAATACACGCTTCCAATGTGCGTTCACCGTGATGTCGCCAAACACGGATGCGACCATCATGATGCTGTAAACAGAACCTGGATTCATCCGAAAAAATGACGTTTTGCCATTCGTGCACTCAGGTTCGTCGTCGAGTACACCATCGCAGGCGCTACTGTCTGTGGTGCAGCGTCAATGGTAACCGCAGCCATGGTCTCCGAGCTGATAGTCCATGCTGCTGGAAACGTCGTCGAATTGTTCGTGCAGATGGTTGTTGTCTTGCAAACGTCCCCATCTGTTGACTCAGGGATCGAGGCGTGGCTGCTTAATCCGTTACAGCCATGTTGATAAGATGCCTGTCATCTCGACTGTTAGTGATAAGAGGCCGTTGGGAACCAGCACAGCGTTCCATATTACCCTCCTGAACCCACCGATTCCATATTCTGCTAACAGTCATTGGATCTCAACCAACGCGAGCAGCAATGTCGGGATACGATAAACCGCAATCGCGATAGGCTACGATCCGACCTTTATCAAAGTCGGAAACGTGATGGTAAGCATTTCTCCTCCTTACACGAGGCTTCACAACAACGTTCCACCAGGCAACGCCGGTCAACTGCTGTTTGTGTATGACAAATCGGTTGGAAACTTTCGTCATGTCAGCACGTTGCAGGTGTCGCCGCCGGCTCCAACCTTGTGTGAATGCTCTGAAAAGCTAATCATTTGCATATCACAGCATCTTCTTCCAGTCGGTTAAATTTCGCTTCTCTAGCACGTCATCTTCGTGGGGGAGCAATTTTAATACCCAGTAGTGTATGTAATCTTTTTACATTAAGGAGTAACGGAAAGAAGGCATATATGTGGAAAGGTTCACGGAGAAGACACGGAAACTGAAGTTCGCCAATGACTTTGTTTTCTCAGAGGTGGCAAAGGACTTGGAAGAACAGTTGATCAGAATGGATAGTGCGTTGAAGAAATGTTTTAAGATGAACATTAGCAAACATTAAACAAGCATAATGGAATGTATTCGAATTAAATCAGGCGATACCAAGGAAATCAGGAATTGATACTCTAAAATTGGTAGATGAATTTAACAACTGGGCAGCAAAATAAGTGACGATGACCAAAGTAAGGAGGAAATTTTTGTTCATGTGCATTTTATGCCAATGGCCTTGTCACAGTGGTAATATAAGTTCCAGTCAGATCACCGAAGTTAAGCGCTGTCGGGCTTGGCTAGCACTTGTGTGCGTCACCGTCGGGCTCTACCGAGAGCTAATGGCAAACTGGATGCACTCAGCCTATGTGAGGCCAATTTCGGAGATACTTGACTGAGAAGTAGCGGCTCCAGTCACGAAAACTGACGACGGCCGGGAGAGCGTTGTGCTGACCACATGTCCTTACGTCCTACATCCAGTGAACCCTATCGACTGAGGATGACATGGCGGTCTGTCGGTGCCGTTGGGCCGTCCGAGGCCTGCTCAGATGAAGAGTATGTACGTTTGATGTGTCAGTGTAACGTAGGAGATCTAAATAGTGGAGAGTAGGTGGGGGAAAACGGGGGCATAGAGAGCTGAATTAAGGTAGTGAACACTTACACATTAAATGAATACACAAGAATGTTAGCAAAGCTGTTTCACTGACAAGGATTGATAAGGACTTCCAGTGGCTAGTTAAACGTTTGCGAGATTTAAAACCGAGATCACCCCCCACTCCCCTCCCCTGGGTAACAACTGGAAATTGCCCGAGGCCATCCATGGTACCCCAATCCCCTCCTTCTCCTCGCCCCTTTCCGTCTTCTCCCCGCTGGTCTAATGAGACTGAAGCTCCGTCTACCCATCGTTGTCTTTTATAACCGGACACGAGTGTGTGGTCCGCCTCGGTAGCTGAGTTGTCGCCGCGGCAAAATGTCATGCCAAGGGGCCCGGGTTCGATTCCAGGCTGGGTCGGAGATTTTCTCCTCTTAGGGACTGGGTCTTTGTGTCGTCTTCAACATAATCTCATCCCCCTCGACACGCAAGACGCCGAAGTGGCGTCAACTAAAAAGACTTACTCCAGGCGACCGGTCTACCCGACGGAAGGCTCTAGCCACACGACGACTGTGTGCAGGATTCGCTCTCGGGCTGGGCAGCATACTGAGATGATCAGCCTATTTCTTAATAACAACTTACGTTAAGCCATGTCAATAGATTTCTGTTTGTTACTGAAAGTTTACTATTACGTCATTAGAGGTACTGGTAGAGACCACATGCAGGAAGATGTGTAGGTAATCTCATTCTTCCACAGTTTTACGAATTTTACAAAAAATTATCGTATTTTTCCACATGTACCCCAATTTCACGTATTTATCGATATTTTCCATAATTTATTAATGTTTTCCGCAATTTTGCGTATTTTCCAAAAGTTTATCCAATTACCCGATTTGTGAATTATAACTCCTTTTCAATTGCTAGTAATTTTCTTAATTTATTCCACGACGGGTTTCGAAGCTTAAAGCTTCAACTTCAGGTGCCACCAAATATTCACGGGAACATAAATGTGCAACGGTCGGGTCAGTCAGTCATGGGGGATCACACTCACGTGAAACAAATGCGTGGGAGATTAGGACCAGAAACCACAGCGCTCGCCTGGACAGCACAACACGGAAGTGTTTAGTCAAACGTACCTCTACGACGCATAGACGTTCACCAGCGGAAATCTGTGGTGACTGTAGATAAATGTTGCTAACAGAGTAGACATCAAACACTCCTCCCATCTCCCTTTTGTCTCTGACAACTATAATCCTTCTTTCAAAACTAGCGCTTATACAGGGTGAGTCACTAACTGTTGCCACCAAGAATAACTCCGAAAGTAAGATGGGAGCTGAAAAGTTTGTGGGACAAAAGTTGCATGGGACAACGAAAGATGATGTCTATTCAGATTTCTTGCCAGTTGAGTAAAAGTGGCGCGAGTAGCACCACTATGAGGACGCAAATCAGCTTTGCTTTAAATACAAGCTGCAACGATCGTGAGCATTAATTACCTTTACGACTGGCCATGGTGAGTTGATGTTAGTCAGGTATGCCATTAGACGACAAGGACGCCATTAACACTGCCTCACTGTGATTGGATGAGGTGCTGTAATAGTGCTATGAGAAGTTGGTTGTTCCGTCTGCGATAATGCAGAAAAACTTGGCAGGAATGTAGCCACTGACATGACTGCTGGCAGCTGTGGTCACTGCACTGTTGCAAGAAGATCAGGCACCGGACAACCACGTGGCGCTACCAAAAGGGAATATCTTCGTGTTGGGTGTATGGCTCGGGCGCATCGTAACGCATCTGCAGCAGCAATCTGAGCAGCGGTTGACACCACTGTGACACAGCGAACTGTTACAAATCACTTACTTCAAGAGCAGCTCCGAGCCAGACGCCTTATTGCTTCCACTGACCTCAAACAACCGCCATTTGCGACTTCAGTGGCCGAGCCATGCTGCGGCTAGTGTTGGTGCTGTTTGTAGGTTTCCGCCCTCTGTTGGAGACCAGACGGTATCGTTTAGTTGGCATGGTTTCGATTGTCTTCTTCTCGTGTTGACTGGCGCCACTCGGTTTCGCAAGCGTTGCCTATCCGCTAGTGGCAGAAGCGGCGGTTATCGATATGTAGTAACTGTTACCGTATCTTTAGGCGACGTCGTTGTTTTGCCGGGTCTTGTGTGTGGGAGTTCGGTTGGGGACTGAGGAGAAGCCAGGTTCGCGCAGTGCCAGATCATACCGAGAGCGCCGGCGGCACGTATGGACTGCTGGATGGAAGGGCTGTGATCATGAGGGTGCACGACCTCGTCGTAAACCGGATCCAGCAAGCTTTAAGATGAGTGCATTTCTACCCAAGTAGAGAAACCTCCAACGTTGTGATATCTCACGATTCTCCAGTGACTTGGGTTCGTGTTGCTGCTCGTAGTGTCACCAAGGCGAAGAGCAGCGAGTGGAGTGCTTGGGGAAGGCGGATCTGATTAGCTTTCCTCGACTTCTTATTACTATTTACTGCGTTCAACTTGTTACAATTTGTTAAGTTCAACCAGCGGTAATTTTTCTTGCCTGGTGACCGCTAGCGCCCCAGTTACCTGCACTGGGGGTTAGTGTATGTAACGGAAGTGTACATTTCCTCGCCTTGCCGCTGCTGTCCGGTAAGGCGTGTAGTTTTGACAGCTCTCTTGACTGTAGGCCAGTTGGTGATTCTTCTACTCTGGTGGTAATGATTCTTTTCTCGTTCAGGGCGCTCTAAACACAGTATTCTGGACATAGAGCACACCGCCAATTCCGGCTTTGGCGTATTGTACCATCGTTGCGTTTAGTTTATCGGACGTCAGGTAGCTTCAGCAAGATTACCATTAGTCATTCTTTAAACTGCCACTAGTCTGAGTTACCATCTTGTGAAGTGAATGCAACTCTTGGCTGCGTATTGTACCATCGTTGCATTTAGTTTATCGGACGTCAGGTAGCTTCAGCAAGATTACCATTAGTCATTCTTTAAACTGCCACTAGTCTGAGTGACCATCTTGTGAAGTGAATGCAACTCTTGGCTGCCTATCTCATCGCTCGCGAAAGTGTTTGTTGCCGGACCTTTTCAGAGATCGATTCCTGGAGCACCGTCTGAATCAGTTGCTTGTTTTTTAATTAACTTTTGCTATTGTATTTGCTGTTTTAAAGCATGTTTCAAAATATTTTTATATTATTGACGTTCCTGGCGCGTAAGGCCTTCAGCTGTCATTGTGGCCGCTTGCCGTAAAATTCTAATTTGGTATTTGTATTTACGCAGTAAGCGTTTAAAATCTTATTTACTGCCATTTCTGGCGTCTGATGCCATCTGCTGTGTTTGTGGCGACTTGCCTTTAATATTTCAATACCTGTAATTTGTAATTTGCAATGAGTTTTAAATGATTCTTAATTTATTGCCATTCCTGGCGTGTAAGGTTCAAATGGCTCTGAGCACTATGGGACTCAACTGCTGAGGTCATAAGTCCCCTAGAACTTAGAACTACTTAAACCTAACTAACCTAAGGACAACACAAACATCCATGCCCGAGGCAGGATTCGAACCTGCGACCGTAGCGGTCGCGCGGTTCCAGACTGTAGCGCCAGAACCGCTCGGCCACCAGCGGCCGGCCGGCGTGTAAGGCCTTCTGCCCAGATTGCAGTGGCTTGCTTTTATAACATTATCTGTTGGATCTGTATTTAATGGTGATTTGCTACATTGTAACTCACTGAAAACAATATTATTTACACTGTTGTTTATTCCGTCATTATTTATTGTTGAGTCTGGAATTACTGATTTAAAATAAATCGTATGTAACTGTAAAAGGCAGCCAGTAGTAACTGATTACGGCTTGTCCACAATCGTAACCAAATCCTGCCTTCCCTTGACTACCATGGATCAGTGGTGTCAAGCGAGATCTCATTGCAGGACGAGATGGAGGTCTGTTGTGTTTTTTGATAATTGCTGGTTCTGCCTCGGTGCCGCGGATGGCTGTGCGTTGGTTACAAGGACGCCAGTTGCTTACAACTAAACAGTTGAATTCTGGGCACAATGGACCTACATCTGGAGTTATGGTCTGGTGTGCGATTTCGTATGACAGTACTCTCGTGGTTATCCCACGCAGCTTAATTGCAAATCTGTGCGCCAGTCAGGTGATTCGACTGGTTGTGCTGCTGTTCGTGGTTTCCAGAGCGTGTTTTTCACTAGGATAACGATCGCTGACGTACTGCTGTAGTAACCCAACATGCTCTAAAGAGTGTCGACATTTTGCTTTGGCTTGCTCGATCAGCAGACCTGACTCCAGTCGAGCACATATGGAACATTATTGCACGACAACGCCCTTTTCATCCACAAACCATCCCTGTATTGACCGACCAAGTGCATCGAGCACGGAAATCCATCTCACAAACTGGCATACGACACCTGTACAACACAATGCACGCACATTTGCATTCAACATTCTGGTAGTTACGCCGGTTATTAATGTACCTGCATTTCACATTTGCATTGATCTCGCTTTTAAATTAACCTGTGATCTTGTAATATTAATCGCTTAAAAATATTACCTAGACAAACTTATTCCCGAAATTTCATTACTCTACCATTTTTTGGTGTTGCGATTTTTTTAGCGTCAGTATACGTGAAATCGTAAAAATATTTGGATGAAATACAAAGTAACATGATTCGAGAACCGTAAAGTGATATAGATGAATCGGATATTGAGGCTATTACGGATGAAATCACGAGAAGTTTGCTGATAGAGAATAAAAGGGATTCTGTACACAAAGTGTAGCATCCATTTTTATATACTTTACTTAAATCAGCTCTTAAGACAATTGCTCGACGTTTGTCTAATTTTTATCCATTTTTATTTCTGGCAATTTCAGGTGTGGGACGTACGAGACGTACACAGATGAGTGATCAGGGAGTAGGGTGAACACATGTTGCATAGAGCAATGTCTATAGTTATAATTCATTTACATGAAAGTCGATTGCATGAGCTACCAAACAGCAATGCTGACAGTTCTACTGACGGCTGTTTCTTGGTGAATGACTATCTATTCTTCGTAAGTAAATCAGTATGGGATACAGTACCTACCCACAGTTATTTTATCGCTAGTGGAAAATCCTAGTGACAATAAATCTGAGAATGCAACGAACATCTGGATCTGGTTGTTTCTCTGGAAGCGATATAGAACAAACTCTACGCTCTTGACACATTAAGGAGGCAATGTGTATCAAGCAGACTAGGACCATTACATATAAAAGTATTTGTTTATGTAGTCTTAAGATCGTTCTGCAGTTTTAGTTGCTGGGGTGTAATAGTAGCTTATATGTTGTTATCCTCGTGGGCGTCTATTCTGGTTATGGCTCCTAAAATTAGAACACGTGAGTGTTATAATATGTGCTGGGTGTGTACATGCTGTGGAAGTCTGTAGATACTGTTGTGGATTGGCAGGAGCCAACCCACGGAGTTTGGAGGAAGCCGAAAGGCACGCGTTTAAGCTCACGCAGGCTGGCGTGAGGTCTGGAACAGGACAAGGAATTTAGACTTCAGAAAAAAGGTGGTACTTGGTGGAATACTTAACTTTAATCCATTAATGTTGAACGTAGCTCTTGTCTGTACATTATTTACAATATCAATAGCAACTGATAACGGCGCCTTGCTAGGTCGTAGCAAATGACGTAGCTGAAGGCTATGCTAACTGTCGTCTCGGCAAATGAGAGCGTATTTTGTCAGTGAACCATCGCTAGCAAAGTCGGCTGTACAACTGGGGCGAGTGCTAGGAAGTCTCTCTAGACCTGCCGTGTGGCGGCGCTCGGTCTGCAATCACTGATAGTGGCGACACGCGGGCCCGACGTATACTAACGGACCGCGGCCGATTTAAAGGCTACCACCTAGCAAGTGTGGTGTCTGGCGGTGACACCACATTCCTCCTCCGCAAATCGGCGTACGGTTGTGTTATAAGGCTTCCGCCCGCCGTGGGGAGGACCCCATGTTGACGTATGCGACGAGGTGGGGAGCCTAACAACAGGCGAGGCTGTGCTGCCCGCACCCTGCCATTCGGTCCGAGGGGAGCTAGGAAACGCCTGAAAACCTGCTCCAGGGTGCACGCCAACATGCGGTGTATGCGCCCGCAGAGAGACAGGAGGGGCCGACGGGTCGACCTTCATCGGGCCGGGGCACCCGACGTGCGAAGACGACATATGGTCCGGAGCGGGCAAGAGTTCCATGTCGGAGGACAACTGGTCACGGGAAGCGATCAGCGGCACGTGACGCAGGGAGGCGCCCGGCGGTTGCAGCGACGCGTCCACTGCGGGCGTCGCCGGCGGGAGAACAGGCGGTGGCGGCGGCGCGTCGCCATAGGGCAAAATGGAAGGCAGCGTCGGTAACACCTGGGGCTGTGGCGAGCCAGTAGATGGGTCCCCAGGGCGCTGACCGGACGGCCCCGTCGCTGAAAGCAGACGGGGAGCGGCAGAACCCGTGCGACGACAGAGGCGCAGCTGATTGAGATGCCGACGCACCTCACCAGAGTCCCCCAAAACCAGATACATAGCGCGGCCGAGGCAGCGAAGAATGCGCCCTTCGAGCCAACGCCGTGAACCTCGATAGTGACGATAGTAGACAACGTCGCCTGGGGCAAAAGCAGGTGTCTGCCGCTGCACAGGAACCTGATGCGGCGGATGTAGCAAAGACATCAAGGTGCGATGAGGACGACCGTGGAGCAACTCAGCCGGCGAGCGACCGTCTCGTGGCTGAGAGCGATACGAGGACAAAAAGAGCAATAATGCGTCCTCCCGAGAATGCGACTCTTTTAACTTCAACATCTGTGACTGGAAAGTCCGGACCAATCGTTCAGCGGCACCGTCTGAGTATGGCGAAAACGGCGCGGTTGTCGGATGTTGAATACCATTGGCCTTGCAGAATGATTGAAATTCGGCGGACATGAATTGTGGGCCATTGTCGGAAACAATAGTCTGCGGAAGACCTTCAATGCAAAAGATAGCAGGTAACGCTTGGATGGTGGCAGATGACGTCGTGGAAGACATCCAGACAACAAAAGGAAAATTACTGAATGAATCTACCACAACCAACCATCGAGCATTCCAAAATGGACCAGAAAAATCGATTTGTAAGCGTTGCCAAGGGTAAGAGGCTTTTGGCCATGCAAAGAATTTCCGCGGCGGTGCGGATTGTTGTTCGGCACACGCCATGCAAGAAGAGCACATATTCGTAATCGCAGCATCGATTCCGAACCAAGTACAGTGCTGACGAGCAAGTTGTTTCGTTCGCACTATACCGCAATGTCCTTGGTGGAGAAGCCATAAGACAGAGGACTGTAACGAACGTGGGACCACGACCCTGGACTGATCATTATCTGAACGCAACAGCAAAACACCACGTCGAACAAAAAGTCTCTCCTTGTGAGCAAAAAATCGGCGAACCAACGGGTCCCCGATCCGTGACTGACAAGGGCCATTGCGTAGCAACAAAACGCAGAACGGTAGCAAGGACAGGATCAGCAGCTGTGGCTGTAGCTACACGACGAAAATCAATCGGAAACAATTCGACCACGTCATCGGTTTCCGCATCAATGAACATGCTAGCAAGTTCGGAAGAATCGAATGCTCTATCCTCAGCAACAGGCAAACGGGACAACGCATCGGCGTTTCCGTGCTTAGCAGTGGACCGATACAAGATATCGTAGCGGTACTGCGAGAGGAAAATAGACCAGCGAATGAATTTCTGCGCTGTACGTGGAGGTACAGGCTTGTTCGGATGAAAAAGCGATGTCAAAGGTTTGTGGTCTGTGATGATGGTAAAGTGACGACCATACAAGAAATCATGAAACTTAGTAACACCAAATACGAGAGCCAATGCTTCTTTCTCGATCTGTGAATAATTTCTTTGCGCAGACGAGAGCAATTTGGACGCAAAGGCAATAGGGCGATCGTGCGATCCATCTTTGTGCGCAAGCACAGCACCGATCCCGAAATCCGATGCATCCACCATCAACAAAAGGGGTTTCTGGGGATCGAATGGCGTAAGGCAAGTATTGGAAAGCAACGCCGATTTCAACTGGCGAAAGGCGCGTTCGCATTCCATCGTCCAGACCAACGGAACACCTTTACGGCGTAAGCGATGAAGCGGAGCTGAAATGGAAGAGGCGTGGCGCACATAGCGATGATAATAATTAATTTTTGCCAGCACACTCTGTAGCTGCTTCAAATTCTGCGGCGAAGGCAAGTCTTGTCTGGCACGGAGGTTCTCGGGACTAGGATGTATGCCTTGGGCATTGAATACATGTCCCAGGTAGGGTAAGTCACGAGCAAAAAACACACATTTGTCCTTCCGCAAGCGAAGACCATTTTGTCGCAAGACCTGAAATAATGTTCTGAGATTGGCTAAATGTTCCTCTTCCGTCTGTCCGGAGATCACAATATCGTCCAAATAGTTTGGTGCAGTAGGGACCGACGCACAAAGATGCGTGTTAACCGCCAAGACGCGCTGGGATTCTTCGTCCACCGGTATTTGCAAGTACGCATCTGCTAGGTCCAACATCGAAAAATATTTACCCGGGCACAGTTTGTCAAAAAGATCTTCCGGGCGGGGTACAGGAAAAGTTGCAATCACTAGTTGTGGATTCACTGTTGCCTGGAAGTCCACACAAAGTCTCAATTTTCCGGAAGGTTTTGGCAAAATTACTAACGGCGATGCCCAGAGAGAAGCCTGCACACGTTCAATCACAACTTGTGATTCCAAATCGTTTAATGTTCTTGCGACCTCATCACGCAATGCTTGGGGAACATTGCGCGCTCTGAAAATTTTCGGTTGCGCGTTTACTTTCAGTTCCAAATGTGCTTTATAGTTCGTAGCGCAACCAAGGCCCGGTGCAAAAATGTCTGCAAATTCTTCACATAGACGAGAAACACTGTCTGAAGGCACAGTCGGGTTCACTGATAGGACCTGATTTACTATAGACAAGTTAAACAACTGAAATAAATCGAAACCAAACAAGTTCACTGCAGAAGAAGAACGAAGGACGTACAATGACACAAGTTTTGTTTGTCCCTTGTATGTTGCAAGAAGGCTGCACTGTCCTAACACAGGGATTGCTTGTCCTGAATAGCTATTTAACTTAACATTTGCGGCACGCAACGGAAGTGTGCCCAGCTGTTTGTACGTGTCGTGATTGATCAGTGAAACTGCAGCTCCGGTATCGAGCTGGAATGGTATCACTTTGCCGTTAATGTCCAAGTCTACAAAAAGTTTATTGTCCTGTTGACGACAAGAGCGACTGTCTCGTGCAACGTGAACTGACACTGGTACAAAATCACTTGTGACATGATGGGATTTCCGTCGATGTCGACGCACACTATTTGTGGGACGAACACAGTCACTTTTAGAGAGAGTGACACTGGGCGGAGTGGAATTAACTACATGAATTTCCATGGGCGAAGTTTCACGAGCCGGAGTATCCTTGGTTCAATTCCGATTCCGGCGCGAAGCAAAGGGCCTGGAATGGTTGTGAGTGTCCGATCTGAGCTGTTTCTGGCAAACACTCTGAACATGTTCTTTTTTATTACAGAAAAAGCAAATAGCCTGGCGTGACGGGCAATTATCACGCGAATGTGTAGTAGCACACCGCAGGCATGATTTTAGCACTGCATTTGCCTGCCTGCATTGCACACGTGGCTGAGAGCCTGGCGGCCGTTGCGCAGCCGGGTGCGAGGGCAGTTTACTGCTCCGTGCAGTTCGCCCTGCGGGCCTTTTAACCTGACACAGGGGTGGCGAAGTTTCAAATGATTCCTGAGCAAAGTCAAGTGTGTCCTGCCGATCCAATATGTCCATCACTTGTTGAAGGGAGGGATTGACAAGTTTCAAAATCTGTTCCCTTATACGAACATCAGAAACATTCTGTGCAATTGCATCACGGACCATAGTATCTGAATAAGGGAGTCCACATTGACACTCAAAAGCACAATCCCTAGTAAGGCCTTGCAAAGTTGCAACCCACTCCCTATTAGTTTGTCCTGCTGTACGTTTTGTACGAAAGAAGGTATACCGTTTGGCAACTACATTGACTGAGTCTTTGAAATATGCATCTAATGCAGACAAAATTTCGTCGTAGGACAGAGTTGCTACGTCGCATCAGGGAAATAATTTGACTATCACACGGTATGTGTCCACCCCTACGGAGGAAAGGAGAAAAGGCTGCCGCTCATTACCTTGAATTCTGTAGGCGGCGAGATGGAATCCAAATTGGCGTGACCACTCCGTCCAGCTTTCCAGTGCAGCATCAAAAGGACGAAAAGTTGGTGCAACAGCGTGTTGTGGCTGCGTTAGCGGTGGAGCGGCGGCCGCCGCATCGTTTTGCATCGCACGTTGACCCTGGACGAGCTGTCCAAGGGCATCCAATAAGAACTGCGTCTGCTGATTCTGCAAGCGATAAAATTCGGACAGTACATCTGGAGATTGTGGCAAACCCATTACACAAGTAAATGAGGGCAATATCAATAAGAACGCGGGGGCCTCGTCGCCAAAATGTTGTGGATTGCCAGGAGCCAACCCACGGAGTTTGGAGGAAGCCGAAAGGCACGCTTTTAAGCTCACGCAGGCTGGCGTGAGGTCTGGAACAGGACAAGGAATTTAGACTTCAGAAAAAAGGTGGTACTTGGTGGAATACTTAACTTTAATCCATTAATGTTGAACGTAGCTCTTGTCTGTACATTATTTACAATATCAATAGCAACTGATAACGGCGCCTTGCTAGGTCGTAGCAAATGACGTAGCTGAAGGCTATGCTAACTGTCGTCTCGGCAAATGAGAGCGTATTTTGTCAGTGAACCATCGCTAGCAAAGTCGGCTGTACAACTGGGGCGAGTGCTAGGAAGTCTCTCTAGACCTGCCGTGTGGCGGCGCTCGGTCTGCAATCACTGATAGTGGCGACACGCGGGCCCGACGTATGCTAACAGACCGCGGCCGATTTAAAGGCTACCACCTAGCAAGTGTGGTGTCTGGCGGTGACACCACAGATACAATGGACTGTTCGGTATTGACATGATGCAATGCCATGTCTCAACAATTTACTTAAACATTACAGTCAGGACCTATAATGAGTTATAAAACTATCTACCGCATATCTATGGTTCTAATTATTTAACGCTAAAATTGATTTCACTAGGCCTAATAGTGATACTGACAGTTGTTGTAGACGATCTAATGGTGGAACACAGTGTTACTTTATTGTATGACAGAACTCCATTGGTCAGCAACGTTACTTCCTGTAGGTCCAAGATAGGGAAACAGGTACTCACATCTATTGCTCGCAGAAACATATCTTTCCAGCATGTTTTACGATTCCACCATGCAGCGCTAATCTCAGTATGATGTTGCAAATAAATACCTGCAATTATCCATCGAATCTATAATTATTTATTACACGCTCAACATGTTTAAGACTTTTGTGGTGTGTTGCAAAATAATACGGGATTTTCTCGTCAGTTTGAGACCCATACCAGGTTGGATTAATAGATGTGTGATATAATTACTGCCTACGCTATCTTAAGCGTATGTATCCTAACCAAGTTACTCTGCACAGTGTTGTAAGAGGAAATCATCACAGTTAATGAAAGGATTACAGCAATTTTAGAAACGAGTTCTCGCATTTACCACCTTATAAGAGAACGAAAGACAGATGTAATAATATGCTATCTACAGCCTTATCCCCTCGGGAGCATCAGGTTCTGAACGTGACTCTCATATTAGCTGATTTCCGATTCGTCACCAACGGCAATGTCCTACACGTGGCGTTGTCGGAGTTCTAATGGAAAATGGAAATGAGCGTATGGCATCGTTGGCCGGGAGGCCCCATCCAGGGAAGTTCGGCCGCCAATTGCAACTCTTATTTCAGTCGATGCCACATTGGGCGACTTGCTCGCTGGTGCTGAGGATGAAATGGTGTTGAGGACAACACAATATCCAGTCCCAGAGCGGAGAAAATCTCCAACCTGGCCGGGAATCGAACCCGGGCCCGCTTGCATGGGAGGCGAGCAGGAGCTCTAATGATATAACGAATCAAGGAGAGAGGTGAATTCGTGGTAAAATCTTAACGTCCAGATCTTACACATCTTGATTTTATTGTATTGAATACATGTAGAGGTGTTTTGCTGCTAAATAATGCATTTTTTCTGAACACAGGATGTCGATATATTTTTGTTAATAAGAGTGTGTGAGTGAATCCAGCGGTTCACGGATGTGTTCAGCGAAGAAGAGGGTGGTTGTATTTAAACTTTCGCTACTTGAGCCAGTGTAGACGGAGAGCTATTTACTGTATGGTATCTATGTATGTATTAAACCGGAGACCTAGAAACGACGGAGAGGCTTCGTCCCGCCGTAGCCCTCAGTGGTTCACAGCTCCACAACAGGCCGCAGCAGTCCACCCACCCCACCGCCGCCCCACACCGAACCCAGGGTTATTGTGCGGTCAACATAACAAAATTCCTTCCAGAGGGTAACACTGCTCTGTTTCTTTATACTATAATTGCTTTGACTAATAATTTCGTGATACAATTTGCCTCCAGATTTGAGGATATGATATAACAGTAGCAGTGGACGGTAGTGTTATAGGCTTTGCCCATAAAGCTGTTTTATCAAAACAGTAGCAATAGTGCTGCTCTCTTTGCAAAAAACGACGCATTAAATGAATAGGGAGAGGTCCACTTTCCATGTTGGGGTTGAAGAACATGATTCAGAAGTTCGAATTAACTGGGGATTTGGGAATTTCTACTTGGAGAACCCGAACGCCAATTGCGCCACAAATTGTTGAAGTAGTTAATGTTGCCGTGGCTGAGAAACTGGCCGCAGTGGGCCGTCTTCGAGCAGCGCACGGGCTGTGTCACGACAGCTGGACACTTTATGGTCTGCCGTTGTTTCGGGCAGAAGTAGAGCAATCTCCAGTGCGGTTCCAGACTGTAGTGGGAGCAGATGGTCGTCACATTGAGCAATTTTGTAGCCTGGAACGTGAACATGATACATCATTAACAAATGTTACCCTCTTAAGTGAAAATTAAAATGTGTTTCTTTCGGTGGTTTAAACCTTATTTCACTTCCGCATTTCCTTACAAATATTTGCACAAGGTTTCATTGTCCTACGGTCACTCGTTTTTCATGGGGCCCCTCTAAAGTAGCGAATGTTAAATTATAGCCACTCTGTACATGAGCCATGTGGTAAAAATAATTTTAGAACTCTTCATACACCGTTCTGAGAGCCTGGAAACGTCTCTAGCTAAGTGTGAGGACACTTTTGTTTGGCGGCCGTTCTTAATATAAAAACTGACGAGAATGGGGATGCCTTGTTCTATGATGTTTTAGTTCTTCCTTAAGTCTGGCGATAGTACGATGATGCGAACGATTTGGAACAGATAACCGTTAGTATGTTGTCTTCTCATACCCTTTGTAAAATATGTGGAATGTTATAGAACGACTGATGGCTCAGTGCAATCTGTCTGAGCCGTAGACGTGTTTCCGAACTAGTGGAGCACGGAGAGGCGGTTGATGCGACCTTACAGAAGCAAAGCTTTAGAGGATGTACGGCAGCATGGATAAGCGGAGCAGGCAATCTAGTGCTGCTGTCTTTAAATTAAGACGAGCACCTAGGTCTGAATAATTGTTTTGTTTTTGTATTTTGACCTCTAGTGCTTTTGAAGTGCATTTTATGTAATATCAACTTAGACAGCCAGATGGGGGAGCTGGACACCGGAAACACGTTGCTGTGGATTACGTCCTTAATGTTAGTGGTCATGTGCTAAAATATTTATAACGATTTTGTGGTTGTCAAATATGAGGGCGTAACCCTGCCAGGTAGAATTATTAAAGTTTGTAAAACTGGGACAGAAGTGAGTTGCATGGCAACAAGTGGGAAAATATGGATTTTGCCTAAGGAAAGCAATCTTATTATGTACAACGTATCTGACGTAATTTCCAAAATTCAACCTCCTGTTAATGTGTCCAACAAAAGATTCCACGATGGTCTTACCGTTCCTATTAGTGTTGTATTGCGAAACCGTCGAATGGTGTTTACATGTCAATGGCACGTTAGGTGGATACGCCGTATTCTGTTTGCACCATATACGAGAGAGAATTGTCAGAGCATGTGCTTCGATAAGCGCCGAAGTGATAAGGAATATATCACTCAATCGATGATAAGAAGGTTGCAGCACTACATTGATACCAATGGTCGTCCTTTCGAACACAGTCGGTAAACGGACGTTCATCCCATCTTTGTGACCTTCGTAGACCTTCAAAGACCTTACTGTTACACGTAATTGGATTCGTCTCGATATCCGCTATCAGAAAATAAGTACCAAACTATAGCATCCCATTTAAAAAAACAAGGTTGACCTTCATATCTCTGAAGCGACCCCATCTAGCAACAAAAAGCAACGTCATATTATGGTCCCCGTTGTCCCATGCAACATTTGTCCTACGAACTTTTCAGCACCTATCATACTTTGGAAGTTATTCTTGGTGGCAATAATTAGTGACTCACCCTGTATTGGCTTCCTGACAACCCGAAAAACAGTTTTTGCTTCATCCAGTTGATCCAGCCTCGATGATGGAATGTCGGTAGTCCGTTTATGTTGCCGGCCGGGGTGGCCGAGCGGTTCTAGGCGCTACAGTCTGGAACCGCGCGGCCGCTACGGTCGCAGGTTCGAATCCTGCTTCGGGCATGGATGTGTGCGATGTCCTTATGTTAGTTAGGTTTAAGTAGTTCTAAGTTCTAGGGGACTGATGACCTCAGAAGTTAAGTCCCATAGTGCCTAGAGCCACTTTTTGGACCGCTTATGTTGAGCGGCATTGCACGTGGTATACAGAGCCAGGAACGGGGCGCTGCGGGTAGAATCAAAAACAAGCAACCAACCACATATATTTGTGTTGCCGCAGCCTTCCACAGGCATCTGGATAGAATCACCCAATGGTGAACTGCGTAGAAGGCGAAAATCAGTCCTAACAATTCTGCTCACCACGAAGCTCACGCTCCCCGACGACCACCTTACAACTGGTGGCTCCGGATTACTTGGTGTGACTCGGTCAAATATTTCAGTCTTACCACGGACAAGAGACTGACTTTCTAGGTCGCACATAACCGACATGATCAATAAGGTTCCGGTTTATTTTATCAACTGTACCCGCTCTGCAAGAGGACCCACTACCAGACATTTCGAAACAATTTTGTGTGTCTTGATGTTATCGACCGTCTTGTATGGCTGGGAAGAGTGGCGAATGGCCGCCGACAAACACTTGAAAAGACTGGAGACATTTTATGTCTTATGAGTCATAATGGAGACGCCCCGCTTTACTCTCAACACACACATTTAGCAACGGGCCAACGCTCTATCTGCCAAATCGTACAGACAAAATCCATCAGATTCTATATGAAATCAACTTATTCGTCCGGCAGTCTCATCAGTTCACTAGTATATGAACCCCAAACTCGCTTCGTGAACGACCAAAGATGACCCACATACGACTCTCTAGTGACTGAGACACATTTACAAAGCCTAGAAACAGTCACACAGCACCGACATATTTTGTAATCGCGTATAGCGCAGTGAGAAGTCAAACGAGCGTAACACCCTCTAGAGGTTCTGCTTGGTTATATGACCATACGCTAAAAAAAAAAAAAAAAAAAAAAAAAGTTCAAATGGCTCTGAGCACTATGCGACTTAACTCATCAGTCGCCTAGAACTTATACCTACTTAAACCTAACTAACCTAAGGACATCACACACATCCATGTCCGAGGCAGGATTCGAACCTGCGACCGTAGTGGTCGCTCGGTTCCAGACTGTAGCGCCTAGAACCGCACGGCCACTCCGGCCGGCACCATACGCTCATCCACAACCAGTTCCAGTTGCGCCTGTATGCCTTCAGTCTCGCCTGCCTTCAGCTATCGGTCTTTGAAGATGCCCTGTGACTGCGATTCGGCCGGCCGAAGTGGCCGAGCGGTTTTAGGTGCTTCAGTCTGGAACCGGGCGACCGCTACGGTCGCAGGTTCGAATCCTGCCTCGGACATGGATGTGTGTGATGTCCTTAGGTTAGTTAGGTTTAAGTAGTTCTAAGTTCTAGGGGACTAATGACCTCATAAGTTAAGTCCCATAGTCCTCAGAGCCAGCCAGCCACTGCGATTCGGACTTGTCTTGCCTGCCGTTGACTTCCTTGCCTGTTATTGCGTGTTCTCGACGCAACTGTTTAGTTTAGTTCACTTCCCCAACGGGACTAGTTAAGCGCTTTGCTTTTGTGAATTTGTCGAATTCAGTAAACAGTACTTTCAGTTTTACAACTCTTAAGCCTAAAGTTGCTGAGTCGCTGATGACACAGGCCAGAGCGCGAATGACAGCGTTTTGCGTAGAGTGATCGGCTGACGGCGACAGGCGGGGAGCGGCTTGGTCCGGGGTAGAGGGCCTATCCGTTCGCTGCCGCAGGAAAGCAATAATCGCCCCCTTGACCCAGATCCCTCGACCGCAGCTCAATAACGCATTTCATTAATTCCTCCTGCGTCCCGCGTCGCTTTCCTCCCTTGTTATTGCTATCACTGGGGCACTCTAAGAGCTATGAAGCGCGCCTCTCAAACGCACAGATATTGCCGTCATTCGCTGCCTCCGCGACTTCTTGCATTTTGCTCTGACATCTGTCTATGCCACGGCCACCAGATCCACGTGTGACTCGTTTGACAAGTCCTAATGGTGTATTTTCCATAAGTTGAAATATTGGATAGTGCTAAGGTAGCCTTCTGTAATAAACCTAAAAAATACTGGTTTTTTGGCGACCAACTGATGACAAGAAATTAAGACTAAAAAAGTTAGAAGTTTGTAGAATGGAAGTAAGTTGAAATATATCCGGAAAGATTCCAGTGGCCAAAGGCTTACGACAAGGATGTGCTATATCACCTATATCACTTCAAATATACTTAAATTCTGCCGGCCGATGTGGTCGAGTGGTTCCAGGTGATTCAGTCCGGAACTGCGCTGCTGCTACGGTCGCAGGTTCGTATCCTGCCTCGGGCATGGATGTGTGTGATATCCGTAGGTTAGTTAGGTTTGAGTAGTTCTAAGTCTAGGGGACTGAAAATCTCAGATGTTAAGTCGCATAGTGCTTAGAGCCATTTCAACCATTTTGAAGTTAAATTCTGACTGAAGTTTCTGGAAACGTTCGTGTCGTGGTGTGTGTTATTGTGTGTGTGTGTGTGTGTGTGCGTGTGTGTGTGTGTGTGTGTGTGTGTAAATGATGAGAAACTCTTCGCTTTGCATTTTGTTTATCGTTAAATTATTTTTGCGGAGGATGAAAATTACATGAAGAACATGGGTATAAAGTTAGACCAAGAATAACAGAAATGGGGTTTAACCATCAGAGAAAATTAAGTATTTGATTATTGCAGGACTGAGTCAAGACTTGACGTTGGATTTTGGGGTAGTAAGGTCTGTGTTCTCTTATAAATATGTGGGAGCCATTGCTAAAGAAGACGCAGTAAAAGCGAAATTGGAAACCGGATTCGCCAAGGAAAACAAGCAGCTATCAACTAAATTGAGTTTTACTCTTTCCCTACCGTTCCATTATCTAACAGATTAGATTAGATAAGATTAGATTAGTACTTGTTTCATTGTTGTTGCTGTTGTGGTCTTCAGTCCTGAGACTGGTTTGATGCAGCTCTCCATGCTACTCTATCCTGTGCAAGCTTCTTCATCTTCCAGTACCTACTGCAGCCGACATCCTTCTGAATCTGCTTAGTCTATTCATCTCTTGGTCTCCGCCGGCCGCGGTGGTCTCGCGGTTCCAGGCGCGCAGTCCGGAACCGTGCGACTGCTACGGTCGCAGGTTCGAATCCTGCCTCGGGCATGGATGTGTGTGATGTCCTTAGGTTAGTTAGGTTTAAGTAGTTCTAAGTTCTAGGGGACTAATGACCACAGCAGTTGAGTCCCATAGTGCTCAGAGCCATTTTTCTTGGTCTCCCTCTACGATTTGTACCCTCCACGCTGCCCTCCAATACTAAATTGGTGATCCCTCGATGTCTCAGAACATGTCCTACCAACCGATCCCTTCTTCTATTCAAGTTGTGCCACAAGCTCCTCTTCTCCCCAATTCTATTCAATACCTCCTCATTATTTATGTGATCTACCCATCTAATCTTCAGCATTCTTCTGTAGCACCACATTTCGAAAGCTTCTATTCTCTTTTTGTCTTAACTATTCATCGTCCACGTTTCACTTCCATACGTGGCTACACTCCATACAAATACTTTCAGAAACGATTTCCGGACACTTAAATATATACTCAATGTTAACAAATTACTCTTCTTCAGAAAAGCTTTCCTTGCTATTGCCAGTCTACATTTTATATCTTCTCTACTTCGACCATCATCAGTTATTTTGCTCCCCAAATAGCAGAACTCCTTTACTACTTTAAGTGTCTCATTTCCTAATCTAATTCCCTCAGCATCACCCGACGTAATTCGACTACGTTCCATTATCCTCGTTTTGCTTTTGTTGATGTTCATCTTATACCCTCCTTTCAAGATACTGTCCATTCCGTTCAGCTGCTCTTCCAGGTCCTTTGCTGTCTCTGACAGAATTACAATGTCATCGGCAAACCTCAAAGTTTTTATTTCTTCTCCATGGATTTTAATACCTACTCCGAACCTTTCTTTTGTTTCCTTTATTGCTTGCTAAATATACAGATTGGATAACATCGGGGATAGGCTACAACCCTGTCTCACTCTCTTCCCAACCACTGCTTCCCTTTCATACCCCTCGAGTCTTATAACTACCATCTGGTTTCTGTACAAATTGTAAATAGCCTTTCGCTCCCTGTATTTTATCCCTGCCACCTTCAGAATTTGAAAGAGAGTATTCCAATCAACATTGTCAAAAGCTTTCTCTAAGTCTACAAATGCTAGAAACGTAGGTTTGCCTTTCCTTAATCTTTCTTCTAAGATAAGTCGTAGGGTCAATATTGCCTCAAGTGTTCTAACATTTCTACGGAATCCAAACTCATCTTCCCCGAGGTCGGTTTCTATCAGTTTTTCCGTTCGTCTGTGAAGAATTCGTGTTAGTAATCTTGTTCCATAAATCACGAATACGACACAGCGTAATGATGTGGAACGTGTCAGGCTAATAAAAGCTGTCTATACAAGATATTACATTACACAAAATATTACGTGACAATTTGTGTGTGTGTGTGGGGGGGGGGGGGAGGAAATTACCCACTTACTATATCCAAAAATTCATCTAATAGTAGAGTAGAAGGAGTTGTCATTCAGAAATTCTTTTGATTTCCTTTTAAATGCTATATGGCTATCTGTCAGACTTTTGATGCTGTGACCAAAGACTTTTGTACTAATGTACAGAATGTGGGAAAGACGAACACTTCAATGTTTCTTTCATTTTCTTACAACGCTAATTTCTCTTATGTAGGTGGGTGTCAACAAAAGGTTTTCTCAGTTACAGGAGAAAGTTGGAGATAGGCATTTCGTGAAAATATGTCACCGTATCGAAAAACGTCTTTGTTTTAATGACTGCCACCCCAATTCCCCTATCACATCCGAGACACTCTGTCATCCACCACCATCCTGTAATACAAAACGAGTCGCCCTTCTTAGGAATTTTTGATGCACTCCGTCAATCCTATCTGATAAGGAACCATTACCACACAGCCGTAGTCTAGCAGAGGACGGACTACCGTATCGTTGGCACTCTATTTAGTAGACCTCTGGATTTTCTTAGTACTCTACCAACACAACGCAGTCTTTGTTTCACTTTCTCCCCCACATTATCTATATGATCTTTCCAGTTTAACTTGTTCGTAGTTGTTAGTCCTGGACATGTTGTTGAACTGACCGCCTTAAGATTTGTGTGATTTGTCGCGTAACAGAAATTTAACGGATTCCTTTTCGTTATTTAGGGTCAACTGCCACTGTTCGCACCATAGATTTATCTTGTGTAAAACATTTTGCTGTTGGTTTTGATCTTCTGATGACTTTACTAGATGGTAAATGTCAGTATCGTATGCAAAGATGGCTGCTTAGATTGTTTCCCAAATCATTTATGCAGCTTGAGTCAGGAGGAAAGGTACATGAGTCATGGTGATTCTTAACAAAAAAGTGATATGAACATATGCCCTGTTCCGAACGGTATCCGATAGGGATCGCGTGTAATATATATTGTTATTTACTTTCTGTATTACTCAGTACATTGTCATTGGTTACAACGTACCACTAGAGTGTAGAGGAAATCGAGATGAACAATTTGAAACAGAGTACTTGCCAGCTGCCAAGTAGGGAAATTACCTCAAATTGGCCTACAAAAAATACTTCCGCTACGGCGTATATTCTCTCGTTCTCTTCGAGACGAACAATTTAATACGGGACACTTATTGTCTGTCAAGTCAGGAAACTACCTCAAATTGGCTTACAAAAACTATCTAAGCTGCAGCTCATGCTCGTCGAAGGAGATTTTCAGTACTTTCTTAGCCTCCTCGGGCAAACTATTAGCCCTAGACAAAAAGTGAACAGGGCATTCTTTTGTAGGAAATTTAACGTAGTTTAATTTTGTACTGTAACACGCTTTCACTAGAGGCCGCTGTTTTCGAGTTATTCAAGAAAAAATTACAAAACTGACATTAAGGGTATTCTATCTCAGAAACCATTCGGAACAGGGCATATGTCCATGTGAAGTTTTATGTTCGTGATCACCAATACTATCATCCCTCCTAGCATGTACCTTTCTTCCTGACTCTTCCTGAATGAATTAGAAACAGCAAAATGGCTGGTTCAAATGGCTCTGAGCACTATGGGACTCAACTGCTGAGGTCATTAGTCCCCTAGAACTTAGAACTAGTTAAACCTAACTAACCTAAGGACATCACAAACATCCATGCCCGAGGCAGGATTCGAACCTGCGACCGTGGCGGTCTTGCGGTTCCAGGCTGCAGCGCCTTTAACCGCACGGCCACTTCGGCCGGCAGAAACACCAAAGCGCTTACAACACTTCCTTGGAGAACGCCAGATGTCACTTCTGCTTAACTCGATGACTTTACTTCTGTTACTGCGAACTGTGATCTTTCGAACAGGAAATCATTTCTGCAGTCGGACGATGCTCCGTAGGCACGCAATTTGATAAGACGCCGAACATTACCAAATGAATCTTGGAAATCTAGAAATATGGAATCGATCTGAGACCCCCTGCCGACAGCATTCATTATTTCGTGAGAATAAAGAGCTAGTTTTGTTCCACAAGGACAATATTTTCTGAATCCCTGATGACTGTATATCAACAGATCGTTTTCCTTTAGGAAATTTATAATGTTCGAACACAACACATATTGTATAATCCTACTACAAATCGACGTCACTGATGTGGGTTTGTAATTAATTGGATTAGTCCTATTTCTGTTTTTGAGTATTGGTGTCACCTGTGCAGCTTTGCAGTCTTTAAGTGCGGATCTTTCGTCGGTCAGTCGTTGTATATGATTATTAAGTGTGGATGTATTTTATCAGAATATTCTGAAAGGAATCTAATTGGTCTAAAATTTGTACTGTAAGACTTGCCGTTATTGAGTGACTTACGCGCTTTGCTACACTCAAGATATCTACTTAAAAGTTGCTTATGGTGTCAGCAGGTCTTGATTCGAATTTTGGAACATTTACATCGTCTTTTTTTGGTGAAAGAATGTCGGGAAAACCGTATTTAGTAACTCCGCTTTAGTGGCGCCAACATCTGTAACATGACCATCGTTACCACACAGCGAAAGTAATGATTGAGTCTTACCGCTGGTGTACTTCACATACTACCAGAATCTCGTTGGATTTTCTGAGACATTTCGAAATAGAGTATCGTTACGGAAATTATTAAAAGCTTCTCGCATTGATGTTTGAGCTCTGTTAAACTTCGTTGCGTTATTTTAATTTACGCATGTTCCTTCGTTGATTATACAATAATGTTCTGAACTGTTTCTTGTACCAAGGGTGGGTTAGTTCCATCTGTCATTATTTGCTATAAATTTCTACATGATGTCGACACTATTTCTTTAAATTTATGTGACATCTGGTCTCTAATTAAATATCTAGTTCGGAAGGAACAGAGGCTGTCTCTTAGGAAGGTGTCAAGCTTATTTTTATCTGCTCTTTTAAATAGATTTATTTTGCTTTTATTTTTTGGAGAGTTGAATGTTGCGGTATTCAGTCTCGCTACAACGACGTTTATGTCACTAATTCCTGTATCAGCCACAAATGTCCTTATTTTCTCAGGGTTGCTGGTCGCTAAGATGTCGAGTATGTTTTTCCAACTATTTAGGCTTGGAGTGGACTCCCGAACTAATTATTCAAAATAATTTTCGGAGGAAGAATTTAGCACTATTTCGGACGATGTTCTATGCCTGCCAATGACTTAAACGTGTATTTTCGCCAACGTATCGAGAGTAGATTGAAGTGAACACCGTGTATAATTGTACGAGTGGGGCACCTATTTGAAATGAGACTTTGAGCTGTTCAGCAAATGTATCATCTGAGTCGGGAGGTCGGTAAACGGAACCAGTTATTAATTTATCCCGGATGGTGAATATAACTTTTACCAATACTAGCAAAAAGGAACTATTTAGTTCAATTCTGCTACAATGAAGATTAGTCATTTATATAGATAGCTCCAGCTGTTCGCGTAATATTTCAATTTTCCATTCAAATCACTTGTTTTGTCTTCGTTAACCTGATTAACTTCAAGCATTTAAATCTTTTTCTCTGCGGAGCTACACATCACGCTGGTTAGTCTGCTTTCCTATTTGCCTATTTTCCATTCTTTGTTAGGCTGTGAAAATTAGGACAAAATCCACTCCGTAATTGTCCCTCAAATCACCGATTAAGTTTTCTTTGTTATCTTTATTACTTTCAAGCAATTAAATGTTTTTTTTTTAAACTATACCTCCCATAGGTCACATATCCCATAGGTCAGTTTGAAATCATATTTGTGTATTTCCCACTCTTCGTCTGGTTATGAAAATTAGAAAAATAATTTACTCAACTCACTAATTATAATTATACTCATTACGTTCAAGTGATTAAACTATTTTTGCAAAACTGCACCTCAGGCTGGTCAGTTTGATACCCTATTTCTCCATTTACCACTCTCCATTGGTCTATGAAAATCCATTATGTAATTTTCCCTCAAATCACAAATTAACTTTTTCTTTAATTATCATATTAAATATTTCTTAGCAAAGCTTTGTAAAGCCAAAAGAAGTTTGTCCCGACGTGTGGAGGCAGAAAATATCAATGGCCGTTGTAAAAATGTTCAAAAGTGTGTGAATTTCTAAGGGACCAAACTGCAGAGGTCATCGGTCCCTGGACTTACACACTACTTAAACTAACTTATGCTATGAATAACATGCACACCCTTGTGAGAGAAGATTCGAAACTCCGGCCTGAGGGGCAGCGCAATCCGTGACGTGGCACCTCAAACCGCGGAGCCACTCCGCGCGGCGACCGTTGTAGAAATGTGTCAAAGAGGAGACAATGGCCCGATTGCCAAACAGACTGTTCTTAGAGAAGGACAAACTGATGGAGATGATTAGACATAATCTTTTATTTTATCACGTCGAAAAAACTCAAAGTTGGTGACGGTGTTTGTCCTTTACCACATATTCGCCGTAAACTGCGGAAAGTTCTTGCCAACTGTAGATGACTTGGCGGAGGCTGAATTTTGGCTGTTTGCCACTCTGGAAATGACTAATGCAATGGTTTCCTCATCCGAGGTAAGATGCCATGTTATTACTTTCAAGCATCTAAGTCTTTCTTTGCTAAGCCTGTCCTCACGCTGGTTAATTTGATATCCAGTTTTTCCATTTTCTACATTTCACTTGGGTATCAAAGTTCGGACAGAAACCGTTGTGTAGTTCTTAGGACGTTCTGTTTTCGCTCCTCTCAAATTTTTGAACACAAAGGAAAATAACAGACACAATCTCATATATAAGCAGACTATCCGCCAAAAGAAGTTTTTTTCGACATGTGGAGACTATTTAGCTTGCACCTGACGATTTAGCGTAGGTTGACAAGATACTGACCAGTTAGGACGAAACTTAATAAGTATCTTATCGTATAACTGCTAATGAATTTCTCATGAGGGTCAGTGGTGAGTCGTGGACAAATACGTAAGACAGTAAGAGTACTGTCCGCGAAAGGAGGGGTTCCATCTACAGAGTGAAAGATTCATTCTTAGAGATTAAACCAGTTACAGCGCACACAAAACCATCTAAGGAGTTATTCTCCCTAAGCTGCATATGTGAACTGAATGGGAAGAAACCTCAATACGTCGTACAATAGGAAATACCCTCTGGTATGAATTAAAAAGTGGTTCGAGGGTATAAGTGTATAAAGAGTGTTCCAGTAAGGCATTTTTCTCTGCAGTGCCCGAAATAATAAGTGAAATGAATATTTAATGATCTAGATAAACTTACTCCTTCTGCATTTTCCAGAGACTTACAGCAACGAGCTGTAATTTTTCTCTATTATGTAGCTGATGTATTTAAACCCTGTGCAGATCAGTTTGGAAATTGGAAATTTGTGGTAAGGTCTTATGGGACCAAACTGCTGAGGTTATCGGTCCCTTAGCTTACACACTGCTTAATTGAAACTAAATTACGCTAAGAACAACACACACACACACCCATGCCCGAGGGAGGACTCGAACCTCTGACGGTGTGAGCCGCGCTGACCGTGACAAGACGCCCCAGACCACGCGGCTATCCCGCGCGGCTACAGATCAGTTTATATCAAGTTTATTCCAATTTTAGTTAGGGAGTGAGAAACGTTCAAGTTTTTAAGGGTGGATGCAACGTGTTGTATATAATTAGCTGTGTTGAAACGGAAGTTCTGGTTGCAGAATGTTCATTTAAGTGGTGAGTGCCTGTTTTAAAGAGTGCACAACTCACTACGGCTTATAAACGAACTATGAGCGAGATGTAAGGGTGCTGGCGTCACGGAGCGACAAGTTTGAAATAACTGGGTATGTGGCTTCGGTAAAATAAGTTTATTTGCACATTCCCACAAAAAGAAGTCTGCTGGTGTTAATCGCACTACCATGTGGGCTACGGCGTCCTAGCCATTCTCTATAACATTGATTTTTGAGCTCTTGCTCAATATTGCGCGGAATGGGCTGAGTGACCGTCATGCTGCATCCACATAAAGCCTTTAATCTCTAGGGTGACATTTTCACGAAGAACTCCTAAACTGTCGACGATGAAATGTCGATAGATTTCAACTGTCAGAGTACCGGTGAAGCAATGTGAACCGATGATTTCATAGACAAGGATTCCACACAATACATTAGTGGACCACCTCCTTTGGCGACTGACATGACGTATCCACCTAAGCTTTTCTGTGGCCCAGTGATATGCTTCCGATCGTTCACTGAACCATAATTTTGAGCGTGGATTGCTCAGAGGACATAACACTTAGTAAGCCATCCAGAGTGAAATTATTGAAGGCTCATTCGCAGAGAATAGCTCTCCAATTGAAGTCATTCGCATACAGTTCCTTTTTTGGCGACATGTGGTACGAGTGAACTTGTGACTCCATTTATTGTATAACTCCTTCCCAGTCCCCCACGACTATTAAATTTTCATCTCCCTTTATGTACTGAATTACACGTTCATAATTCTCATGTACTTTCTCTATCTCTTCATCATCAGCCTGAGACGTCGGTATGTATAACTGAAATATTGTTGTCGGTGATGGTTTGCTGTCGACTCTGATGAGAAGAACCCTATCACTAAATTGTTCACAGTAACACACTCTCTGCTCTACCTTCCTATTCATAACGTATCCCATTCCCGTTACGCAACTTTCTGCTGTTGTTCATATTACCCGATACTTATGTGACCAGAAATCTTCCCTTCTTTCCATTTCACTTCACTGACTAGCACTATATCTAGATTGAACCTTTGCGTTTCCCTTTTCAGATCTTCTAGCTTCCCTACGACTTTTCAACTACTGAAATTTCACGTCCTAAATCGTAAATCGTTATCCGTTCGTTGGTTATTCACTCTCTCTCTCTCACGGTCACCTCCCATTTGGAAGTCCCCTCCCTGAGGTACGAATGGGGGACTATTCCGGAATCTTTTGCCAATAGAGAGTTTATAATGACATTTTTTTCATTTGCAGGCTGTATGACCTGTGGATAGACATTACGTGTCTTTAATGCGGTGATTTTCATTGCCTTCTGCATCCTCATGCCATTGATTATTGCCGATTCTTCCGACTTTAGTGGCAGCTTCCAACCCCAAGGGGCTCACTTGGTTCCCTGAATCTCTGTCCACTTCTCCGCCCTCTTTGACAAGTTCGTTGGCAGGATGAAAGTGACGTATTATGCCGGAATTCTCCGGCCGCCAGTGGTGATGATTTTTATTCAAAATTTAAGCTGTGCTGGCGTTAGAAACCGGAAAGTTTTGGTTATTAATCAAAGATGCTACCGCTCCCTCCTTCTTTTGTTTCTACTTTTGATCTCATTTTGTTAGTTGCGTTCGTTGCATTTGTTCGTGGCGGACGTCCCATGACGCTCATTCATGTTCATTGTTGATCCATTCACTCTTCACTCAGTTGTTTATTACAAAGGGCAGCTGATCTTCTGACCGAACTCGCTGAGCTACCGTGCCGTCATCCCTAGACTAAGGATGACAAGTCCTATGTAGTCTGAAATCGTGCCCCTGCCACAGCTGAGTAACAGAAAGCCCTGGATATTGCACGGTTTGTCAGCAGGCCTGCTGGAGACCTACAGTGTGGCTCCTTTCCAACTGTGTCAGGTTCTGATAACCCTGTCTCATCCGAGTATGCGGCTTAGTCACATCCGTCACAGTGTTCACTTAATATCTGACACTGTTCACGCCCCTTACATACATTACCAAGCCTGAGTACAACACTTAACACGAACTACAGTAATACACTCTGGTGACTGTTCTTCTTGTCACAACGAATTCCAGCTACAATTATTCACATACCCGCAGATAAACCTGTCTCATATGAGTACGTGGCTTCGCCATGTCCACCACAGTGATCAGTCAACATCTGACACTGTTCACGCCCCTTACCAAGCCTGATTACAACACTTAACACGAACAACACTAATTCACACTGGTAACTGTTCTCCCTCTCACAGAGAATTCCAGCTACAACTATTTACGTACCCGCTGATGGTGCGTACGTGTGCGAGGTTACATTGAAATCCGAGCTTGTCTTACGGGTGCTTCACGTTTTCTTTGTCAGTGAAACCTTCCCGTCTCCTCTATACCTCTTTTGTTAATGGTAACCTTCCATTTTACAATAAACTATGAAACCTTTCCTTAGGATTTCTATTTCTTGCTTAATAATAACAAATGAAATCTTCCCTTTTAAATTTATTCTCTTTCTCAATCTTCGCATACAAATTTATTTGCTGCTTATTAAAAGTGATTTTCTGATTATTTCGACGAAACATAGAATGTGTCGTCGTCGTGGCCCTCAGTCGTTATCTGCAATAACCCAAAACTGTTCCTTACCTTTTTTACTGTTACTGGATCGCCATCTGACTGCTACATCGAACTGCGACATGAATATACTTACTCTGTTTTACTATACTCTATTAGCTGCTGGTGGAATTTCGTAATAAGTGGCTGTATTTATTACGAAAGCTGACGTTATTCTTTAATAGCAAAGCTGACGGTTTTCTTTAATTAATTTGACTGAAGTTACGTAATTCATAGTTAAACTTGTTCTTGACAACAATAAAAATTTTTGCAAAGTTTTATGTTGATGGTTTTTGGGATGGATTATAATCAGTAATGCAACACTGCTGGCAAAAATTAATTATATTCTGAAAACGCTTCAAATATTTACTGTTGGTAATGAAATGATTTTACAAACGTTCAAATGGGACTTACTTTTTTTACAATAATCTTACAACTAGCATTGCGCAAACATACCTTCAGTAGTCATGAGTTTCTCAAAAAAAATAATTCAGTAATATTAGTTCCTCTTATGATAATAGTTAGCTGATGTCTCTGTACATCCGTTTATAATCTCTTGTAAATCATAGCTGTTGGCTGGCAGGCACACCGCTTCTCTCAACCTCTCGCTTCAGACCTGCTACCGACTCGCTTCACTTCTCGCTTATTACTGACTTCCTACGAACGCTAAAGTGCGGTCTCTCCTGCCAACAATGCTTTCTGGTGCAGACAATACCTGCTACCATTACAAAATGTATCAATGCGCGGTCTTTTCCGCTCGTTTCTTAATATGTATCCATAAGCGGTTTCTCCCGCCCTTTTTAGAATTATACCAACAATACTTTGGTGTGTATATTCCCTGCTACCACAATTATTTACAACATGACAAATATTAATTATTCCTACATAATCCTGTTAATAAAATATAAACATCTTTCATAAATTGTGATTTGACAATAGACAATAGAAATATACACGCCTTACATCAAGTAGTGTATGTTCGTAGCTCCGGAGAAAGATAAACGTTTCTTACGGTGACCTTTGTAAATAAATATGCGTTTCAGTCATGATTTTGTTACAGAGAAAAATACTTTGTATTAAGGGCCCTGTCTATAAATGATTTGAATCTACACATAAGGCGGTGTTGAACTCCTAAAACTGAGCACACCTTACTTTTTGACTGTGTAGTTGTCTGAGAAATGGCTTGAAGCCTGTGGTTCACCAGCTGCCACCTGGGAAGAGATTGGCGCAGGCCTGCAGCCTGCGACCTCTGGGTGCGAGGGAGTTGGCGGAGGTGGGGGCGGGGGCCTGGATGGCCAGTGGCGGCCATGGCGTTCCCCGCTGCGTGCCCAGTAGATTGCCAAAGTTTTCGTGTCGCCTCTTCTCGGCGGCCGCCCATTTATAACCATTACGGCCAGGTTTTGCCCGCCACAGTTGCGATGACGCGCCTGCTGAGAAGCTCGCCGTGTGCGGTTTTGCTATTGGACTCATTGTTTTCGACGGCAGCGTATTTTGGGGGCAGCAGGACCGTAAATTAATTCCCCCAGACAGCGACACAAGAAGTCTGAGCAGGGACTGACCAGAGGCTGTCTGAGCCCAATACGCCCGAGGGGCCCACAGCAGTGCCTGAAGCTTCTCCAGCACTTCCATCTTTCTTCTGCGATTGCCCCATCTCTGGCTGGGTGACAGATTATTACAAAGTTCTCATTTAAAACAATGACATTATTTTATTTCAACTTATCCTCTGGCTGTTCTTGCATCGTCAGTCCCTCTAACGCTTGGAATCGCTTACGACAGTGGAATAGCGTCAATTTTTGTTGTCCTCCACCTGTCACGTTTGTTTGTCGTGTTTCTGAGGCGCGGGATGGAATCCAGCCCGAAATTTGACTGAAGTGTGACAACCTGCCTAAAACCCAGACAGGGCACGCCAGGAGTCCAATTGTCGATAACCAGCCTGCGGAATCGGTTGGCACCTGGCTTTCTTTGCTGTGTCGGTAGCCAAAGATCAGCACTTTAAGCAGCCCCAGCGGTTTCCGCATTCCACACACACCAGAAATTTTGCGATGAGATACCTGATTCTGAACTTTAATTGGTCGTTTTTCTTTGGACGGTACCTGGTTTTCCCAGGAGTGAAATTTAATTTTCAAAGTTCTCTAAAACGTGGGCGACTATTTGTTACTGCAGCACCGACCGATAGTATCTGATGTAAAAGAAAAGTTATTTAACTGTTACTTACGTTCCCGCTACTGGAGACTGGCTAAAGTGCTACACTTCAACTGTTGTATTGCATCATTTATTATGCCAACACAAAATAAAATAAAATAAAACGGTGCTATTTATGATATAAATATGCGAAATGCTCTTCATTATGAACTTGATGTAGGCGCCTGGAAACTATGAGTGGGGATTGTGTTGCCGGATGTATTGAGGAGAACATTAAATGGTACTGGATGTGGGATGTCTATGTGCAGTGGAACTGGCGAGTGGGATATTAGTGTCAACAGATGAACGGAATGAGAGCTGGACACGGGAAAGGTGGGCCAGAGCCTTTCTGATGAGAGTGAGTTAATTATAGACAAAAGGGGAAGGCGATAGAAAGTGGGTAGGAAAGCGAGTGTTTAGAGATTAAGGCAACGTGGGAAGTGTTGGTAGAGACGCAGGCTGCTGAAGGAGGGGAAGGGGGAGGGTAGGGCACAACGTGGTGTTGGGTAACACGTTCATGAGTTCATCAGAGATGGAGAAGGGATGGGAGCTTTCTGAGCTGGTAGAGGCTACTAATGAGAGAAGGTAGTCGGATACTGAAAGTGAGGCTGAGCACATGTCCCACCTTGATTTGGAGGGAACGATAACACTTGACAAGATCTGAATCTGTGCTTATCTGTTACGAAATGCACCTGTGTTTATTTGAAATGGCATTAAAATAAGCCCACACGAATAATGTAAATCCTTAACTTCAACACTCCTATCGACATACACTATGTGATCAAAAGTATCCGGACACCCCCAGAAACATACTTTTTTAATATTATGTGCATTGTGCTGCCACCTACTGCCAGGTACTCCACATCAGCAACCTCAGTAGTCATTAGACATAGTGAGATAACAGAGTGGGGCGCTCCGCGGAACTCACGGACTACGAACGTGGTCAGGTGATTGGGTTCACTTGTGTCATACGTCTATACGCGAGATTTCCACACTCCTAAACATCCCTACGTCCACTGATTCTGATGTGATAGTGAAGTGGAAAAGGGACACGTACATCACAAAAGCGTACAGGCTGACCTAGTCTGTTATCTGACAGAGACCGCCGACAGTTGAAGAGGGTCGTAATGTGTAATGGGCAGACATTTATTCAGACCATCACACAGATATTGCAAACTGCATCAGGATCCACTGCAATTGCTATGACAGTTAGGCGGGAGGTGAGAAAACTTGGATTTCATAGTCGAGCGGCTGTTCATAAGCCACACATCACGCAGTAAATACAAAACTACGCCTCGCTTGGTGTAAGGAGCGTAAACATTGGACGATTGAACAGTGGAATAACGTTGTGTGGAGTGACGAATCACGGTACACAATGTGGCGATCCGATGGCAGGGCGAATGCCCGGTGAACGTCATCTGCTAGCGTGTGTAGTGGCAACAGCAACATTCGGAGGCCGTCATGTTATGGTGTGGTCGTGTTTTTCATGGAGGGGGCAAGCACCCCTTGTTCGTTTTTGTGTGACACTATCATAGCACAGGCCTACATTGATGTTTTAAGCACCTTTTTGCTTCCTACTGTTGAAGAGCAATTCGGGGAAGTCAATAACGAAATATCGGGGATTTCGATTGCATCTTTCAACACGATCGAGCACCTGTTCATAATGCACGGCCTGTGGCGGATTGGTTACACTACAATAACATCCCTTTAATGGGCTGACTTACACAGTCCTGACCTGAATCCTACAGAACACCTTTGGGCTATTTTGGAACGTCGACTTCGTGCCAGGCTTCACCGATCGATGTCGATACCTCTCCTCAGTGCAGCACTCCGTGAAGAATGGGCTTCCATTCCCCAAGAAATCTTCCATCACATGATTGAACGTATGTTGTCATAAAGGCTAAAGGTGGGCCAACATCATATTGAATTCCAGCATTACCGATGAAGAGCGCCACGAACTTGTAAGTCATTTTCAGCCAGGTGTCCGGATAGTTTTGATCACATAGTGTATTTATTTTGTGATAGCTGGTTGTCAAGTTTTTCAGCCAAATAGATCCAGTCTTTTTGATTAACGTGGTTTTTATTTTATCAGTAACCTTCAAAACTGTGAGTAGTATTTGTTTTTAATTTTTCAATACAAAAACAGTAAGCGAGTCTCTGAAATATCTTTCTGCATCACTGTTGTAACGTTCATGATAGGAAAAAAAACATACAGCGCCATTTTGACAAATCTGCACATCTGTAGCTGTCAAGGTCTCTGCTTGCACCTGTACATATGGCGCCAAGACTCCCTGACACTACCCAGCTTCATCTGGGACTGCTCCTTTTATTCTAGTGGTGTGCGACGTCACATCGACACACAGCGTCAAACAAACCCATCGTCAGAATTATGGCGTCATACGAATCAAATTCAGCGTTATGTAATTTAAAGCTAAGCTGATAGCATGTTATGCAGGAAATTCAGTACATCCAAATTAACTGCGGAGTTCCTCACTAACAGATGGTTCTGTACGTATGCAAACAGTTTTTATAATATAGGAGTGAGTATTGTAGCTTGAAAAGGTTTTCAGACTTTCACGTCTAGCCAGCCCTGTAATAGAAGTTAAATATATTTTCTTATTTAATTTCGAAATGACAGCATTCACTTTATGTGTGCTACAGTTTTTTGCCGACACTGCAAAAATTACTCCGCGAAAGTAAAGTTTTTCCAAAACTGAAAAACAGATCCGAGATACAACATGGTTATTTACCTAGGAACAAATATTTCATGCAAATCTGATAGTTGTAATAGAGTATCTGTTACATTATTACACTATTACCCACCAATAAAGAGTAAGTGAAATCAATTTAAGAAGAAGTATTATAAGAAATCAGTTACAAGCTATAAACATATTGAAGTAGAAGCTATTGGCAAGTAACACACATTTTTATGATCAAGAAAGTTGTTAGGACATTACGGAAAGTCAGTTCATATAAGTGCGTGTTCCGTGGTAAAAGACTTTTTCCGTTTCATCCTACAAGATGGCGCACGACCGACGAAGTATGTCTAATCATTCTTACTTTATGTAAATATTTTAAAAATAGGATTTTACTCACCAAAACCAATGTAACTGAACAATTAACGATGTCATCCAAATAGCTTTACACACACAGAAGAGACAAGTTTTTCGGCAGCTCCTGATATCATGTCGGACCTCCTTTTGTCTTGCGTACTGCAGCAACTCGACGTAACGTAGACTCAACAAGTCGCTGGACGTTTCCTGCAGAAATACTGAGCCATTCGGTCTCTGCAACCGTCCATAATAGCGAAACTGTTGCTGGTGCAGAATTTTGTGTACGAACTGACCTCTCGATTATGTTCCGTTAATGTTCGATGGGATTGATTTCGGTCGATCTGGATGGCTAAATCATTCACTCGATTTATACAGTGTTCTTCAAACCAGTCGCGAGCAGTTGTGGTCCATTGAAATGACATTGTTGTTTGGGAACAAGAAATCATGAATGGCTGCAATTGGTCTCCAAGTAGCCGAAAATAACTGTTTTCAGGGAATGATCGGTTCAGTTGGACCAGAGGACCCACTCCATTCCATGAAAACACAGCTCGCACCATTATGAAGCTACAACCAGCTTGCACAGTGCCTTGTTGACAACTTGGGCACTTGGCTTCGTGGAGCCCATGCCACATTCGAACTCTACCATCAGCCCTTTCGAACTGAAATCTGGACTCATCGGACGAGGCCACGATTTTCCAGGCGTCTAGGGTCCAGCTGATATTGTCACCAGCTCACGAGATGCGCTGCAGGCGATATCGAGCTGCGAGCAAAGGCACTCGCGTCGGTCATTTGTTGTCATAGCCGTTAATGCCAAATTCTGACGCACTGTCTAACGGATACGTTCAGTCGCACTTCCCACATTGATTTCTGTGTCGCTCGTCTGTTAGGACTGACACCTCTACGTAAATGCCGCTGCTCTCGGTCGTTAAGTGTAGGCCTTCAGCCACTGCGTTGTCCTTGGTGAGAGGTTAAGCCTGAAATGTGATACTCTCCGTACACTCTTGACAATGTGGACTTCAAAGTACCGGATTCCGTAACGATTTCCGAAAAGAAATGTGCCGTGCGTGTAGCTGCAACTACCATTCCGCCCGTCGTGCGGCCATAATCACTTGGGAAACCTCTTCGCATGAATCACCTGCGTACAAATGACAGCTCCGCCAGTGCGCTGCTCGTTTATACCTCGTGTAAGCGATACTACCGCACATCTGTTTACGTCCCTATCGCTATTCCACGATTTCTGTAACCTCATTGTTTTGTTTTCCCTTTATTGAATTTAGATTCTACCCCCTCCCCCCCTCGAGTTGGGGGGGACTGACAGCAGATTAATACGCCGCTCTAAAGCCGATAGAACAGTTACAAAACATAACGGGTAGATCACAAGCAATATTGAAAGGCGAGAAAACGGTGACTTTGTTAAAAGCAGTAAAATGGCGGAAAGTTGCGGAAGTTAAAATAGAAAAAAAAAACCGGGGTTGACGACGCTAATGAAGGCACAAGTAAGTACACAGGCAGATTTAAAAAATACGGCAACAGTATGGTTTCTGTTCGCAGCACTCTAAAAAGGGGGCACACAACACTGAACACTCAAACACTGCACCAGACTCTAGAGTCGAAGATAACACACCACAGGCTAAAGCAGATGGCGGAGAGGGTGGGGAAAAGAACCCACATGAATGAGGGGAAAAAAGGTGGGGAAAGCAAAAAAGGGGGGGAGGAGCCAATGGGCTAAGAGGATACAGGAAAAGGGGGGGCAGTGTGGTCGCGAGAAAGGAGTGGGAAAGACAGTAGAGGGAAGAGAATGGAATCAAGGAGTGGGTAGGTGGAGAAAAAAACAGGATGGAAGCGGGAGGGAGAGGGAGCCCGAAAAAAGGACAGAGGGAAGGAGGGAGGGGAAGGTAAGGATCAAAGTTGATAGGAGGGAAAATGGAGGGGGAGAGGGCATCATCCGTGAGGGGGAGTTGATGGAAGCCACCTCGGGAAATGAGATGAAGTGTGTAGAGGTGGAGGGTAGGGGGGACACAACAGTGAAGTCGCTGCAGTGGGTAGGGGTTCGAGAGGAGAGGAGCAACCAGGGGATGAGGGGGATCAAGGCGGCGAGAGGTGTAGAGGATGCGGATATGTTCTAGGAAAAGGAGCAGATGGGGGAAAGGAATCAGGTCATAGAGGATCTGCTTGGGGGACGGGAGGCATATACAGAAGACGAGGCAGATTGTATGGTGCTCAAGGATCTGGAGGGACTTATAAAATGGGTGGGGGCGGATATCTAGGCAGGAATAGCTAATAGAGGATGGGACAGATTAAGGATTTGTAGGTGTGAAGGATGGTAGAGGGGTTCAAGCCCCATGTCTGGTCAGAGAGGAGTTTAAGGAGACATAGGTGGGTGTGGGCTTTCCATTGGATAGAGCGGAGATGAGGGATCCAGGTGAGGTGATGGTCAATGTTGAGTCCAAGGTAGGTGAGGGTGGGGGAAAGGCAGATAGGAAAGGCGCAGATGGTAAGGGAAAAATCAAGGAGCTGGAAGAGAGAGTGGTATGACCTACGATGATTGCCTGGGTGTTGGAAGAATTGATTTTGAGGAGCCACTGGTTACACCATGTGGTAGAAAGTTCAACGTGATTCTGGAGAAGGCGTTGGGACCGTTGAAGGGTAGGAGCGAGGGCAAGGAAGGTGGTGTCATCGGCATACTGCAGGAGGTGGACCAGAGGGGGGGGGGGGGTTGGAGCATATATCTGCTATGTGCAGGAAGTAGAGGAGAGGGGAGAGGACCGAGTCCTGGGGCACACCCGCAGAGGGGTAGAAGGTGCGGGAATCGACGTTACGGATGGTAACGTAGGAGGGGCGGCGGGAGAGGAAGGAAGGAATCAGACAGACATAGTTGATAGGAAGGGCGTAGGTCTGGAGTTTAAACAGGAGACTGGGATGCCATACACGGTCGTAGACCTTTTCGAGGTCTAAGGAGGAAAAATGGCGGAGCCATGGGAGTTAAGGTGGAGGGAGAGGAGATGCCACCCAGTGTGTTATACTTAAAACCTTTTGTCTCACAACAGCAGAAACCGTAGAAAATGACAGAAACTGCATATGGTGGTTTCTAGTGTGCAGTCCTCCATGTGATTACATAATTAGTCACTAGATTTAACCCTCTCCTCTACTGGTTTAGCCGGGTTTTAATGTGGAATTGACCACTAGATGTCAAGAGAGGAGTGGAAGATGATGTTGTGAGCAGAAAAGCGGTAAAAGCAGAATCTGTCGCTCGGAGGAGTTCTGTGACTTACAGCTGGAACGTGGACAAGTCATTCGATGTTACCTGAGCAACGAAGCCATCAGGGACATTTCAACACTTCTAAAGCTCTACAAGTTATTAGTGATGTGATTGCGAAGTGGAAAAGCGAAGGAACAACGACAATGAAACCAACACCAGGCAGACTTCGTGTACTGACGGCCAGGGAACGTCTACCGTTGAGGAGGGTGGTTGTGAAAATCTCATGATATCAATGGAAGCAATCAGTCGTGGGTGCCAAAGTGCTATCAGCAGTCCAGCTAGCACAGTGAATGTGCGTAAGGAGCTGCAAATTTTTGGGCAAAAATTGTCGTGCAGCTCTTCAAAACCCATACATTTCTGTAGTCAGTGCTAAGCGATGCTCGAGGTGTTGCAAAGATAAACGCCACTGGACGGAAGATGACTGTAAACGAGTGATTCGGAGCGATGAAAAACGCTTTATTCTGTACCGTCTGATGGAACTGATTGGGTTTGGCGACTGTCTACAAAACGCTACCATGATGTGTAGTGCCAACAGTGAGATACGGAGTAGGTGGTGTTAAGGCATGGCGAAATTTTTCATGGATGCAGTGTAATCCGCTTATTGTGTTTAAGAAAACGCTAAATGCGGATGGACCCGTATTCATCTCTACACACGGCGCAAGCGAAAGATTAGTCGCGTCAGTACAAAACAGCTTATCGGCGGTAGTGGCGGAATGTTTACGCAGTGCGGAACTGCGAGTGTGTGAGCGCAGCAGGCGGCGCGGCCGGGGCGCCACGCAGCGGCTGCTGGCGGAACTAATGTGTGCACTTCCGGGCCGCCGCCACCGCTGCCAGTGCTACGCCTGCTGCCGCGTTATTAATGGGCATGCGTCTCGCCTCTCCCCTGGCAGCGCGGCTAGCGGCTACCCGCGCCACACGTGTCACGCAGATGCCAGCACAGGCGCCGAATGGCGGGCAGCTAGGCGCCAGCGAGCAGTTTACTGTAAGCGGCAGGTAACGGCACTAGCATTGTGACTACATTGGCTTTACTCTTAGGAACAATTAAAATCTTGTACGTAAAAGGAGACTCAGAAAGCCAGGCGTGTCCAAGTTCGTGTTTCTGTGGCAAAACTTACACAGAGCAGACAGCTCGTACATCCAGGATCGGCGTGTGGAGCATCGCCCCTACACAAGAGTTCAACAATCAGAGAAATGCGTTTCGGCTGAATACTGTTTAACCAAGGGATACTGGATGAAATATGAATACGCAGAAAAAGTTATTGGCGTGTCACGGTATTTGGACAATGTTATTAAGCAGGTTACAGAGATTAGGTTAGCAGATAAACTCATTAACACTGACAATGGATTTCGCTTAAATAAGATAGACATACATAAACATTCATATACAGAATTCATAAGAGACTGAAGTGGCTCATATTTTGGTGTGAATAAATGAATAAATAAAAATTATTATTAAATGTGGGTGAATCAAGTAGTGATGTAGACAGCACTCCTGCAATGCATTGGTCCATGTTCACTGGCACATTCACAAAATCGAACAGAGTCACTCCCGAACAGAGAACGCTCTTGTGTATGCGCAACGACGAATTTTAGAGAATATACTACTCTTCCATTTAGCTGATGAAGTCATCCCTTTTTAAGGTATGCGACCATTCAGACTTGGCATGTAGTAACCCCTTGGGATCTTCTTGATCTCAAGTAGTTTATTTACGACGCGCTTCGAGTAATCATCATCAGATAACTGTGGCAAAATTAACACAAAGACAAAATTAGAAAAACTTACATATAAATACAAGACGAATGTAACATCAGGAACGAAGGTACGCATTGAGTGTAAGAAAACTTTCATGTGCAACTGCTGTCAAGCGTTTTCTCAAAAGATGTTACTTTGAGATGTCACATACCAAACTGGAGGGAATAGACTCAAGAACCGTATTACTTCACTGGGAAACATTTTATCTACAAAAAAAGAAAATGTTTGCAAAGGAATAACGATTAACAAAGGAGTCTGTGGCAGGACGCTGGTGTAATTGGATGGATAGGCACCACTGCGAAGTTAATTAGTGAAAAAATTAATTATTCTGGTGGAAGGCAGAACCGTCTAATAGTTTCAGAAAGAGGAGAAGTTTGGAAGATCCCAGAGACAGTGTAACGAGACTGAGGAAACAGTAATTTGTGGGAAGAAACTAGAAGACCTCAGAACCCTCTGGGAAACCATTCTCCACTATTATTATCCTTGGTAGGAACCAAGAATTACAAGAGAGAAAATGTATTCAAAGATCATTGCAGAAGACGTTGGGAAGAAAAAGCGGACAATATCTAGAAAAATCTAGTACCTGAAGCAATATCATCAAGAGAATGCAAATGCACCAGCATTTCTTTGATCAGCCTGCAAAGTTATTTTCTGTGTTAATTTAGATAGGAAAGAGATTGTGAAGTTTGCCAGTTCTATGGACTGTGATAAAAGTGGAAACCTACTGTTATCGTCTCATGTGATGAACTGATAACTGTTTCAGGAGTGAGATTTAACCATGTAAGGACCGCAGCCACAATTATTTTGAATTAAAATTGATAAAACAGATGATATTCCATATAACCAAATAGTTAGGCAGATGTCATTGTTGAGATTGCAAGGCTATGTCCGAAATATTTATCCACCAACATAATCCAGTTCTACTCAGAAACAGTTTTTAAGTTTTCAGTGTGTTTCACAGTAGCGTAACATGCTGGAGCAGCCACGGAGATTTTATTATAATTTTGGTAGTTAACTTTCAAAGTGGCAAGATCACACCTGTCATTATGCCGTGGTCCAACAATCTTCATGGAACAGGAGCATCATGATGGCAGGAAAGAGTTTCCTTCATCATGAATTACACTTCGGTAATTTTGGTACATAACATAAATGATGTAGTAAATGGTAGGACTACCAGCAGTATTGGTAGAATTGGTGGGGAAAGATACATAAATGAATGCATAAGAGAGAAAATAGGAGCTGACGACTTTCTTTTGTTTTGCACCTTATTATTATTACAACTGCACATCATTCAGTATTAGTCCATCATATTTTATATCCTTACAAAATATAAACTGCATTTTTATAAGTAACCAAAAGTAGCTGATCAAGTAACTTCTGTGCTTTTATGGAACCAAAGTAATTATTTTGTAATCAATAGAACGTTCTTCACCATGGTCAAAGGTAAACTCTTCCTGTTATTATTGATAAATATGAAAGTCGTTTTGAATAAAAGAAACATGTTTTATATAACTTTGACGAAGTACTGAAGTGAAGTTTGACTTTTTTTTGTTTTGCGTTTTTTATTTTGTATTTCATGTTACAAACCAACAATTTTCGTATAAAACCTGAATTAAACATCGTCAGTTTCAGTTTTACTATAAATTCTGTTTATTTTTAAGGAACACACGAGATAACTATACAGAACAAAAATGTTCTGTAAGTTACCTGCCCCTTTGTATATCCTAACTCAGTTTCTAGATGGCTCATCGCTTTCAGTTTTTAAGGGAATCTAATAAGACACTGGTCACTTACCTAAACAATGCGATCTTTATGAGGTAACGCCTGGTGGGTATGCAACATCTCCAATGTACAGGTAATGTGGATACAATATTAACTGACCAAAGCTACTACCGCAGTCTACACTTATTTATGGTAGTCTACAGTAGCTTACAGTAGTCTTACTACTCAAGGTACAACACAAGGTGAGTCGTACCTGTGATTCAATGTTTATCAAGCAACCTCCATCTTTATTTCAAATTGTGTGAAAACAGAATCTTGTATCGAACTATAAGTGAGCATGGACTAAACCAGAAGAACAACTTTGGAATTCCTTAAGAGAAATAATTAACAATGTTTCATAGACTATCTATTAAATTATCAGCATGTAACTCTCTCTATCTAGTTAGAATCTTGAAATTGTAGAATACAACGGGACGCGAGTAAACATAGAAGCTTCTGTATGAATTATCATGTTTTACTACTGCAGCCGACCATCTAATGGCCTGGTCATTCCTGAAACAGTTTTGCTCAGTAAAGTTGAGAGAGTTGTAAAAGTAGAAGCTCCCAGCCGACTATCTAATAGACTGGTCATTACTGAAATAGTTTCACTGATTATTATTGAGAGAGTTGTAAAAGTAAAACCCTGAGAGTAATTGTTGCTAAACACACGAGTTTAAAGACGGGATTTAACATGACATATGTAACCAAATATAACATTTAATTGAGGGAAAGCCTGATATTAGATCTTGTTCAGAAGCGCTTGTCATTAGTGTAATAAGTGTCACTCTATACCAATATAGCCCAACTCTTGTTAAGCTTCTCACATAACCGACACTTACAGTAGTCTGCATTTTGTTATTAAATTCGAACTCAATATCTTATGCGGCACTGAACAGCTAATAAACATCGGTAGAGTACATCTACTCACCACATCAGACATACCTGATATATTTAACCAGGTAGCCGTTTCAATTACAAACAGTTTACTTCTTAGTAAGTATCTTTACAATAGACCTTCTGGTGGATGTATGTTTATATCTACGTACATCTATAGGCCTATTTACATTAAATATTCGTAAGAATGTGTGTGTGTTGCCTTGCTCGTCCCAGTCTGTCGTCAGAGGATAGCTAGCCACAAGGCCATTTCATACATATATTAATTAGCGTTTGAATTATTCTGTGTTAAACTGAATCGGTGAAACCCGGATGTGGTACTTCAAGGTAGCTTTAATTAGAAAGGTTTTGATGTGGATACGTTGTGCATTAAATTGCTAGCTACTGGTGATGGTGTAGCTATCTCTTACTATCTGTGCATTATGGACAGTGTAGGCAGACTACTGCATTTTGCTGTCCTATTTAGTTACACCAGAACGGTTACTGGCTTACGTCAGCAATATTCGAACTTAATTCATTTTTTGTGGAACGGTCTTAACTGATCCCGTAATTGGTGTGATAGTACATTAGATGAAGGTAGCAGTTAGGACCGTTAGAGAAGGATCGATACATCGCAATAGAGACATTTGCCACTATGATACGTTACCAACAGTGTCACAAATATTGTGAGGCGATACATCTTAAAACGTGATTCCACGTCTTGTTTAAGGGAAATCGAATGTCTCTATTAAAGAGTTTATCTACTAATCTGGTGACTATTGTCTTCTTAATAACACTTCCCAAACGTCGAGACATGCTAGTAACTTCCTGAATGTCCTCGTTCTTTATACACTACTGGCCATTAAAATTGCTACACCAAGAAGAAATGCAGATGATAAACGGATATTCATTGGAAAAATATATTATACTAGAACTGGCATGTGATTACATTTTCACACAATTTGGGTGCATAGATCCTGAGAAATCAGTACCCAGAACAACCACCTCTGGCCGTAATAACGGCCTTGATACGCCTGGGCATGAGTCAAACACAGCTTGGATGGTGTGAAAAGGTACAACTGCCCATGCAGCTTCAACACGATACCACAGTTCATCAAGGGTAGTGACAGGCGTATTGTGACGAACCAGTTGCTCGGCCACCATAGATCAGACGTTTTCAATTGGTGAGAGATCTGGAGAATGTGCTGGCAAGGGCAGCAGTCGAACATTTTCTGTATCCAGAAAGGCCCGTACAGGACCTGCAACATGCGGTCGTGCATTATCCTGTTGAAATGTAGGGTTTCGCAGGGATCGAATGAAGGGTATAGCCACGGGTCGTAACACATCTGAAATGTAACGTCCTCTGTTCAAAGTGCTGTCAATAGGAACAAGAGGTGACCGAGACGTGTAACCAATGGCACCCCATACCATCACGCCGGGTGATACGCCAGTATGGCGATGACGAATACACGCTTCCAATGTGCGTTCACTGCGATATCGCCGCCAACACCAATGCGACCATCATGATGCTATAAACAGAGCCTGGATTCATCCGAAAAAATGACGTTTTGCCATTCGTGTGCCCAGATTCGTCGTTGAGTACACCATCGCAGGCGCACCTGTTTGTGATGCAGCGTCAAGGGTAACCGCAGCCATCGTCTCCGAGCTGATAGTCCATGTTGGTGCTAACGTCGTCGAACTGTTCGTGCAGATGGTTGTTGCCTTGCAAACGTCCCCATCTGTTGACTCAGGGATCGAGACGTGGCTGCACGATCCGTTACAGCCATGCGGAGAAGATGCCTGTCATCTCGACTGCTAGTGATAGGAGGCCGTTGGGATCCAGCACGGCGTTCCGTACTACTCTTCTGAACCCACCGATTCCATATTCTGCCAACAGTCATTGGTCTCGACAACGCGATCAGCAATGTCGCGAAACGATAAACCGCAATCGCGATAGGCTACAATCCTACCCTTATGAAAGTGGGAAACGTGATGGTACGCATTTCTCCTCCTTACACGAGGCATCACAACAACGTTTCACCAGGCAACGCCGGTCAACTGCTGTTTGTGTATGAGAAATCGGTTGAAAACTTTCCTCATGTCAGCACGTTGTAGGTGTCGCCAACCTTGTGTGAATGCTCTGAAAAGCTAATCATTTGCATATCACAGCATCTTCTTCCTGTCGGTTAAATTTCGCATCTGTAGCACGTCATCTTCGTGGTGTAGCAATTTTAATGACCAGTAGTGTACAATGCCTCTCAGTTAAGCAGTGCTTAATCAGCGCGCATTACTCCGGTTGCTGAGCGCTTGTGTGGCGTCGATATTCTACATACTTGTCCTGTATGGTGTTTTCTGCTCTATGCACGCTTGGGCACAGGAACATGGTATATGGACATGCTTGAGTTCCCTTTTGCATCTTAAATTGTTCACAAACGGTAAACGCCACGAGTTGGTGCAATGTTATTGCCCCACCTCACACACACACACACACACATACACACAAACACACACACACACACACACACAGTTGATCTTATAAGAATTACAGAAAAATTAACAGTAATTTTGCAGTAAAGGAAATCATTTTTTGTTTTATCTACAACAAAGCTAGCATACCTACTGCAGGACTTGCAGTAGGAGAAGCAGTGCTCTAATGAGAATGTTCTTAGGGATTTAGTAAAAAGTAGGAATGATCAAATTTTTTATCCTACGTGGGGGGCATTGCACTATACCGAAGTTTTAAAAGCTGATATTCTTACTGGGTGGACATTGAATTTTTGCCTTGCCTTGCCTTGTAGATATTGAAGTTTTTATTTATGTATAGAACAGAGAGTGCATCATGGTTATCATACGCCGTATTTCCCCTTGCATATATTAAATTTATGATTATTGTTGTCTTTGATTATTCTTTCATTTCGTCTACTGTTTGATCAGGCTGTAGAGTAGGAACTGGTTCATTTGAGATAGTGCAAAATGATGTTGAGTTATTCCACAGCAATTTAATTACTTTTGATATTCATCTCATTCACCACTCCTCGTAAATATCTTAAATTCTTGCTCTGGAGCATGAAAGGTCCGTTTCATTAAGAACACAGAAAACACGATACATATAGGGTGTCCTTTACATTTGATTAATTTAGCACAGCACAATACTGAGTATGAACGTTATTATTTACTAGTATTTGATCAAAATAGCCGCCCCAAAGGGTCGACAACTGCAATGAAACCGCTTTTATGTAATGCTAGAACAAATTGCTATTATCTCTTGGTTATTTCAAAGACGAAACAAAACTAACTTATCTTCTGGCGTCGTCTTCGTGTCCGTAAAGAGGAGGACAGAGAGGAGAAAGAAATATATATCTTTTTAGTCGTATCGATTCCGACTTTTCCTATGCCAGAGGCGGTAAAATAATGAGGTATTACAGCGTCCCCCAACGTAGGCAGAAATTACTCTTACAGAATCATCCTTTTCTTTCTTTCATGAATTTTAAGAGATTAAAACCGTAATGACTGAAGCTAAAACTCTCTAAGTTGTTACATTTTAAAACTCTTAAAACTGCCACAGTAAAGTGACGTAAACATTTACTTAGACTTGCAGAGTCTCTAAAATAGAGATACTACGTTTGTAAGCAACAAGGAAGTCATCGGGTTAAAGTGTTGACACTGCAGAATCATAGTTGATAATACCCTACACCAAACTGTATTCTTTTGAGAATGCTACACGACATTTCAATGACAAACAGACAGCGTTTCATTATTTGATTCATTCAATAATCACATAAATTATCTCACTCACTTAGTACTTGTTTACAAGTTTTGGATGGAAGACAGTGCATAAGACAATGAGCATAAGATACGCAGAAACGGAAAGAGTAGGTCATAGTGAACGGATTCCATTGCTATGCATTGTCAAGAACTTTGACTGCATGATTTTACATCGGTACTGATATATGTAGTAAACTGTTACTGACAGGATATTTTAAACATCACAACCCTAGACACTGGTTTGTTATTAGAAACGTGTAGTCTACAGCGAAAAGCGTACTAAATTATACACTATGTGATCAAAAGTGTCCGGACCCCCCCCCCCCCCCCCCCCCAAAAAAAAAATAAGTTTTCCATATTAAGTGCATTGTGCTGCCACCTACTGCCAGGTACTTCATATCAGCGACCTCTGTAGTCATTAGACATCGTAAAAGAGCAGAATGGGGCTTGGGTGTCACTAGTGACATACACGAGATTTCCACACTCCTAAACATCCCTAGGTCCGCTGTTTCTGATGTGATAGTGAAGTGGAAACGTGAAGGGACACGTACAGCACAAAAGCATACAGGCAGACCTCGTCTGTTGACTGACAGACTGTCGACAGTTGAAGAGGGTCGTAATGTGTAATAGGCAGACATCTATCCAGACCTCCACACACGAATTCCAAACTGCATCAGGATCCACTGCAAGTACTATGACAGTTAGGCGGGAGGTGAGAAGACATGGATTTCATGGACGAGCCGGTAAATGCCAAACGACGCCTCGCTTGATGTAAGGAGCGTAAAAATTGGACGATTGAACAGTGGAAAAACGTTGTGTGGAGCGACGAATCACGGTACAGAATGTGGCGATCCGATGGCAGGGTGTCGGTATGGTGAATGTTCGGTGAACGTCATGCGCCAGCGTTTGTAGTGCCAACAGTAAAATTCGAAGGCGGTGGTGTTCTGGTGTGGTCGTGTTTTTCATGTGGGGGAGGGGGTGGGGATTTGAGGAGGGGGGGGGGGGCGTTGCACCCCTTGTTGTTTTGCGTGGCACTATCACAGCACAGGCCTATATTGATGTTTTAAGCACCTTCTTGCAATTCGGGGATGGAGACTGCATCTTTCAACACGATCGAGCACCTGTTCATAATGTACGGCCTGTGGCGGAGTGGTTCCACGACAATAACATCTCGGTAATTGACTGGCCTGCACAGAGTCCTGACCTGAATCTCATAGAACACCTTTGGGATGTTTTGGAACGCCGACTTCGTGCCAGGCCTCACCGACCGACATCGATTCTTTTGATCACATAGTGTACGTTCACCTGTCTAAAGTGTAGCATAACGTAATAAAGTGAACTAATATGAATTATGTAAATGAAGCTAACTCAGACTAACTCTCAATCGGTAATCTCGGTGATCGCATCTCACACAATATTTATTTTCATTAGGAAGAACGTCATTAATTATGTTGTTACATTCTGGCAAGTTTGAATCGGACAATCATGGCTCATTGTTCTTGTGTAGCTGTCAGTCTGTCACAGGCAAACTCTGCACAGAGTTTCTTCCATAACAGTAACTGACCAACATTTGACATACATAACAATAACAAAAGAATATGACTATGAAGCCACCGAAAACTTCATCCTATAGCACAGAACACTCATGAATTGTCCAAGTCAGCAACAGTTGTGGATTCCTATAATCATTACGTAAAACACTTTTATAGTAGCATGTTTAAAAAGCAAATCAAAACTTGGGTCTCCACTTATAAAATAGTTTTATATCTTGGTAGGGCGAAGTCCTTCTGTTCTTCCTGAATGAAAAAAGCCTAGCAGTTACAATCCGGGATTCTGGATTTGGAAAATTTCGGAGAGACCATTCCATTTATACTTTCTTTGCAGTCAGAAAATTCTGCAGGATTGCTAATTAAAACCAAAGCACTGGCTTCACTACGCTTACTATTCCCACACACACACACACACACACACACACACACATATATATATATACTCCTGGAAATTGAAATAAGAACACCGTGAATTCATTGTCCCAGGAAGGGGAAACTTTATTGACACATTCCTGGGGTCAGATACATCACATGATCACACTGACAGAACCACAGGCACATAGACACAGGCAACAGAGCATGCACAATGTCGGCACTAGTACAGTGTATATCCACCTTTCGCAGCAATGCAGGCTGCTATTCTCCCATGGAGACGATCGTAGAGATGCTGGATGTAGTCCTGTGGAACGGCTTGCCATGCCATTTCCACCTGGCGCCTCAGTTGGACCAGCGTTCGTGCTGGACGTGCAGACCGCGTGAGACGACGCTTCATCCAGTCCCAAACATGCTCAATGGGGGACAGATCCGGAGATCTTGCTGGCCAGGGTAGTTGACTTACACCTTCTAGAGCACGTTGGGTGGCACGGGATACATGCGGACGTGCATTGTCCTGTTGGAACAGCAAGTTCCCTTGCCGGTCTAGGAATGGTAGAACGATGGGTTCGATGACGGTTTGGATGTACCGTGCACTATTCAGTGTCCCCTCGACGATCACCAGTGGTGTACGGCCAGTGTAGGAGATCGCTCCCCACACCATGATGCCGGGTGTTGGCCCTGTGTGCCTCGGTCGTATGCAGTCCTGATTGTGGCGCTCACCTGCACGGCGCCAAACACGCATACGACCATCATTGGCACCAAGGCAGAAGCGACTCTCATCGCTGAAGACGACACGTCTCCATTCGTCCCTCCATTCACGCCTGTCGCGACACCACTGGAGGCGGGCTGCACGATGTTGGGGCGTGAGCGGAAGACGGCCTAACGGTGTGCGGGACCGTAGCCCAGCTTCATGGAGACGGTTGCGAATGGTCCTCGCCGATACCCCAGGAGCAACAGTGTCCCTAATTTGCTGGGAAGTGGCGGTGCGGTCCCCTACGGCACTGCGTAGGATCCTACGGTCTTGGCGTGCATCCGTGCGTCGCTGCGGTCCGGTCCCAGGTCGACGGGCACGTGCACCTTCCGCCGACCACTGGCGACAACATCGATGTACTGTGGAGACCTCACGCCCCACGTGTTGAGCAATTCGGCGGTACGTCCACCCGGCCTCCCGCATGCCCACTATACGCCCTCGCTCAAAGTCCGTCAACTGCACATACGGTTCACGTCCACGCTGTCGCGGCATGCTACCAGTGTTAAAGACTGCGATGGAGCTCCGTATGCCACGGCAAACTGGCTGACACTGACGGCGGCGGTGCACAAATGCTGCGCAGCTAGCGCCATTCGACGGCCAACACCGCGGTTCCTGGTGTGTCCGCTGTGCCGTGCGTGTGATCATTGCTTGTACAGCCCTCTCGCAGTGTCCGGAGCAAGTATGGTGGGTCTGACACACCGGTGTCAATGTGTTCTTTTTTCCATATATTGCTTTCGCGGATCACTTGACTGGTTTCTGTTTCACTTATGCCCTCTTATACCTCAACATAGCATTTGAATTTGAGGAAGTAAAACCATTATACCCGCAGAAAAGTGTATTATAGCGCCTGTTTTTCTACAAGGAATTAGACGCCTAGTATGTAATTGGCAACCAGGTTGTGGACTATTTTGAAGGTGTAATACACAACCTGTTCCTTAAGTTTTACCTCCAGGCAGGCTTGTAACTTTACTATACGTGTGTACAGCACCTAGATTTCTGCGTATATGGGAGGTAAAATCGTTACCTTCTTAGACTCTATAATTTGTCTGATCAAAAGGGTAGAAAAATGGTTCAAATGGCTCTGAGCACTATGGGACTTTACTTCTGAGGTCATCAGTCCCCTAGAACTTAGAGCTATTTAAACCTGACTAACCAAAGGACATCACACATATCCATGCCCGAGGCAGGATTCGAACCTGCGACCGTAGCGGTCGCGCTGTTCCTGACTGTAGCGCCTAGAACCGCTTGGCCACTCTGGGTTTATTGAATTCTGTTTAGGCAGATCTATAAATTTGTTTGTAAGCATTTTGACAATGTAGTGGTGTATATGAGGACATTTCAAGAACATTTGGAGCATGTTAGGCAAGTTAATGTGCAACTACATGGAGCGTACCATATGGCAGTTATAAGAGTCGAGGAGCATAAAAAGGAAGCAGTAGTTGGGAAGGGAATGAGACAGGGTTGTAGCCTATACCCGATGTTATTCAATCTGTATATTGAGCAGGCAGTAAATGAAATAAAAGAAAAATTCGGAGGAGGAATTAAAATCCATGGAGAAGAAATGAAAACATTGAGATTCGCCGATGACATTGTAACTCTGTCAGAGACAGCAAAGGACCTGGAAGAGCAGCTGAACGGAATGGGCAGCGTCTTGAAAGGAGGATATAAGATGAACTTCAACAAAAACAAACGAGGATAATGGAATGTAGTCGAATTAAATCGGGTGATGCTGAGGAAATTAGATTAGTAAATGAGTCGCTTAAAGTAGTAAATGAGTTTTGCTATTTGGGGAGCAAAATAACTGATGATGATCGAAGTAGAGTATATAAAATGTAGACTGGCAATGGCAAGGAAAGCGTTTCTGAAGAAGAGAAATTTTGTTAACATCGAGTAAAGTATTTTTATGGAGTGCAGCCACATATGGAAGTGAAACATGGACGATAAATAGTTTAGACAAGAAGAGAATAGAAGCTTTCGAAATGTGGTGCTACAGAAGAATGCTGAAGATTAGATGGGTAGATCGCATAACTAATGAGGAGGTATTGAATAGAATTGGAGAGAAGAGAAATTAGTGGCACAACTTGATTAGAAGAAGGGATCGGTTGGTAGGGCATATTCTGAGGCATCAAGGGATCGCCAGTTTGGTGTTGGAGGGTAGCGTGGAGGGTAAAAATCGTAGAGGGAGACCAAGAAATGAATACACTAAAGAGATTCAGAAGGATGTAGGTTGCAATAGGTACTGGGAGATGAAGAATCTTGCACAGGATTGATTAGCATGGAGAGCTGCATCAAACCAGTCTCTGGAGTGAAGACCACAACAACAACAAACATGGAGCGTACTTGTCTATTAAACGATCTAAAGCAAATGTTTCCTGGCAGAAAACTTCCTTTTTAGGACATGTAGTTTCTGCTGACAGAGCGAAGATTGGCCAGGAGCATACCAAAGCTATCAAGCGCTTTCTCCGCTTCGAGAAAAGAAGGATGTAGCTTGATTCATCGGTATGGTAAATATTTTTAGGAAATTCGTACCCAGTTTTCCTCAATTAGCAGTCCCCTTGAATCAGCTGCGCCGAAAAGTGTAAGTTTTACAGTGGAGTGATAGTCAGCAGACGGCTTTTGATGCTCTCAAACTGTCTTAAATAGAGTTCCAGTGATGGCAATTCCGCATTTTGATTGGCCTTTATTGTTCAAACCGATGTCTCCAATCTTGGTATCATTGCGATCGTTTTTCAGGAGCAAGACGGTAACAGGGAACCAGTCAGCTACAAGTCTTATCTGCTGCAGAAACGGAAGTACTCTATCAATTAGATGCGTTAGAGGTCCTTTTCATTTCTGAAAAAATTTAAATATGTTCTCGAAAATCAGGAGTCTTTGCTCAAAACTGACAACCAGGTATTAAGCTTCTCACCGGTGTTGAACTGGGAGGATCTTGCAGTGGGCGGTACACATTTACGCCCTCTGCTTTTCAGTGAAACATTTAAGTGGAGCAGATAACAGGGTCACGGACGCCTTGAGCTGCATGTTTGAGAGCGATAATACTGAATCGATGGTTTTTAAGGATACTAAGAGCGGGGCCTGGGTCTCGGCAGTATTAGCCAGGGTACCTTTGTTGTACAATTAATTAGGGGAAAAGCAGGTTAAAAACCTGATCATACATGTTGTTAAAAAGGGGCTTCTCACTGGAGAACAAATACCAAGAAACAAGTTAAAATTTGACGTTGCCAAGGAGCTTAGCCATGCTGTTTTCGATATTTTCGTGAATCTTTGCTTGGGGGACATTTGAGGATTTATAACGCTACAATGGAGATCAAGCAGCACCTCACCTGGTCTACAACAAATAATAATACCAGAAGGGTGGTTAATAAGTGCAAGCTTGTGAGATCACTAAGTCGAGTCCGAATACTCGTCGAGGTCTTCTTCATTTAACCTGTGGACACGGTGTTTACAATTATTTGGGGCCCCTGCCTCGTACCCAAAAGGTATGATGCATTCTCTTGTATTTTGTGGCTGATATGTAGCAGAGGGGTGACAGTATTCGATAATGTTTTTACTGTTTAAGGTCCACCTAGGACTTTAGTTAATAAAAATGTCCAAACATTGTTTCCGTAGAATTCAGAAAATTCTGATTTAGGAATGCATTACCTCACGTTACAACCATTGCATCGTTTGCCGAATGGGTGAATCGTAATCTTAAATCCACTTTCATTAGTTTTCATTCTCACTCTTAGACTAAATAAGACAAATCTATACCGTCGTTCAGCTGGGCCTTTAATATTGCTACCTATGAGACAACATGGTAATCCCGGCTGCTCTGATGATTGCTTACATTCTTAACGCTCTTGTGTCCAACTTATCCGGAGGAATTGGAGGCATACCTAAAATAATACCGACCTCACACACCAGAGGGAGGCTGAGCGCTATAACTCAAGTGGGCGTCATACCAAGTTGAATCTGGGAGCCTATCTTTATCAAGAAATTTGCAGCCCAAGGCTAGAGGGATAAGAGAATTTCAGGTATGTTATTACCACATTTTGTGGGACCTTGAAAGGTCGTTTTTGTTAAAAATCTGTCTACTAATAGAACCTGCCATATTCACCCAAGCCAGGCTAAAGATGGCCACTATATACAATTACTGTAAGCTCCGACCCCCCTCCCCCGCTCCAAGAGGTTTTAGTTTAAGGGGGAAGACTGAGCTGTGCCGGCTGGTATACCGGTAGTGGTTATTCATTATTATCTGTGGCAGTTTCCCAGCAACGGATTTGGCCGTATCCCATGAGACAGTGCGATCTGTCCGCTGGAACTCATTGTAGTGGCATAAAATTGTTGAGAGCACGTTCCAAACATTTGCTTCCGACTTCTAAATGGTTCAAATGGCTCTGAGCACTATGGGACTCAACTTCTGAGGTCATTAGTCCCCTAGAACTTAGAACTAGTTAAACCTAACTAACCTAAGGACATCACAAACATCCATGCCCGAGGCAGGATTCGAACCTGCGATCGTAGCGGTCTTGCGGTGCCAGACTGCAGCGCCTTTAACCGCACGGCCAGCTTCCGACTTCTCTGCGTTCCCTAAACCATGCCTGTCGACAACGCAGTCAGTTTTTTTTCCGCTCCGACAGGTGCTGCAACGAATGTTTCTAATATTGAATTAGAAAGCCCAGCATGCCTTGGTTCTCGTTACAGTGGAAGCCTTTGAACGTGGATTAAATGAGGTCTGTTCTCTGTTTTGGAGCTTGACAAACAGATTAACTTTACCTTGTGTTTTTCTAAGATTCAAAATGCTTATTTCATTAATTTTGCTGTATGTTTTCAGCTTCAGACTCTGGTTGACTTTTCCTTTTGTTTTCCCAAAGTCAAAGTTGTAATCTCAGTACTGTTTCCGGTGGCTAATCACTCTGTTGATTGTATTAGTTAAGGCAGTTTTATTAATGTGTATTGACGATTTATTTTTAGAAACTTCTGGGGCTTAAGAGTTTATGAAAGGTTTCGTTCCGTTTATTTACTGTAAGGTTGTTTGCCTACGATTTAACGAACTGTGTTTCGATTGTTGTAGTACTGTAAGAACTTAGGGAATTGGGCGAGTGCACGACCAGTACTGGGAACAAGGGCAGTTTCTGGTTATATGGATTATCCAAAGTGTTGTCAACGTATTTTCTGTCCCTTTGTCACAACGTAGTTTTGATTGTAACCATTGCGGCAACTACTAGCGCTTATTGTTGGAATAAAGCAGAGATGACCTGAGAAAACAAAACTTTGGTTCTTTTTGGGAAATTATTTTTTGTTATTGATGTGGCAACTTCCCGGACCTAGCTCCTCGCTCCCTGCATTTCAATCACCAATTTTGATGTTAAGCTTCTCACTATCCCCATTTCTGTGACTTCTCATTACTTTCATATTTCTTCGATTTACTTCCAATCCATATGCTCTACTCATTAGACTATTCGTTCCCGTCAACAGATTCTGCCATGTTTATTCACTTTCATCTGGAAGCGCGCGACCGCTACGGTCGCAGGTTCGAATCTTGCCTCGGGCATGGATGTGAGTGATGTCCTTAGGTTAATTAGGTTTAAGTAGTTCTAAGTTCTAGGGGATGATGACCTCAGATGTTAAGTCCCACAGTGCTCAGAGCCATTTGAACCATTTTTATTCACTTTCACTCAGGATAGCAGCCTCACCAGCGAATCATATCACTGGTATCCTTTTTCCTTGAATTTTAATCCAACTCTTGAACCTTTCGTTTATTTCTGTCGTGGCTTCTTCTGTGTATAGACTGAACAGTAGGGGACTAAAGCTGCATCCATGTCTTACACCATTTTCAGCAAACCGAGCACTTTGTTCTTGGTCTTCCAGTCGTGCTGTACCCTCTTAGTTCCAGTGAATAGCGTATGTTACCATTGGTCCCCATAGCTTTCTCCTAATTTACTCACATCATCTTGCACCATTTTAAGTTATCGAACAGTTCTTCCAGGTCGACATATACTATGAACGTATCCTGATTTTTCTTCAGTTTTGCTTTCGATATCAAGCGCCCATGTCAGGATTGCCTCTCTGATGACTTTACCTTTCCTAAAGCCCAGCTGATCGACATTTAAAGGATTATCAATTTTCTTTTTCATTCTTCTGTATATTATTCGCGTCACCAAACTAGACGCTTGAGCTGTCAAGCTGATTGTGCGATATTTCTCACACTTATCTGCTCTTTCTATTTTCAGAATTCTGTGCATGATATTTTTCCGAAAGTGTGACGCTATTTCACTGTCTGATAGATTATACATACCAACTTGATTAGTCGTTTTATTGCCACTTCCCCCAACGATTTAAGAAAGTCCGATGGAATGTTATTTCTTCCTTCTGCCTTATTTGATCTTGAGTCTTCCACAGGTGTTTTAAATTCTGACTGTAATACTAGATACCCCATTTTTCTGATAACAGTCTCAAATTTCTTCTTCTTCCTCGGACAATTCCTCTCCGTCATACAGACCATGAGCGCACTTTTTCCACCTATCCGTTGTGTCCTCTGCGTTTAATTATGGGATTGTCATTTCTGTCTTAATGTTGACTCCCTTGCCTTTCCTTTTACCGAAGGTTGTTTTGACTGGTGAATCAGTCCTTGTGACGATCAGTTATTTTTCGATTTCTTCACCATTCTCGTAGAGCCATTTCGCGTTGAATTCCCTGTACTTCCTATTTATTAGCTGAAATTTATTACAGAATCCAATTAGTCTTTCTCCCCTCACATCACTACTACCAAGCCCATATTCTCCTGTATCCCTTTCTTCTACACCGTCCACTACAACTAAATTCCAATCGTCCGTGAATATTAGATTTTTCTCTCCCTTTATGTACGTGATTACAAGTTCAATATCCTCATAATTTCGCTATTTTTTCATCTTCTGCTTGCGACACCGACATATAAACCTGAACTATCGCGCTCGGCGTTGGCTTGCTGATGAACCTGTTGAAAACAATTCTATCACTCAATTCTATCACAGTCAACCACTCCGTGCCCTACGTTCCCATTCATAACGAATCATATTCCCGCTACACAATTTCAGTTCCGTTGATGTTACCCTGTGTATTGTGAGCATAAACCCTTATCTTCTTCCTACTTCACTTCCACGACCCCCACTATACCTTTTTTGATCCTTTGTATTTTCATTTTCAGATTTTCTTTCCTACTACGATCAAACTTCTGACAATCCACTCTCCGACTTGTAGTGTGTTACCCTTTCGTTTGTTATCACATTTTTTTCTCAATATCACCTCACCCTGAAAGTCACCTCCCAGTATCCGAATTGGGGATTAATCCGTACTCTTTTGCCAGTGGAGGTATCATCACAACACTTTTTCAATTACTGCAATACACTCTATGCAACGGTTTCCATTGCCTTCAGCAACATCATGCCGTGGATTATTGCTGATTCTTCCGCTTTTTAGGTGCAATTTCCCTTCCTAGGAGCAAGAGAGTGCCCTGAAACTCTGTCTGCTCCTTTTTGAAAATGCCGTTAGCGGAACAAGGATGCCTTGTTATGCGGATAGGCTTCGGCCACCATTGCTGGTGAATTTTATTCAGAACTTAAGCAGAACCTATCTTCCAACCAAGGCCCAGGACGTTTTGATTGCTAGTGAAATACACTGGCTCTAGACCACGGGTTCGTCACATGTACTTAGGTGCCACTAAAAACTTATTTAAGCAGCCCTCTGACAGGCATATAGGCTGTGAAGCTGATGTATCACGTGTTTTGTTGGCCCAGTGTCTCCCGCAGTGCAAGTGATTCTCTGAGGTGAAAAGGTTGGCATGGGACGGGCAATCTTGAACGGCCGCAGTAAACCAGTGAGAAGACTGATGACTCAGACAAAAAAGTCATCGCGAACTGCGGCGGGAGGCCTCTAACAAACTGTCACTTTCAAATACTCCAACACCATCAGCATGTTATGCCGTAAGGTTCATATCGTCAGAGCATAACAGCAAGTGTTTTTAGTTACATACTATTCATGTGTACTCTTAATTCCTAGTTGTGGAAATAAATGCACAAAATATAACCACGGTTTTCAGCTACAGAAAAGGGACATAAAATAGCAAAAAAATCGCGGTAGAGTTGATTATAAGGATCTGTTAAAAACAAAGAGTATTTTAACTGCATTATGGAAGTGCATTTACTGATCCGTCCGGATAGGCGTGTGTGTTAAAGCTCTCCTTTCGAAACCGAAGGATGTGCTGGCCCCGGACCGAATGCGCCGGGCATCGTCACGATGAGGGTCGGTGTGCTGGCAAGCCTCGGTTTGCCTTTCAGGAGGGCTCCCAAATACCACGAGGTGAATACCGGGCTGTACCCGTGTCCCACCTCGGTTACAGGAGTCGCAAACATTTAGATAACTTTCGCTCGCTTCCCCGTGAATGACACTACCCGCACACAATTGGAGCATACGTTTCCCTTCCTGGGGGTAACCGGGTCTCGAGAGGAAGTCAGCCGGCCACCCCTTAAATTAACCACGCGAAATCCGTAAATAACCACGCCGACAGAAAAGAAAATGTGAGTACGTTTCCTAGTCAGTTATGTATATAAAAATAACATTGATAATTACTGTAAAACAGATCCGTTCACTGCTTTGTATCAAGATCTAGATAATACTTTATATACCAAGCCAGAATAAACATAAAATTCAAAACAGCATTTTTTTTACCAAGGAATGAATCTGTACAATAAACTACCTAAGGAAATTGAAAAGATTGTCAACACGAATTTTATTAAGAAGACAATTAAATCTACTTGTTAAGTAACAGATTCTGTACACTGAAGGATTACTTAGATGATACAGAGCAGGGGATTTGTAAAACATCTAACAGAAGTAAGTAGTAATAATGCTAATAATAATATTCCATCTATTATTTTACGTCATTCTTTCACAATATTTTTTTCTAATTTTTATCTTTTCTTTTTTTTATTTTCTTTCAAGCCTTACTCCCAAAACTCTGGAATGTACGAGTGTAGCCCTAACATCTTACTTCTTCTTTTCGAGGGCAACATCTCAGTAACAATAGAGGAGTCCTGACTCAGTATTTAAGACTAGGAAATGGGAAATTGCGACACACAAAATGAAATGAGACATTATCGCTATCGTCCTGATGTGATCTGGTAGTTGTGTCACGCCAACTCCGCAAGAATATTATACTTTCTTAATATTCCTTGTAACAACCTTAGTCAATGATTCTTTCAGAGCCTTATGATCACTAATACCCTTCTAAACGTTAATTGAGTCTAAAAATTCCAGTTGATTGCCCATCTCTTCCAAGTAATATTCACATGAGACATAGAGAACAATCTCACACAAATCCCTGTCTCTCGCACCAGTTTTAATCGCACTAGAAACTCTCCCTTTCTATAGCTAGCAAATTAAATTCTCCCCTTACTACAATAGCGTCATCAGAAAATTTAATTGCGATATTCTCCAAGTTCCCTCTGAATCACTCTGCCACTTGCGGCAAATGCACCTGGCGTATCGAAAACATCCGAATACCATGTCTGACCCACCTCTGGTGCTTAACATCACCCACATCATTTCACATTCAAGTCATTAATAATCTCACTAGGTATTAACGAGCTCTTAATAACAATAAATTCACCACCACCATTGGTATCTATTCTAGCGATGTATGTAATTTAATCTGATGTAGGATTTCGCTGCGACTTATTTCCTGTTTCAATCATGTTTCTGATTCTATACTGTGGGAATTATTACTTCTAATAACAGATAATAATTCATTGATAGCGTAGATGATCCTGCAGTTTACTAATATCACATTAACATTTTCTCTTCCCGATATACAAGGACGACAGTTGGCCTCTGAGAGTAATGTGGCTGATCCGTAGTCCATTCCGGCACATGGAGTTATTTGGACGTTAACTCCTCACTTATCATCTTGATTTGCGGGAGTCAGTACAAACAATTATATTTCTGGAAAACAGTTACAAACTCCCTGACATTTTTATCACATTACATTGTGAACGCTATCTTCTCGAGAGAGGAACGCTGCTTTCTTTTTTAATTTGTTCCTTTTTGTAATTGATGGTAGTGGGAGAGATAGGACTCTGTCGAGCTATGAGTGAACATATCCTTCTAACCATTTATTTACTAACCACTTATATCTCAGGTTGCAAAATTTCATTCAAAACAGATTTAATCTCGAATTAATCATCCGGATAACCAAGACAACAAGAAGAGTATAATGAGAAGATAACGCTCTCTCAACAGAAGCCAAATGCATAGCCAATAGCAAATAATATACACCACAGTGATTGCACAACGCCAAAGGACAAAAGTAGTAGTCAAAAATATTAAAATTTGATAATGAATTTACACTATTTCATTAAAGAAACTGCCAATTTGCGTGTAGGAATCGCTCACTGAGGGTTCCGAAGAAACTTAATTACGTATACAGACAGTTCATCCATTTCGGGAATCGAGAATATTGACGAATTTTGCTTGTTATCGACATTGCCACACCGACAAGATGTGGTCCCGGGGATTCCAAGCCTTTCGAGAATGTTTTGATTTCAAGTCGGATACCATATAACAAAAGAAATATTTTTTCGTGCGAATTTGATACAAATTAACAATTTCGAATTTTTTCCTTTACTTGCACTGTGAAACCTTGCTTCTCCCCGATTTTTATGGTTGTGGGTCAAAGGGAAGTACTGTATAGGTTTTGAGGAGTGAGCTTGAGAGCGTCAAAATATGTGACATAAATGCCCACGTTTCTTCTCTGCGTTGACTTAGAAGCTTAAAATTTTTATACTGCCGAGGGATCACTGATCTTTGTATGTGGCATAAATTTAAACTTGATACGCCAAACTGTTTCAGCCAAACAGAAAGACAAAAAGTCACACGAATGAAAAGTGACAAAAATATTTGTTCGTGTTATATACGAGGGTGAGTCAAATGAAAACCTGAAATTTGTAATAACAAATCGAAATTTCGCACCGTTATCCTGTAAGTTGGTAAGCGTGCTACAAACAGCGAGCAGAATGGCCTGTGGGTGGCAGTATAGTGCAGATGCACACATATCGTCGCAGTATCAGTATAAAGATGGCCGCCCCACTTGCGACTTGCACCAGGGAAGAACAGCGTTCTGTTATTCGGTTTTTGGGTAGTGAAGGTGTAAAATCTATTGAAATTCATCGACGAATGAAGGTTCAGTACGGTGATGCATGTTTGTCACAGAAGCAAGTCTACGAATGGAGTAGGAAGTTCGCAAATGGTGTGACTTCAGTGGAAGATGATCCTCGTCCAGGTCAGGCACAACGTGTTGTGACTCAGCAGAACATTGCAGCAGTTAGAAGCCATAGTGAAGGAAAACAGCCGAGTGACACTGAATGACATTGCAGCATGTTTACAGGTTAGTCATGGGTCAGCACACCACATTGTGTATGAAGTGCTCCAGTTTCACAAAGTGTCTGCAAGATGGGTACCACGGCAGCTGACTCCTGAAATGAGAGAACGACGTGTTGATGCTTGTGAAGAACGTCTTCGGCGCTTTGAATGAGAAGGTGATGGCTTCCTTGCAAGAATAGTTAATGGGGACGGAACCTGTGTTCACTTCCACCAACCGGAAACGAAGGGAGCGAGCAAGGAATGGCACCATTTCTCATCACCAAAACCAAAGAAGTTTCGAACAGAACCGTCAGCAGGGAAGGTTATGCTGACTCTCTTTTGGGACGAAACAGGCGTCATTTTGGAGCATTATATGCATAGAGGGACCACTGTCACCAGTGAATCATACACAGATCTCCTAAAAAATCATTTGCGGCCTGCAATCAAATAAAAGTGACGTGGATTGCTGTCAGCAGGTGTCCGTTTGAAACATGACAATGCAAGGCCCCACACTGCCCGTACAACAGTTGCAACAATCACAGACCTGCATTTTGAATGTCTTCCTCATCCACCATACTCACCAGACCTTGCCCCAAGTGATTTACATATGTTTGGACCACTCAAAGACGCAATGTGAGGAAAGAAGTTCCGTTCTGATGAAGAGGTACGCCACGCGGTGCATGAGTGGTTGCGCGGACTACCGAAAGATTTTTTTTCTAAAGGAATTTATGCACTTTGTAAGCAGTGGAGGACTTGCATTGAGCGTGGGGCAGATTATGTTGAAAAGTGATACAGCTTTGTACCGCATCTGCACAATAAATAATATTTAAAAAATATTTAAGGTTTTCATTTGACTCACCCTCGTAATTACGAATTACCAGTTTTCGGATTTTTTCCTTTACTTGCCATGTGGTACCTTGCTTTCTGCCATATTTCATGATTCTAGGTCCACGGGAAGCATCCCATAGGTCTTGATGAGTGGGTTTTCGAGTTTCAAAATGAGTGACAGAAATGGCCGAAATCTTTTTATGGAATTGTTTTAGAAGCTTAAAATTTTTACTTCACCAAGGGACTAGAGATGATATAAATTTGAACTTGACACGTCTGTTCGTCCCAGAGAAAAAGAGTTCTTAAGGGTCGGACAGACAACAAAGCGATCCTGTAAGGGTTTCGTTTTTACAGACTGAGACCAGCAACCCCAAAAACAAAAGCTTAACGAAACACCACCGTCCAAAATACGCAACGCAAAGTAATAATTACAATATTTAACATTAAAATAGTGAATTGACACTACTACTACACATAGAAATGAAAGTAGAGAACCAAATAAAATTAGTATACAGAATACGTAGGAAGTTCAGGACAAGTTAATACGGTTCGCAGCTGGGATGAATTATACACAGCGAATTAATCAGAATGGTTAATATGCCTGACATACGTCGAACAGCCTATTACTCAGGTATATAAGCAACAGTAAGAGAGAGAAAAAACTTAAATCGATGAGCACCTGTACGTAATTCTACTATTCAACTTAAAGCTTCTGCTCAAAATCGGTCGCATAAACATTGAACATCAGTGTAAATTAATATAGCCAAATGCACACAGACCAATTACATGCACTGATCACCCGGAACTTTATGACCACCTACCTAATAGCCGGTATGTCCACCTTTAGCACGGGTAACGGCGACGGCGTGTCGTGGGATGGAAGCAAAGAGGTCTTCGTAGGCCACTGGAGGGAGTTGACACCACATATGCCTGGTCTGCAATCCGCATACGATACTTCTTGGCCGTCATGGCACCTTCCACGACGTATACTGGACCCATGAATGTCCAGTTGAATGTTCTCCAGATCATAATGGAGCCACCGCCAGCCTGACTCCGTCCCGTAGTGCAGGTGCCAAGGAGCTGTTCCCGTGGAAGATCAGGGATACGCGCCCTCCCATCGGCATGATGAAGAAGTTATCGGGGTTCATGAGACCATGCAACGCTCTGCCACTGCACCAATATCCAGTGTCTATGGTCAAGTGCCCATTTCAGTCGTAGCTGCCGATGTCGTGGTGTTAACATTGGCACGTGACTGGGTCGTCGCCTGCGGAGGCCCATTGTTAGGAGTGTTCGGTGCACCGTGTGTTCATACGCACTTGTATTCTGCTCAGCATTAAAGTCTGACGTCCGACATCTGTAATGAGGGGTGGCCGCCCAACCCCACGACGTCTGGACGTGGATTCACCTTGGTTTCGCCACGTTTTGAAGACACTCACCACAGCACCCCTCGAACATCCGAAAAGTCGTGGACTTTCTGAAATGCTCGTGCCAAGCCCACGGGTCATCACAATCTACCCTCGGTCAAACTCATATAGAGCGCCCGCCTGATATTACATGCATGAATCCGACTAGCAGTAATTCCTCGCCAGGTGCCGCTGCTATTTGCTGGACGGGCTTATATCGATAGTATGTCGGTGCTAATATGTTCTGGCTGATCAGTGTTGATCCGCCATACAGTTATGCCTTCTACTCCCTGTGAATAAGACAACGTCCCGCCGGCCATTGTGGCCGAGCGGTTCTAGGCGCTTCAGTCCGGAAACGGGCTGCTGCTACGGTCGCAGGTTCGAATACTGCCTCGGGCATGGATGTGTGTGATGTCCTTAGGTTAGCTAGGTTTAAGTAGTTCTAAGTCTAGGGGACGGATGACCTCAGATGTTCAGTTCCATAGTGCTTAGAGTCATTTGAACCGTTTGACACAGTCCTTACAACAAGCAGACTTACAATATGCGCCAAAGCCTGGAGGGAGCTACCTGCAACAGATACACACACACGCACTCGCACACACACACACACACACACACACACACACACACACACACACACACACACACACACACACACAGAGCTCAAAATGCACACACACACACACACACAGAGCTCAAAATGTAACCTCAGTTCTCCAGTAGTTGGACAACACAAGCTGCTTTACTGAAACCGCGCTCGATATCCTATACTGCTTCTGACAAGCAACAAACTCCTGTTCCAGATCATCCTCCAGGTAATGGCCAGATAAGTGTTTTTATCATTGCTTTCTGTTTGCCCGTTCCCAACTGCCTTCTGGTGGTCAACGTTCTTCTCTCTACGATTGTTGACCTTCTGTTTGACCATTCCGCTCTGCCTTCTGGGGGTCAACGTTCTTCTCTCTACGGTAGTCGACCTTCCGTCTCTGTGGTACTCAGTGTTCTGTCTGTAGCACATAGCGGCCTCCCAAACTGACTCTCCGGATAGAGCTGGTGTAGTGTCGCAGATTGTTGGTGATGTGATTGTGAAATGGAAACATGATGAAAGAACGGCAGCTAAACCAAGGCCAGACAGGCCTCGCGTACTGACGAACAGGAAGCGTCGAGTATTGCGGAGGGTGGTTGTAAAAAATGGCACGAAATCAGCGGAAGGAACTATTCGTGATTGCCAGAGTAATACCAGTAGTCCAGCTAGCATAATGATTGTTCTTAAGGAGTAAAAAATAATGGGATACAATGATCGAGCAGCTCCTCGTAAGCTACACATTTCTGTAATCAATAATGGATGACGAGTGGCAATTGAGGTGATGTCAAGAGCGGCGACACTGGGCAGTAGATGACTGGAAATGATGTGGAGTGATCGTTGTGGCTACCCGATGGAAGGGCTTGGATTTGGCGAGTACCTGTAAAAAGTTAACTGTCTTCATGTGTAGTCCAACAGTGAATTACGGAGAAGGTGGCGTTGCGGTATGGAGATGTATTTCGTGATTAGGGTGTGGTCCCCTCGTTTCCTTAAGAAAATGCTAAATGCTGCAGGAGGCGATGACTGTACCAGCATGACAGTGTACCCCGTCACAAAGCAGCATCTGTGAAGCAATGGTGTGTGGACAATAACATTCCTGAACGTCGAATGAAACAACAGGTTTACTGTTACCAATCACCGTTTATTTATCTCCACGATGGGTTCCAAATGTTGAAAGACAATTTCTATTGAAGTAAATGTGCTGTGTCGTCCTGAACCTCCTCTGGGATTGCCGCCTTTTCCCTTGGCGAGGAGGTTTATCTGCTCTGCTATGACCCAGAGAGCTATGCTTCAGGGAGCGCAAGCTCCTGGCAGGGCCACCCTAGCCAGCCATGTCTTTCTGGGCAGGAGTCAGGAGCAGTCCACAATGTAGGGGGGATGCTTGACAGTAGGGAAGCGAAAACTCCTGAAGGAGACAACTTTGATTAAAAACAGGGAGGGACATCCTATAACATCTGGAGAGATGCTGGATCCATGGCCATAGTAACGGCAACCATCTAACGCGAGGCAGACCCCTAACGAAAAAAAAAAGTGCTACCATACCTAAAGGTGGCAACTCCACCACCTAGCTACCCTCACTACACGTCGGTATCTTGTAAAAGAGGAATTACAACATTACTCGCAAAAATCAAATAGAAAGACGTACTGACCTTTTGATGACGACCAAAGCGGGGAAAAACATTAAGAATAAAAGGAGTGGGAAAACGTTGAAAATAGGAACGCGGGATGTTAGAGGAATGAGCGCTAAAAACGAGCAACTAACAAGGGAATTACATGCAGCAAAATCGATATTGCTGTAATATCAGAAAAAGGAAAGAGCTACAAGGCTCTAAAGAAATTAATGATTATATTGTGATAAATAGTAGAATAAGTAGAACGGAATGGGCAAGATCTGGAGTTGCAATTATGAACAGAAGTAGCAAAAACTGTACAAAGGCAAACCAACCAAAGTTGCAGATTTCATTCTTTTATTTACTCGATGATCATATATGTTCACAAGTGAAAGATCGATGTATTTAAGGTTGAAGATATTGGGGAAGCTGGTGATATAACTGGTATATATACGCCAGAGGACGGAAATAGAGAATAAACACATGGAACCTACGAATGCATGTAGACGATGATTAATGGAATACCTAAGGCAGAGTATTTAATAACTGATGGAGATTTCAATGCGAGGACAAGTAAATCCATCATTAAAGGAATAGTTAGGCCACATGAAGCCCACAGTAAAATCTATAATGGAGATCAGTTAAGAGATTTTTCTGCCTTCAGCCAATGGAGGATAACAAATTGCTTTTCCCCTATAAAGATATTCATAAATTTACATGGAGTTCTAGGGGTACTGGATCTATAACAGACTACATTATTGCAAATGAGAAAGCCATCTCGTTAATAGAAGACACCAGAGTCTTTAGAGATTATAATGTTAGACCAACCATTTTCCGGTAATATCAAAAGTAAGGATCCCACTGTGTAGCAGTGAAAACACAATCAAAAAAACAAACGCAAAAAGAAGTCTATTGAACACATTTGCTACAGGATCCAAGCGCTTGATGGTTATACAGAAAACGTTTAGATGAAGTACTAGAACATGTGCAAGAAAAACAGAACATTAATGATGAGTGAAAATAAATAAGAAGAACAATGCACACAGCTGCTGGTAAAACTTTACAGACAAGGATGAAAGATAAAAACAAACGGAGACTACCAATATGGAACCAAGAACTAGCAAACAGCATAAAATGTAAGAAACAGCCCAATCTGAAATATATACAACGAAAGAACCGAGTATAAGTAACACACACCAGTGGTCAAAAGAGAGACAAGAAAAATAAAACAAAGCGTGGAATATTGTGTGAGTGAAATGGAGCATGATGTACGTGGGAAACAAACTAAAGCCTATAGGATGCTGAAACACGTTAACAAAGATGAGACATATGGTCCAAATTACCCCACTTCAGAAAATGAGTGGCTGGATTATTTCCAAAATCTATTGACAGATGATGAGGAAAATGTAAAAACTGCAGTTGGCGAGGCGCATGTTGATCTTATATCAATGGAAGCTCTAAAAGTCGTGTTAAAAACATCTAGAAATAGAAAATTCTCAGGGGAAGACAACCTTACGCTTCGGAATCATTACTCATTAAACTATTGGAATTTGTAAATACTTGTTGGAAATACAGCAACTTACCAGAGGATTATCAAACAGCAGTCGTTATCCCATATTAAAAATAAAATAATCGCAGAAAATTTGACCATTACCAAGGTGTAAGCCTTCGGAATCTGGACTCAAAATACACTCCTGGAAATGGAAAAAAGAACACATTGACACCGGTGTGTCAGACCCACCATACTTGCTCCGGACACTGCGAGAGGGCTGTACAAGCAATGATCACACGCACGGCACAGCGGACACACCAGGAACCGCGGTGTTGGCCGTCGAATGGCGCTAGCTGCGCAGCATTTGTGCACCGCCGCCGTCAGTGTCAACCAGTTTGCCGTGGCATACGGAGCTCCATCGCAGTCTTTAACACTGGTAGCATGCCACGACAGCGTGGACGTGAACCGTATGTGCAGTTGACGGACTTTGAGCGAGGGCGTATAGTGGGCATGCGGGAGGCCGGGTGGACGTACCGCCGAATTGCTCAACACGTGGGGCGTGAGGTCTCCACAGTACATCGATGTTGTCGCCAGTGGTCGGCGGAAGGTGCACGTGCCCGTCGACCTGGGACCGGACCGCAGCGACGCACGGATGCACGCCAAGACCGTAGGATCCTACGCAGTGCCGTAGGGGACCGCACCGCCACTTCCCAGCAAATTAGGGACACTGTTGCTCCTGGGGTATCGGCGAGGACCATTCGCAACCGTCTCCATGAAGCTGGGCTTCGGTCCCGCACACCGTTAGGCCGTCTTCCGCTCACGCCCCAACATCGTGCAGCCCGCCTCCAGTGGTGTCGCGACAGGCGTGAATGGAGGGACGAATGGAGACGTGTCGTCTTCAGCGATGAGAGTCGCTTCTGCCTTGGTGCCAATGATGGTCGTATGCGTGTTTGGCGCCGTGCAGGTGAGCGCCACAATCAGGATTGCATACGACCGAGGCACACAGGGCCAACACCCGGCATCATGGTGTGGGGAGCGATCTCCTACACTGGCCGTACTCCACTGGTGATCGTCGAGGGGACACTGAATATTGCACGGTACATCCAAACGGTCATCGAACCCATCGTTCTACCATTCCTAGACCGGCAAGGGAACTTGCTGTTCCAACAGGACAATGCACGTCCGCATGTATCCCGTGCCACCCAACGTGCTCTAGAAGGTGTAAGTCAACTACCCTGGCCAGCAAGATCTCCGGATCTGTCCCCCATTGAGCATGTTTGGGACTGGATGAAGCGTCGTCTCACGCGGTCTGCACGTCCAGCACGAACGCTGGTCCAACTGAGGCGCCAGGTGGAAATGGCATGGCAAGCCGTTCCACAGGACTACATCCAGCATCTCTACGATCGTCTCCATGGGAGAATAGCAGCCTGCATTGCTGCGAAAGGTGGATATACACTGTACTAGTGCCGACATTGTGCATGCTCTGTTGCCTGTGTCTATGTGCCTGTGGTTCTGTCAGTGTGATCATGTGATGTATCTGACCCCAGGAATGTGTCAATAAAGTTTCCCCTTCCTGGGACAATGAATTCACGGTGTTCTTATTTCAATTTCCAGGAGTGTATATTCAGAATTAATAGCAAATAGGCTAAAGGTACTTTCGGAAACTTTTGTTAGTGATAAACAGAATGGGTTTCGGAAGGGAAGATCTTGCTTAGAGAGTGTTTCTCTAGACTGCTACGTTACTGAGAAGTTACTGTAAAACACACAGAATGCAATTATCCCACATACACAAACTTTATTGCCTATGAGAAAGCTTTTGATAAAGTTGACAGAGTTAAATTATGGGAAACTTTAGAAAGGAATGGTCTACCTCAGCATCTAATAAACTGTGATTCATAGTATGTATACACAACAAAACCAAAGTACAAAAAGGAAGTCCATTTACGAGTTACGAGAAAAATCTGTCAAGGAGTGAGACAAGAGTCTCCTTTATCCAAAAAAAAAAAAAAAAATGGCTCTGAGCACTATGGGACTCAACTGCTGTGGTTATCAGTCCCCTAGAACTTTGAACTACTTAAACCTAACTAACCTAAGGACATCACACACATCCATGCCCGAGGCAGGATTCGAACCTGCGACCGTAGCAGTCGCACGGTTCCGGACTGCGCGCCTAGAACCGCGAGACCACCGCGGCCGGCGTCCTTTATCACCTTCATCATTTAATATACAGGGTGAAGCGAAATTCGCGCACTTGGGCTTCGCAGCGCGACTCCTCATATGCCAGCGATAAAAAAATGTCTGTCACAAATTTCTTCTGGCGAGTACATCTGGCAGAAAAAGGACGTTAAAGAGTGACGATCTGGCATCACTGTAGTAACATGTATGGTGACTACCTCTGTCTGCACGCAGAAATGGTACTTTGCTTTGGGTTAGCATGCAGGAGGTCGAGGGTTAGATACTGGGTTGAGGCATACATTTTTTATTTGCTAAATGTAGTCCAGGTGGTACGGTGTCTGGCATCTTAATCGTCAACAGCGATTGCAGCGGGTCCTCTAGAAAACATTTGCACCTACATACTACAATCGTAGAAATAGAAGACTGTTCAGCTTTGGAAGAATCCCATTACACATCGTGGGCGTGAATTTACTTCATCTACTAGATGCGAAACCTATTTTCTTTGATCTTTCACCAATGGTCCCATAGATTAGTTCCAACTATTATTCTTGGCTCGTTCAGGTCCATTACATTTCGTTCGGGCGTTACGTTACCAGTAGGACTAGCAACGTGCTTTGTGAATAATGTCCGCCGGCCGCAGTGGCCGAGCGGTTCTAGGCGCTACAGACTGGAGCCGCGCGACCGCTACGGTCGCAGGTTCGAATCCTGCCTCGGGCATGGATGTGTGTGATGTCCTTAGGTTAGTTAGGTTTAAGTAGTTCTAAGTTCTAGGGGACTGACTAAGTTCTAGTCCCATAGTGCTCAGAGCCATTTGAACCATTTTGAATAATGTCCAAACTCGGTTACTATTTGTGTTATCACCATGGTCCCACTAATTATGCCTTTCAACATTGAGTCTGGTAACTGCATGCTGTTTAATACGTATCTCAATGCATTATTATTATTATTCTATCGAATAAATTTCTGGTGTCAGGTTACCTTCCATTCGGAAAGTGGGTGCACCAGCGACTGTTATGTGACTTATAAGTTATAGAGTGCAGCTATCAGTCGTCCTTTTTTAGATTTTATTACGCAAATCCAGATTTCGGCTAGTGGCTAGCCATTCTCAATGCACTATTTTCTATTCTTGATGCAGGTAAGTCCGTGTTGTTCAGGCGTCCGTCACATTTTTTTGAATACTGCTTGAATAGTATGCATGTAAGTCCCTGTTGTTCGGGCTTCAGTCATATTTCTTTGAATATTATTCAAGCAGTATTCAAAGAAATGTGACGAACACCCGAACAACAGAGACTTACATGCGTCGAGAATAGAAAACAGTGCATTGAGAATGGCTAGCCACTAGCCGAAATCTGGATTTGCGTAATAAAATCTAAAGGACGGCTGATTGCTGCACTCTATAATTTAAAAATTTCTGGGGTGTTTGATAGATTTTTGCATAATCCACAATGAATCGCGCTGGAATGAAATCGATGTAGCTCAAAGCTAGTAGCTTTTGAAACACGATGCCCTTCAAATTTGCCAGAGACAGAGTGTGGTCACTCGCCGACCGCGTGTTATCTCTCTTGCAGCTGCCTGTCGCGCCTCACTCATGAGATAAGTCGCATGTTTTTAGTGCAGAAAGAGAATGACGCAAGGCAGTGACGGCGTCATTCGCGGCAGCGAGCTATCATCACGTTTCGCAGAAAACAATATTGGAGAATCTGGTTCAGGTCACTTAGTCTCAGCGATAAATCCTGCCGCTGCTAAAATTAATTTATTTGACCTTTGAGAATCACATCTGTAAATACATTAGGATTACGAGTAACTTTAGCGAAACAGGCACAGAGAAACTGCATGATTCCAAGCCACTCTTCCGGTGTTTATGTCATTTCCGTGACGAGGGATTATGTCCTCTGGTAACATGCGGTTTAACTCTGTCATCACACAATCCTTTCACATTTGCGATTTACGAGAATGATAATCAGCTGATTCTTATCACCAGTGGTTCCACACAATCTCAAGGTAAGACAATCACTGTGTTCTGTTTAACACAGGCAAGGAAGATTATTCCTTACGTTTAACAACCCTTCAGTAAGAAATTTAATTTAGCCAAATATTTTTATGGTGTACAACTTCAGCAAACATTGAGTCAGTTCAATAACCTTCACATAGCTTGAGGAACCTCTCTTTAACAACTCTAGTTCAAATGGTTAAAATGGCTCTGAGCACTATGGGACTTAACATCTGAGGTCATCAGTCCCCTAGAACTCAGAACTAGTTAAACCTAACTAACCTAAGGACATCACACACATCCATGCCCGAGGCAGGGTTCGAACCTGCGACCGTAGCGGTCGCGCGGTTCCAGACTGAAGGGCCTAGAACCGCTCGGCCACCAGCGGCCGGCAACAATTCGAGTGAATATGTTATTTTTACGCTTACGAGCATTGTGGCTCAATGACGAATGGAGTTTCTCTGGCTTTATGAGAGTACTTTGCGGGTTTCAGGTGATTCATCGTTTTCTTCAACTCGATAATGAACGATGAAAACTCAGCTTTCATTGTGATGTGAGAACATAGAAATCATATCATGCATTTCCATTGCTGTAGAACTGTTTTATAGGGCGCACAACTTACGACCAGCTGTTGTATGTATCTATACAAGTTAAACAGTAGGCAGATCCATCCAAGGGTGGAAGAAGATCCTCTAGGTCAATATGTACCACATGAAAACGTTCCTAAGGAATGGACAATTTTCCAGCATGTCATTTAGTACGTCTTGTAATTCCCCACTTCTGTTCAGCTGTATATGTTTTAATTCGTTGTTACATGTCTTACTTTAAGTTTGCCCAGACAGATTCGGTGATAAGAGTTTTACTGGTGATCTCAGATTTCTATGAGTAATGGTGTGGTAATACTTCAAAACTCTAACGTAGAATCTACAGCTGATGCCAACTTCTGTAAGGGAGTTGACTGAAATTCATTAACTGATCGTATTTCCATCATTCGATCTGCCATGAGAGTCACTTTCTGTGCACTTTCCTTACGAATAATTTGAATATGATCAGATGTTTTTAAGGATATTTTATTATGCGAAGATGCTACGTCAGGCTGGTGTAACGGTTAGCGTATCTGCCTAATAAGCAAGATTTTTGGGTTCGAATCCCGGCCTTGGCACGAAATTTTAATGCATCGTTTCAGTCTGCATATATACATCATTGATATTTGAGACCTGAAACGGTCTCTGGGACCGTATACAGGGTGTTACAAAAAGGTACGGCCAAACTTTCAGGAAACATTCCTCACACACAAATAAAGAAAAGATGTATGTGGACATGTATCCGAAAACGCTTAATTTCCATGTTGGAGCTCATTTTAGTTTCGTCCACCTCCGCTCAATGGAGCACGTTATCATGATTTCATACGGGATACTCTACCTGTGCTGCTAGAACATGTACCTTTACAAGTACGACACAACATGTGGTTCATGCGCGATGGAGCTCCTGCACATTTCAGTCGAAGTGTTCGTACGCTTCTCAACAACAGATTCGGTGACCGATGGATTGGTAGAGGCGGACCAATTCCATGGCCTCCACGCTCTCCTGACCTCAACCCTCTTAACTTTCATTTATGGGGCATTTGAAAGCTCTTGTCTACGCAACCCCGGTATCAAATGTAGAGACTCTTCGTGCTCGTATTGTGGACAGCTGTGATACAATACGCCATTCTCCAGGGCTGCATCAGCGCATCAGGGATTCCAGGCGACGGAGGGTGGATGCATGTATCCTCGCTAACGGAGGACATTTTGAAGATTTCCTGTAACAAAGTGTTTGAAGTCACGCTGGTACGTTCTGTTGCTGTGTGTTTCCATTCCATGATTAATGTAATTTGAAAAGAAGTAATAAAATGAGCTCTAACATGGAAAGTAAGCGTTTCCGGACACATGTCCACATAACATATTTTCTTTCTTTGTGTGTGAGGAATGTTTCCTGAACGTTTGGCCGTACCTTTTTGTAGCACCCTGTATAGTTTCATTTAACTAAATCTGGTAGTTGCTGTTGTTATGTCGGCGATATCAAATTTTGCTTCGGATTGGGAGACTGAAATATCGGATGTTCCTATCACAAACGGCGGTGATTTCACTTCCACTTCAGCTACCCTGACGTTCCAGGTCTTTCTTTGGTGTGGTTGTCACAGTCTTATACTTTTCTATAGTACCTTCTTGAACATGTAGATGACCCCGCTTGAGGAGGATTATTTCTTATGTTTAGCGATCTTTTAGTACAAAATTTAACTAATCAAAATACCCTTTGTTCAGAGCATTATTTTATTTCACAACTTACTACTTCCAATGTTTTTCTGTAAAACAAAATGTGTAAGAGTTACGAGTCTGCGAAGCTGCATATAGGTTTTCAAAGATATTTCCGTAAAATAAATGAGTATACAGTTAAGAGGTGTTGAAAAAATAATTCACTTTTTTCTTACTGATTACATTTTTATGTTTCCTCACGACAGGGAAACAGAGCGGTCAACCGAGGTCGATTCATAGAATCGAGTATACAAACATGGTCCTAATAATCAGTGTGAAATGTACAAACACAATTGCTATTTTTTTATGAGCCTCTGCAAATACTACTTAATGGGACTAAAAATATGTATTTTCTTTTTTTTCTTTAAGTGATCTAGTATTGTTAACTGTTTTTCTCAGCTGGTTTCGTGTATTTGTTAACACGAAGCCAAAAATTCCTTTCGCTCTTTGCGTTGGGTGACGTAATGCAGTATTCGCAACCTATTTTTATATTCCCAATTTATATAACGGTTTACGTTTATGTCTGGAATGACTAATGATGATTTGAACGCTATTTTAAGAGAGAACCCCAGTTGTGAGTTTCGTGGTTTTAAACATTTGCAAAATTTTTATCAGAAATACACTCCTGGAAATTGAAATAAGAACACCGTGAATTCATTGTCCCAGGAAGGGGAAACTTTATTGACACATTCCTGGGGTCAGATACATCACATGATCACACTGACAGAACCACAGGCACATAGACACAGGCAACAGAGCATGCACAATGTCGGCACTAGTACAGTGTATATCCACCTTTCGCAGCAATGCAGGCTGCTATTCTCCCATGGAGACGATCGTAGAGATGCTGGATGTAGTCCTGTGGAACGGCTTGCCATGCCATTTCCACCTGGCGCCTCAGTTGGACCAGCGTTCGTGCTGGACGTGCAGACCGCGTGAGACGACGCTTCATCCAGTCCCAAACATGCTCAATGGGGGACAGATCCGGAGATCTTGCTGGCCAGGGTAGTTGACTTACACCTTCTAGAGCACGTTGGGTGGCACGGGATACATGCGGACGTGCATTGTCCTGTTGGAACAGCAAGTTCCCTTGCCGGTCTAGGAATGGTAGAACGATGGGTTCGATGACGGTTTGGATGTACCGTGCACTATTCAGTGTCCCCTCGACGATCACCAGTGGTGTACGGCCAGTGTAGGAGATCGCTCCCCACACCATGATGCCGGGTGTTGGCCCTGTGTGCCTCGGTCGTATGCAGTCCTGATTGTGGCGCTCACCTGCACGGCGCCAAACACGCATACGACCATCAAGGCAGAAGCGACTCTCATCGCTGAAGACGACACGTCTCCATTCGTCCCTCCATTCACGCCTGTCGCGACACCACTGGAGGCGGGCTGCACGATGTTGGGGCGTGAGCGGAAGACGGCCTAACGGTGTGCGGGACCGTAGCCCAGCTTCATGGAGACGGTTGCGAATGGTCCTCGCCGATACCCCAGGAGCAACAGTGTCCCTAATTTGCTGGGAAGTGGCGGTGCGGTCCCCTACGGCACTGCGTAGGATCCTACGGTCTTGGCGTGCATCCGTGCGTCGCTGCGGTCCGGTCCCAGGTCGACGGGCACGTGCACCTTCCGCCGACCACTGGCGACAACATCGATGTACTGTGGAGACCTCACGCCCCACGTGTTGAGCAATTCGGCGGTACGTCCACCCGGCCTCCCGCATGCCCACTATACGCCCTCGCTCAAAGTCCATCAACTGCACTTACGGTTCACGTCCATGCTGTCGCGGCATGCTACCAGTGTTAAAGACTGCGATGGAGCTCCGTATGCCACGGCAAACTGGCTGACACTGACGGCGGCGGTGCACAAATGCTGCGCAGCTAGCGCCATTCGACGGCCAACACCGCGGTTCCTGGTGTGTCCGCTGTGCCGTGCGTGTGATCATTGCTTGTACAGCCCTCTCGCAGTGTCCGGAGCAAGTATGGCGGGTCTGACACACCGGTGTCAATGTGTTCTTTTTTCCATTTCCAGGAGTGTATTATCGTAACGGGGGAAAATTAACAACATTGGCGACTGAGTATGAGCTGGTATTTGAACGTAATTCGTTTTATTTCTTGACCAGTCAAAACTATGTAAATATGACCAGCGCAAACAAATTTCGGGCTTGCAGTCGGTCGTCTTTTAAGGTTGTTGTTGTTGTGGTCTTCAGTCCTGAGACTGGTTTGATGCAGCTCTCCATGCTACTCTATCCTGTGCAAGCTTCTTCATCTCCCAGTACCTACGCAACCTACATCCTTCTGAATCTGTTTAGTGTATTCATCTCTTGGTCTCCCTCTACGATTTTTACCCTCCACGCTGCCCTCCAATGCTAAATGTTTGATCCCTTGATGCCTCATAACATGTCCTACCAACCGATCCCTTCTTCTAGTCAAGTTGTGCCACAAACTTCTCTTCTCCCCAATCCTATTCAATACATCCTCATTAGTCAGGTGATCTACCCACCTTATCTTCAGCATTCTTCTGTAGCACCACATTTCGAAAGCTTCTATTCTCTTCTTGTCCAGACTAGTTATTGTCCATGTTTCACTTCCATACATGGCTACACTCCATACAAACACTTTCAGAAACGACTTCCTGACACTTAAATCTATACTCGATGTTAACAAATTTCTCTTCTTGAGAAACGCTTTCCTTGCCATTGCCAGTCTACATTTTATATCCTCTCTACTTCGACCATCATCGGTTATTTTACTCCCTAAATAGCAAAACTCCTTTACTACTTTCAGTGTCTCATTTCCTAATCTAATTCCCTCAGCATCACCCGACTTAATTTGACTACATTCCATTATCCTCGTTTTGCTTTTGTTGATGTTCATCTTATATCCTCCTTTCAAGACACTGTCCATTCCGTTCAACTGCTCTTCCAAGTCCTTTGCTGTCTCTGACAGAATTACAATGTCATCGGCGAACCTCAAAGTTTTTACTTCTTCTCCGTGAATTTTAATACCTACTCCGAATTTTTCTTTTGTTTCCTTTACTGCTTGCTCAATATACAGATTGAATAACATCGGGGAGAGGCTACAACCCTGTCTCACTCCTTTCCCAACCACTGCTTCCCTTTCATGCCCCTCGACTCTGATAACTGCCATCTGGTTTCTGTACAAATTGTAAATAGCCTTTCGCTCCCTGTATTTTACCCCTGCCACCTTCAGAATTTGAAAGAGAGTATTCCAGTTAACGTTGTCAAAAGCTTTCTCTAAGTCTACAAATGCTAGAAACGTAGGTTTGCCTTTTCTTAATCTTTCTTCTAAGATAAGTCGTAAGGTCAGTATTGCCTCACGTGTTCCAACATTTCTACGGAATCCAAACTGATCTTCCCCGTGGTCGGCTTCTACCAGTTTTTCCATTCGTCTGTAAAGAATTCGCGTTAGTATTTTGCAGGTATCCCACGATATTTCACGTGTGCACCTGCCAGTCATCTTCAGGTGACCCGTCGAAGACTGTTCTCAGTGGCTCACCTGAAATATCGTGGGATGTATTAAACGACGACCGACTGCACGCCAGAAATTTGTTTGAACATTCATTGCGCCAGACATTTTTAAAATTTACATTCGTTTATTGTAATCGTAAGTGTATTCGTTTGAAGTGAAAATGAGTAACATTGATGGAATCTTTTAGACGTTTGTTCATTAAATGATGTTGCTTAATATCTTGGCTGCCAGTTATACGAATTCAGGTATATATGCCGAATTTATGAAACGAAATAACACCACAACTGATTCAAAAGATGAGTTATTTAAGAACGAATGGACAAAGTATCTTATTTATACAGATGAGAACACAGCTGACGGACGATATCAACCTATCACCATTTAGAACAGCTGACAGTTTCGTTGTAACTGGCGTTCGCATGACTGTGACTACAGTCGTTTATAAAAATTCTCTTAACTGATTAATGGACATGTATGGTTGTTGGAGGACTACCGCATAGAGTGCTACTGAGACTGTAATAGATTTTCAATATAATGATGACGCTTGTTCACATGGCTGTAGCCAAGCCTTAAGTGTAAGGACCAACTGTAAGTAGAGCTCCATGTTCAGTTTGTTATTTACTTGAATAAATTTGTTGGCAATAGGCTCAATACTTTCCAGTGAGGTAGTTCTAAATGCTCTGTAATGTGTAAGTAAATAGGGAATAACCAGTAAGTTCTGTATTCAGGCTCATTGGATCGCAATGGTAAAAGTCAAACATCAGGCAAGGAATGATTTTATTGCTCAAATGACGCGTTTCAGAATTTATCCACTATCGAATACCTACAAAAAACCGGATACAAAGATAGTAAAAGATACAAGTAAAATAAACAACATTTCACTTTGATTGAAAACTACCCAGGAGCTATTGCTGAAGGTAGGTACTGCGTTTCAACAACAATTCACCGACTACAGACACAGTTCTGCAGAGTGCAGAGCAAGAAGATATTTTTGCCAACAGGTGACATTACAAAATGTATAGCGATACTAAGGCACGTCAATTAATTTACTTTTTTTAACTCGTATGTATGATGGCTGTGAACCAACTTATTGTAAAAGAAATATTTTATTTATGCAGATGGCAATGACTGCTCAGTGATAAAAGACTAAACAACATTTTTGTTGAATTCGGGAGTATAGTGAGGTGCTACACATCGTCAAAACCAACAATCACAATAACTGTGGGATATGACAAGTGACATAAAATTAAAACATAAAATGGCAATAAACGAATATGCTATAAATTTAATACAGGCAGTAAGACGAGGGAAGGAGAATACAGTGTAGCATATGCTATAAATTTAACACAGGCATTAAGACAAGGGAGGGAAAATACAGTATTTTCGTTAAAACAAGGACAGTTCGTCTGGTAGTCTCACATCTTGTACCAAAAAGTACTCATAATGCGCTACAGGGTTTACATCGAATAGGACAATTTTCTGCTAATGAGCACAACCAGTTTTCTATGAAAATAGGAAATATTTTAGTGTAACCCAAACCAGACGTATTATATGTCATGTCAATCTAAAACTAAGTAATATTACTTGGCTCCTTGTATCGTGAAACGTTAAAATCATCGCGTCTTGTGAAGATTCACAGAAGTTATAAATTCAAAGTATAAAATACATAGTGTAATCGTATATCTCAAGTGATATATAATTCACAGGCGGTAGAAATTAGTCGGTGAGGGGTGGAGAAGACGAAGGGGAGGGGCCTGACGGAATGGAGGAAGTTGGGACAGGGAAGGTAAAATATATAAGAATTAAATTGAAACGAGGTGTTTTTCAGAATCAGACATTGGTACCATAGAGCCACGCCTAGAACAAGTCCTAAAAAAATAACGAAAAACTATTTTCTGTGGGAAAGGATCTGTTCATCCAAGATTCCACCTTGGTTAGCGTTAAAATGCTTATAAATCTCAATTTATTCCAAAATGTCAAAGCCTTTTGGCTCTAGATGTAACATCGTTAGAGATTTTTCAGTCGTATCTAAACGTCGTCTCTTATCACTGCAGTAGTGTATTTATTACACTGTTCTCTGAATGTGGTTAGAATGTCACACCCTGTCTGCCCAATGTAGACAATATCACATGACCAACAAGTGATTTTATATACTCCCGACTTTGTAAATTTATTCTGCTTAGTGTCAAAAAATGAACACAAAACTGTTTTCAGTTTCTTGCGCGTCTGGAAGCCAATTTGTATATATATATATATATATATATATATATATATATATATATATATATATATATATATATATATATTTTAAATCCGTTGGTAGTTCGTTCACAGAAATATCCTGAGTGTGATATAGATGCAGATTTAGGTGGATTCTCGGGAGGATCTGGAATAGATTTTTTCCTACTATTGAAGACCGATTCAAAAATGCTCCGTATCGCACGTTCAGTGCAACCGTTTTTCAGAACTGTTTGTGTGATTATATCAGTTCCCTTTGTAACAAATGGTTCAAATGGCTTTGAGCACTATGGGACTTAACATCTGTGGTCATCAGTCCCCTAGAACTTAGAACTACTTAAACCTAACTAACCTAAGGACATCACACACATCCATGCCAAGGCAGGATTCGAACCTGCGACCGTAGCAGTCGCGCGGTTCCGGACTGAGCGCCTTAACCGCGAGACCACCGCGGCCGGCCCTTTGTAACACATGCTGCGCTTAAATCAAGTTTAGCTGATATGGTGAATGCTTTTCTCAAAAAAAAAAAAAAAAAAATCGTCCAAATGTTTATTTGAATATAGTGTAAAAATGGAAATAAATAAGTAAACAACTTCCTGAGAGTTTTGCTAACAATGATTCTGTTTCTATATAATATACACGTCTATATATCATATATGCTGAAAAATGTAGCCTATGTCCTAGCATTTATTAAAATACCATGTTAAACAATGAAGTAAATCGATCAAGAACTTTTCGAGATACTTGCGATCAACTTGTCCTCTTTGTCCGCCCGAAAGTTTATTGGAGTAGTAAAAATTTGAAGTAAATCATTCAAGAATTTTTCGACACTTTTGCTAACAACCTTTCACCTTTATATGGTATACCAGTATTTATATACTATGTATATTCAGAATACTTGCAGCCAGTGTCAATGCCAAAGTTTAGTAGAGTGTGTTGTTAAACTCTGAAGTAAATCGGTCAATACCTTTTCGAGATTTTTGCTAACAACGTTTCCCGTATATATATATATATATATATATATATATATATATATATATATATATATATATATATATATATTAAAACGTGAGTAGCCTATAGCAAATCGAACCCTTGTTGGAGCATCGTTAAAAAATTTGGAGTTCATCGGTCAAGTACTTGTCGAGACTTTTGGTAGCAACGTTAAACAACCACTTGTCTTTGTATAGTAGTATAAATGGTTTGAGATGTCCTTTGAGTTTCCAGTTTTTGTAAAGCGTCACAAGTCGCTACGATTTTATCGTTTGACGGTACACAGAACCAAATTATATTCATTAGTTTTATATGGACGTGTAATCCAACACGTCTGATTTTTATTTTTACTAAAATATTTCCTATATTCCATAAAAAATTGGTTGTGCTAATTAGCAGGAAATCGTTCTTCTATTTGATGTAAGCGCAGTAGCGCTTATTGTGTATTTTCTGGTACCGGATTTTAATCGACGAACTGTCCTAGTTTTAACGAAAATATTGCATTCTCCTTCCCTTGGGTTACTGACTGTATTCAAATGTACGGCATATTTGTATGGCTATTTTATATTTTAACATTTGGTCGCTAGTCGTATCGCACAGTTGTGATCGTAGCTTTTGACGAAGTGTGGGTTCACGTAATACTCCCGAATTCAACAAATACTTTGTAGAACTTTTTACCACTGTGAAATCATTACCATCTGTATTAAAAAAATTATTTTATAAAAAGCTGGTTCACAGCCATTAGACACACGACATACTAAACCTACATTTGTTGATGTGACTTGGCGTTACTATGCAAAAGATATCTTCTTGGTCCGCACTCTGCAGAATTGTGTGTGTATTCTGCGAATATTTGTTTCACATACAGCTTGAAACGCCGTATCTACGTTGCAATCGCACCTGGATAGGTGTAGTATGTCTTGTGCCAGAGAATTTCAAACAAAGTGGAATGCTATAGTTATCTTTTACTATGTTTTATAAAACACTTTTGTATCTGATTTTATGTAGGTATTTGATGATGGATAATTTCTGGAACACTTCATATTAACACTAGAGTCATTCCTTGCCTGATGGGACTTTTATCATTGCGACCCAGCGAGCCTGAATGCAGAACTACTGGTTATTATAATAACGGTCGCCTGTCTCCTGCATGACTTTATGTCACGTTAATATTAAATTAGGCAAATAGGAGTCTTAATTTTCCACAATTTATCTTACATCCTGAAGCGCTCATTAGGAAATAGTCCGCAGATCTGATGATGGCATGTTCCCAACTGAACCGGTAAGTGTTCTTCAAGTACTGCAATCAGATGAAAAAAAAGAAATGTTAAATGACGTTTGAAATACATACCACTATCCTTATTCAGAACTCACAGATGCAGATGTTTAACCGGTCTTTGAGATTAAAGATCCAAAGAAATCTAACTTTTCGCTTTTGTTATAGCTGTGATTAATATAATTTTTTGTATACCCTCACAAACGGGAAGTGTCTGTTCATAATAGGAAAGAACCACTCTGCCTTACGATTAACCCGCGTATCTCGTCCATTTTTATTTTTAGTTAATGTATGTACAACAGTCTTAGGAGGATAAGTTACCCAAATATTATCAAATTAATTACAGAAAATATGAAAACATCACAACAACCATCTGAATCGGTTTCAGCGAAACACGGGAATATAAGTGACCAGACAGGGTGCCTGTCAGGCAGTTCTTTGTTATACGGAGGAATACTGACGCGGAAGATTTTCGTATTGAATTTGTAATGAAGAAAAATCATCATCAAATGGTCTGTAATGTGCTCTCTGATATAATGTACGTATTGGCTCTTTCACGAGCTGTAATGTTCAAACATACCCTTTTCCGTAGTTTCAGAGAATCAAGTATTCACAGCAGTTGCATCTACTTCACAGTTATCTCCTGATTTCTAAAATCATAACAGCTTTTGTGGTCTCACCGGCTCCTTATTTTTGTATAAATTCGCGGCTACTAGAAATCAACAAATACAAATAATATTCATCTGCGACAACGCTTACCTACCATGAAGCTCGACTGTCTTCTTCAGTATCGGTGCCAAACATAATTCCCTTGACGTGTTTCTGTGGATCAGACCAATAGCGTGACGAAGACGCCAGACAACACTTCTAAAACACTTTACGATGGCACAACGTGTTACATAATATTTAACTGCCACCTATCTACTCAATATTCTGTGAAAAACTTCTAGAAAAATTAAAATTAGCTTTTAGAGGAGTGTGATTACGAAGGATTTTCAAAGACTGTGCATAAAACGCAAGTTATAAGACATAAAACTTCTTTTGTATTTCAGCCAACTCACATCGTAAAACAATATATTTAGCCCACTAATTTCCATTTTTAAATAATGTTATCGAAATACGTTTTACTCGACTGAAAATAAGCGTCTGTTTCAAATAATTGAAGAAACTTCGACGAATACGGCGGCTGTGGAACTGTCCCAGAGCGAGGATCCAGCAGTTTTGCGGCAACGATTCGAAACGTGTTAGAGGACGCGATGTAGTCGTGGTAAGGAACTTTCTTCTTTACAAGATGTAGTAGTTTACACCGAAAAGCATCCGTTCGATATGGCCCCTTCAGATGATCTGCTAATGTGAAATAGTCTGTGAGCACCGAAACATGAGAGTGTCAGAGAACACTAATTGTGATTTGTCCTGCAATAGGGACCACATTTTTGTGCACTGACGGCTTTTGTCATCGTTTAGACTACCGCTTCGTTTCTAGCTATTGATGTCGAATCATTCTTTATCTAATCTTTCAAAACGTCGGCTAATCTTTTAAGAACTGCATTTAAACAACTGTAAACGCTCTTGATCAACGTCCAATTGCATGTATTCTTCCTTAATGGTCGACAGACCTGGTGCACATCTGGTGAAAAGTTTTATTCTATCCTAATTTTGCCGGACACGGCTCTCATCAAGTATTTAGAATTTCATCAAGGTCGCGTATGATTACTTTACACTCATCAAGTACCCCTTCTCAATTATTTCCGTTTCCTGAGTGGTATAGTAATATTGGTGTTTTGATTTCCTGATCGCTCATTATGTTCAATGTTTCCACGACCATACTTTATTCTCTCTTTTTCTATATTCGTTATTTACATTCTCCCCATAGAGGGTGGACTGGTTTCGCCTATGTTGCAGCTCTTCAATTCTGATTCACGAAAGCAAAGTAACATAAAAATAAATGTTTGATACTATACTGGTGGCTTTTCGGCATGATAATGGCATTTTGATTTCATCTTTCTTTTGTGAGGACCTCGATACCTCCCGGCAACAGCAGGTTGGAGTGGAGACAAAAATATAGGCTGAGTTTAGTAGGTGCGGTAGTAAGGTATTGAGACTCACCTTTGTATGAGAAATAGGACAGGTGAAGATATTGAAGATATTGAGAAAATACGGGGACCTTATGATCTGGTTTATGATGCTAGTGGGAGAAAGGCACCGAAAGCGAGGAGGAGTTCATATAATTGAAGGATGCGGAGGGAATGGTAGAAGATTGGCAGAGCGGAGGTCCAAGCTACATTTGCATAGAAGGATGGTGCAGAAATGGGTCTTTTATGTATCAGAAAAAGGTAATGGGCTATAGCCGATACTTGTGGACAGTTAGCAGCTTTAGTACAGTGTTGTAGGACTTCCTTTGAACAGTCAGTAAGTGCAGATCACAAATTATGTTTTGATCAAATGTTGGTCATAGGTATTTATTCTTTTAGTTAAGTAGCGTTGACATTTATAGACTGCTCGGAAAATCGGGATGGAATGCGTAGGTTTTTTTTTTCTTTTTCTTTAATTACCCACTAGGCTTTTGCCAGCTGGTGGAATGGTAGCATTGATTACACTGGGAGGCGAAATTGTTGAGATGGAGTTGTAGGGATCATTGGAATGAATGGAGTGGTAATGAAGTGTACTGGAATACAAGGAAGGGGGCTGTTTTGGGACTACATTTAAATTAGGCCCGGTTATAGCCGTCGAAAATTAATGTGAAGAATCTTTCAATGGTGAACCAATCTCCTCTTTTGTATTTCTGTAAACTATCAGTCTCAAGATATCAAAAAAGAAGATAACTATTACTTAATTTATTCGAAAAAAGCTTAATAAACATTATGTTGCCAATTCATTTGACAATTTTAAATATAGCTCTTCACGGATAGTTTTACAAATCAGCCAAACGCAAAAGCCATTTCTGTATAACTGTAGGTAGCTAGTTTGAACCCTACAGTACTCGGTCTGCAAGAAGAAAGAGAGAGAGAGAGAGAGAGAGAGAGAGAGAGAGAGAAACAAATAGACAGAGAGGTGATGAAAAGATCGTGACCCCACGCCTTACATCAGTGTCGTGCGTTAAGCTCACAATCGTTTATGGTATCTTTTGAAATTGATGCGGCCATTTTCCTCCCCGTCTTTCACCACTCCGAGCTGGTTCTCCGTCTCTAACTACATCGACGTCAATCGGTCGTTAGACTTTAATCTCGTTTCCTTCTCTTCCTTTCTTCAGTGTCTCATGGAGAAAGGGCTTTTGCCGCTTTTGAATGTGGTCCGTCTGTCGGATGGGGATAACAATCTAGGCGTAGCCCTTGGTGCTATTCAAAAGAAGAAGAAGGATTTGATTTCAGTGTCCCGACGATGAGAAGCCGATTAGAGATGAAACACAGTCCCGTGTATAAGGATGGCAAAGACAATCATCAGTGTCCATTCCAAAGTTGTCGCTTCGCATCTCACCTAAACTGAGGAAAACGATAGATAATCCAAATATCGATGGCAGAATGGTGTTTGAACCCTGCGCCTACCCAAATGTAAGCTAAGAGTCATAACCGTCAAGTGGTAATATCTATGGGGTGAGCATATGCTGTAGTTTACATTTTGAGCTTAGACTGAGACTCTAGTTTTACAGTTTTCTGTCCTGTTTTTACACCTTTACTTATTAGTAACGGAAATTATGTTCAATTTTTGTTGCTACAGATGCAAATTGAAACACATGAAAGGAGAAAATGATACTTTTCATAGGTAAGCGCGGAAGACAACCAAGCCAGCTATCACGCTTTTTGGCCTCAAAAGTGATAAACACCGGCTGGACAGACAGAGAGACATATCGCTTTCCACGAACTCAGATATGTAAATGACTCTGTCACACAATGAATGATATGAATGGAAAGGCCTTAGTAAATTAGTGCCGGGTGTTAGTTCTTACAAAAAGCATTACAGGCTTAGCCGGGGGGATCCGTGCGGAACTTTCGCACTTTCATATTTTTGATTTAAAAAAAGGCCGGCATTTGCCTGGAGTGATTTAGGGAAATCACGGAAATCTAAATCTGGACGGCCGGACACTGGTTTGAGCTGTTATCCTCCCGAATGCGAGCCCATTGCCTTGTCCAATGCGCCACTTCGGTAATAGTTTTAAAAAATGACAGTACTTGGAATAAGTGTAGTTGTTGGGATAAGGGTAGTTGCTGAAACGAAGAGAAAACCTCTTTAGAAATCAACAGAACGACGTGATATAAGAATCAGGGGTTTAACAATCACGGGTGAAACAAAAATCGCGGATTTATGACACATCCAAGTGTCCAGGAACGTGTTTTGCGTTCAGAATGTTCGTCCTGGCTTGTACGACGGGCAGAGATCAGAAACTGTTAGTAGGGCCACATAATCTATAAATTTAACTCGACAAACATTTTCAATTACAGTAAGCACTTTATAGCAAGAGGTAAATCACTATTCAAGCAGAGAATGAAAAACGTGTTTGTCGGTTCGGAAATTATATTCGTTCAGAAAAGTCAACTTGTTCGACCAAATTATCCAGTTAATAAGCACATTGAAACAAATAAAATAGTATTTGTAATAAGATAATATGAAAAGGGAGTCTCTTATTCGTGATTAATAAGCCAGCTTCGTAAATTTAGATTTTAAACTGTGCATAAAAGTTGCCCTTTTGCGTGTGATAGCTAAAAGTCTCTTTTATGTTAAAATTTTCCACAAGCAGTCAGTTTTAGCGCAAAATCCGTATGAAATTTCAGAAGCCATTTAAGAAACCTTTCTAACGACACCTCATTCATCCCTGTACTTTTCGTATATGTTGACTTGAGAAATAATATACTAACTGTTTTCCTTCCCAGTTAGCCTACGCTTCCACGTAATCTGACTGTAGCTGATGAGTCGGAGCGTCGCAATCAACATATCAGCCACTAATCATTCAACTCACGTGTGATAGGCTAAAAGTGTTGCCTTCGCCGCCCCTCCGAAGCCAGAATGTCCACTTCTCAGTATCTCAAACACGCGAGCGTCTACTTGTGGGCCTTCATCCAGAGGATTCACTTTCTACCTCTCCTCTAGTCTTTCTACGCTGCACAAAACGCAAAAGACTACTGCAGCAATCAGACGGTATTGTTAAACATTGGGCAATGAGACTTTGTTTTTAAACCGTGATCCAGCGCCCCACCTAGCAAAGGTTTTGTACACCGAAGTGACAAAAATCGTGGGATAGCGATATGCACATATACAGATGGCGGTAGTACTGCCTACACATGGTATAAGAGAGCTGTCGGTGTATGGGGGGGACTGTCATCTGTACTCAGATGATTCATGTGAAAAGATTTCCTACGTGATTATGGCTACAGGATGAAAATTAACAGACTTTGAGCGCGGAATGGTAGTTGACGCTAGACGCAAGCGACATTCCGTTACGGAAATCATTAGGGAATTCAATATTTCGCGATTCACAGTGCCAAGAGTGTGCCGAGAATACGAAATGTCAGACACTATATCTCATCACAGACAACGCAGTGAGAGAGGAGCGCCGGCCGAAGTGGCCGAGCGGTTCTAGGCGCTACAGTCTGAATCCGCGCGACCGCTACGGTCGCTGGTTCGAATCCTGCCTCGGGCATGGATGTGTGTGATGTCCCTAGGTTAGTTAGGTTCAAGTAGTTCTAAGTTCTAGGGGACTGATGACCTCAGAAGTTAAGTCCCATAGTGCTCAGAGCCATTTGAACCATTTAGAGAGGAGCGGAGTTTGCGCAGTGTTGTCAGTGCTAACAGACAAGCAAAACGGCGTGAAATAACCGCAGAAATCGATATGGAAGTACGACAAACGTATCCGTTAGGACAGTGCGGTGAAATTGTGGCAGCAGACGACGATGCGAATGCCTTTGCTAATAGCACGACATCTTGGGCTCGTGACCATATCGGTTGGACCCTAGACAACTTGAAAACCGTGGACTGGTCAGATGGGTCCCAATTTCAGTTGGTAGCAATTGATGGTGGGGTTCGAGTGTGGCGCAGACTGCACTAAGTCTTGGACCAAAATTGTCAACAAGGCACCGTGCGAGCTGGTGGTGGCTCCTTAATGCTGTGTTTACGTGGAATGGACTGGTTCCTCAGGATGCTCGGCTATTTGGAGACCATTCGGAACCATTCAAGAACTTCATGTTCTCAAACAACGGTGGAATTTTTGTGGATGACAATGCGCTTTGTAACAGGGCCACAAGTGTTCGCGATTGGTTTGGAGAACATTCTGGACAACTGAAGCGAATGATTTGGCCACTAATATCGCCCGACATAAACCCCGTCGAATATTTGTGGAACATAATCCAACGGTCAGTTCGTGCACAAAATCCTGCACCGGCAACATTTTCACAGTAATGGACGGCTATAGACGTGGCATGGCTTAATGCTCGTATTTCAGCAGGAGACTTGCAACGACTTATTGAGTCCATGCCACCTCGAGCTGCTGCACTACCCCGGGCGAAAGGAGGCGCGACACGTTATTAAAAGGTATCCCGCGACTTTTGTCACCTCAGTGTAAGTTGTCCATAGGGCTCTCTTCCGGAGTAAACAATTCTGTGAAAGCTGTTCTCCTCCAGCCAGACTCCCATGTCTCTGATACCTTTTTATGTCACCCAATGGGCTGTTTTCCTATGTCAAATATTAGAACTCCTGCTTGCACTTTTCTTTCTTTGGAATAGTCAACGGGCTTCCTTTTCGCCTTGCAAGAGAGAGAAGACTTAGACCACGTGGAGAGGCGTCAGGCCGTTGCACTTCCTCCCACACAAAGGGAGAAGAAAAAAGTTAACAATAAACAGTTATCATGCTGCCCATGAGAAATTAGGGATGAAAATCTCCCAGCTAGTCTGGGACCATCAGCTTCTCTACGAAAAGCGACAGACTATCTGACATTCAGTGTCCGGATCACTGCCACTTCTCACAGCGGCTCTGTTGTAAGACTCTGTCAGGGACATCAGGGAGCTGGCCGGCAGTCGCTCCTCTCCCGACCTTCCGTGAGGACCCATCCAAGACCCTGTCAAACGCAACAACACAACAAGTACAGGACGTATAATTATACAGAGGCAGGGGGAATGAAAGAGAAGTGTTAGCGGCTGGATCTTTGCAGTCACTGATATCACTCATCATCACCAGATATTTGCCGACCACTGGAAACATGAAACTCATTTCGATAACACGAATCAAAATCAGGGATATATGAGACATGTCAGTACACCGCTTGAATGACGCTTTTCAATTACTACAAAGGTCTAAATATAGTTATCATACTAGTAATAGGTGCTTTGGGAGTCGAAAAATATCGAGACACAGTATAATAAATAATTATTTCGCAGGGATAATTCATGTCAATATATGGCCATGTGCACTGAAGAGCTAAAGAAACTGGTACACCTGCCTAATATCGCGTAGGACCCCTCGAGCACGCAGAAGCGCCGCATGGACTCGACTAATGTCTGAAGTAGTGCTGGAGGGAACTGATACCATGACTCCTGCAGGGCTGTCCATAAATCCGTAAGTGTACGAGGGGGTGGATATCTCTTCTAAACAGCACGTTGCAAGGCATCCCATACATACTCAGTAATGTTCATGTCTGAGGAGTTTGACAGTTAGCGGAAGTGTTTAAACCCAGAAGAAAGTTCCTGGAGCCACTCTGTAGCAATTATGGACGTGCGGGTTGTCGCATTGTCCTGCTGGAATTACCCAAGTCCGTCGGAATGCACAATGGACATGAATGGATGCAGGTGATCAGACACGATGCTTACGTACGTATCACCTGTCAGAATCGTATCTAGACATATCAGGGGTCCCATATCAATCTTACAGCACACGCCTCACACCATTACAGAGCCTTCACCAGATTGAACAGTCCCCCGCTGACATGCAGGTCCATGAATTCGTGATGTTGACTCCATATCCGTACACGTCCATCCGCTCGATATAATATGAAACGAGACTCGTCCGATGAGGCAAGATGGTGCCAGTCATCAACAGTCCAATGTCGGTGTTGACGGACCCAGGCGAGGCGTAAGGCTTTGTGTCGTGCAGTCATCAAGGATACACGAGTGTGTCTTGGGCTCCGAAACCCCGTATCGATGATGTTTCGTTGAATGGTTCGCATGCTGACACTTGTTGATAGCCCAGCACTGAAATCTGCAGCAATTGGCGGAAGGTTTGCACTTCTGCCACGTTGAACGATTCTCTTCAGTCGTCGTTGGTACCTTTCATGCAGGATCTTTTCCCGGCCGCAGTGTAGTCGGAGATTTGGTGTTTTACCGGACTCCTGATATTCACAGTACACTCGTGAAACCGTTGCACGGGAAAATCTCCACTCCATTGTTACCTCGGAGATGCTGTGTCCCATCGCTTCTGCGCCGACTATAGGACAACATTTAGCTTCACTTAAATCACGATAACCTACTACTGTAGCAGCAGTAACCGATCTAACAACTGCGCCAGACACTTGTTGTCTTGTAAGGCGTTTCCGACCGCAGCGGCGTATTCTGCATGTTTACATAACTCTTTGCAATACACATACCTATACCAGTTTCTTTGGTAGTTTAGGGTACTCGTACTTACGTGTCATGTGATAGGTAAATATGCTGGCATGCTGCCAGCTAATTTGTTGAATTTATAGGCATTTCGAGCAACCTTCATCTGCAGGTCATAGTATCCGGGCACTTGGCTGAAAATGACTTACAGGTTTGTGGCGTCCTCCATTGGTAATGCTGGAATTCAGTATGGTGTTGGCCCTCCCTTAACCTTGATGACAGTTTCCACTCTCGCAGACGTACATTCAATCAGGTGCTGGATGGTTTCTTGGGGAATGGTAGTCCATTGTTCACGGAGTGCTGCATTGAGGAGTGGTACTGATGTCGCTCGGTGAGCCCTGCCACCAAGTCGGCGTTCCAAAACATCCCAAAAGTGTACTATAGGATTCAGGTCAAGACTCTGTGCAGGCCAGTCCATTACAGGGATGTTATTGTCATGTAACCAATCCGCCACAGGTTGTGGGCCATGAACAAGTTCTCGATCGTGTTGAACGATGCAGTCACCATCCCTGAACTGCTCTTCAACAGTGGGAAGCAAGAAGGTGCTTACAACATCAATGTAGGACTGTGCTGTGATAGTGCCACGCAAAACAACAAGTGGTGCAAGCCCCTCCACGAAAAACACGACCACACTATAACTCCACCGCCTCCGAATTTTACTGTTGCCACTACACACGCTGGCATATTACGCTCATCGGGCATTCGTCACACCCATACCCTGCCATTAGATCGCCACATTGTGTACCGTGATTCATCACTCCACACAACGTTTTTCCGCTGTTCAATCGTCCAATGTTTACGCTCCTCACACAAGGAGAGACGCCGTTTGGAATTTACCGGAGTGATGTGTGGCTTATGAGCAGCCGCTCGACGATGAAATCCAAGTTTTCGGACCTCCCGCTTAACTGTCATAGTACTTACAATGGATCCTGATGCAGTTTGCAACTCCTGTGTGATGGTATGAATTGGTATCTGCCTATTACACATTACGGCCCTCTTCAACTGTCGACGGTCTCTGTCAGTCAACAGACGATGTTGGCCTCTACGCTTTTGTGCTGTATGTGTCCCTTCACGTTTATACTTCACTATCACATCGAAAAAAGTGGACCTAGGGGTGTTTAGAAGTGTGGAAACCTAGCGTACAGACGTATTGAGACAAGCGTCACCTAATCACCTGACCATGTTCGAAGTCCGTGAGTTCCGCGGAGAGCCCAATTCTGCTCTCTCCCGATGTCTAATGACTACTGAGGTCGCTGATACGGAGTACCTGGCAGTAGGTGGCAACACAATGTACCTAATATGAAAAACGTGTGTTTTTCGGGGTGTCCAGATACTTTTGATCACATAGTGTACATACGATAGTCCCGCATTCTGTCTACCACGCAACCACAATATTGACTGGTAATGGGAACAGGGTGCGAGACTGGAGGTCCCCAGTGGTGAGCACAACATGAGGCTACGGAGCGTAGCATACCTGAACTGCTTACTCGATGAGTAACTCACAACAGTGCTACAGTGCTAGTGGTGTTGGTACGAAGCAGATCAATGGCAACTGCAATACATCTACAGCGACACTTGCGCGAAATTAACATTTGGCCAGGAAGGAATCTAAGGAATCTCATGAAATGAGAGTGAAGTGATAGTTGAAATATTAACGTTTCTGCAACACGAATCAGTAGAACGTGCGGTGTCGTATACGCTCGACTGTGCGGACAACGTACTTGAGGACTATAATGATGAGGGTATGTGCTTAACAAGTGAAAGAGATCTTGAAACAGCTGTGGAGTCATGTATTTCATCATCCTTGTCGGACAGGGAGCCACAAATCCCGTCTCCGGTGAAGCGTAGTATAGGGCAATCCATTTACAAGAAGCGTGTACTAAATATAATTACGTACATGGACGATCATCCGCTGCATAGCAAAAAACAATTATGAACGGATTTCGAGTAAGTTCGCCGTAATACGAGCGTGTAGCCCATAAGAAAAACTACGGTTACTCAAGGAGGACAAGGAAAACTTGTTACAAAAAGTGATGTTTTCGCGTTTCAAGGATGCTCTATCAAATTACATATTGTGCATGATAATGACCTATTACGTTATACACATCAAACTGCGCGCGACGTAGACTTCAGTGATTTCAAGGAAAGCGGTGAATGGCTGAATAATTTCAAACAGTGCAACATAATGGGAAGACGTAAGACAATGAAATATCAAGCAAAGCGTCAACCTGACGATGTACAGCAAACTGCGGAATCGCAGATTTATAGATGAGATAAACAAACTTATCTCATGTTCAGTAAGGAGTTTGTTTTCAATTCCGTCCAATAGAGATCTGAAGAGGAAATGCATATGAAAGGCAACTAGAGATACCAGGAGTACCGTGTCTCAATCTACATGATAAATTAGCTGGATAGATGTTTACTGTGCTGCGAGAAGTTGTAGGTGCTCTGTCCCTTACAATTCTTCCTTGTGTGCGTGATATTACAAGGGCAATAAGGAATATTTAAGTCACAGCAAGCAAGATTGGGAATATTGGCATAAGCGAATTACAACTATGGTATGAGCACGGCTGCTGACCAATAGCTAGTCAAAATAATTTGCTTTTGCTCGCTTCCTGATCTGTGTATAAAAATCTCATTCCTTTAAAGCTAACCATACCGCCTGAAAAGTGGGTGGAATTGCAGCTCTTTCCACCGGGCACCATTGGACAATTTCAGCCTCTGGATGTTTGGTTTTCCGTGCCTGTAAAACATATTATCGCACTATGTGAAACTACACCTTAAGGGATAGCCAGTTTCTCGATAAGCTCTACACCAGCCTCTCTCGCATTTATTTGAGTGCCATCACATTCAATCAGTTCTCATCACCCCGTTACACCAATATGGTTTTATATGCACTCTTTAAGAGTGGATACGAAGCTGAATGTCCTGCACAGTTTTTGACTCCCAAGGGGTTCGCCTTCGATCTTGATGGTGCGAACCCCTATGATCACTGTAGCGACCCATTTATATTCAGAGTTAATAGTGCAAGTTAATGGTTTTTTTCGAACATTTATTGGCTGTCGACGATGTCCATTTTGTGAAGTGTAACACATACATCCCATTGAAGGTTAATCTTTGCACCTCCCGGACACTTTAAAATAAGCCTTACTAAAGAATGAACTCACGATCTTGCACTGAAGGGGTTCCTCCGTCTTAAATAGAATTCCAAAGCATTTTATTTTAAAGTAGCTGCTTAATGAAGCTGTACCACTAAAACCTACAAAGTAGAGAATGATTACGTGTCATCATCACTTAAGTTTCCATAAGAACGAATGGAGATTAAAAAATGGAGCACTAGTTAATAAAAATGGAAGAATTTCATACATTAACATATTTAGAACTATAATAAAATGCTTTACTGAAAAACGATTTTATTGGAGTTTACATGGTGTGTGTGCGTGTGCGTGTGTGTGTATGTGTGTGTGTGTGTGTGTGTGTGTTTGTAGGAATTAGTGCATTTTATTGTACATTTATTCAACTCCTTGAATTTTTTGTAGTGTAGTGAGCATTTGTGCACAAAACGGGCCATATATAAAATATTATTGTCAGCATAACATTTATTAGAAAAATTATTAAATAAAAATCATTAAAATAATGAACAAGAATAAGTTTCTAACCTCCAATCAGTTCCAACTCTCTGTTTCTCAGAATACAGTCACTTTGGCGTGCTAGGCAGCCATTTAGCAATACCTCCCGCCACAGCATAATCAATTAAAACTTGTAAAGTACAGTAAAAAATAGGCACAAAATTACGGAGCCTATCTCTTCTTTCCTTATAGGAGGAGATGGCGACATCAGAGTTGTGACAGCTGCCGAAAATAAGAAAAGTGACCTTCCATTTATCTCTTCATAGCTTTAAGCTTAACTTACGACTGCTTAAGTATGTGTTAGCCGACGGGGCCTTTCCCCCTTGTGTATGGCTTTCGAGATGCCCGCTGGCTTCGCACGAACTGCCCTTCGTTTTCGAAGCTCTTTAAACGAAATTTCGAAAATGCAGCACCGTTACATACTCTAGCGTACCCTGACAAACAAGAGCGACCATGACGCTGGAAACGCGATCATTAAACTTCAGAAAACCAGTTACCGACTAAACATGAGCACAATTATACAAAAGACTGAAGTTAGAAATACATCAGTGTTGGTCTCAGGGTAGCACTTCTTTTGCACTTAACCTGCTCAACAATTTTCATCTCACAAATTGCAAAACGCTACCCGAAACGATTACTGAAATCAGCCAGCAAGCATAATTCTTAAGATACTGGTCCTAGTGTGGCAAAAAATATGAGTCAAATAATGCTTCGCGATTTCGAAACGCAAAGTACTAACGTACTGGGACTTATCTAAAGGTCTTGTTATAGTACTGTCACAGTACTTTCTTTCTGAAGATGTTGAAACTGCTGCGCTACCTCGAGGTTTCCAGCAGCGTCCTGGAATATTCAATCCGGCTGTTATTCTATTGGTTTAATATTTAATACATAGTCAAAGTCTTTGTTACATATCTTCTGATCGAGTTTCTTGATTCAGAAGCCGCTTTCAACCTCCAGAAAATTTAGACTGGTTAATAGGCTCCGTAACAATTATTTTAGTGACATGACCTCGTTACTTCTTAGTCTGCATACCTACGTGCATCGTAGTCGTTTTCAATACTGTTTCACCTGTCATTGGCGGGGAAATGACTGGTTCTATTCTTGTTAACGTAAAGTGCACAGAACTAAATTTACCATTTTGTCAAAAGGTCTCTCGGATCTTGACAGTCAAAAAACTCGGGTCTTCACGTCTGCAGTTCATACATGAGGCTGCTGCCACACACAATACCAGTAGACTTTTGCTAACTGCATTTTCTCTCGCCGCCCAGAACAAGCGGCTTCTCCCTGTGAAGACAGCACGACATTGGCTGCGCCATTTGTCATCCCTCACTGGCTCTCAGGACTTGATTCAGTAATTATTATGTTAAAGTTTCATGGTGTTAATTAATACAAAACTATTGTTTATCATCCTTATAATATCGTTACTGGATTTAGAATTTACTGATTCCTTTACATTTAACAATATTTTAAAAACTAAAAAGACTTCCACACAACGTGCTAAAATTTTACCTTATATGGACGCCAGAAGGACAACATTGAGTCACTCAGGTCATGTGCCGTAAGATGGCACCATACTTCGACACTGAATATATCGGGAAAAAAACTAATATACGAGATACTTGTACAGCACAGTCGTTACACTTTGTGTCAGTTCGAATTATAACGGCTAATAAATTTCTGAGAAAATATTTTAAAACTGACAAAATAAAATCAAGGATTAGTAGTATTTCAGGAATGTGTAAGTTCTCAATCAAGTCAGCTATACATTTCGTGCAATGTTCGTGGACCTAGTGCAACAACACACTAAGATTGATGTGCACCGTTAGCTAAAAACAGTGGAATTTTACTGACTCTAATAAAGAAAATACAATAATAGTTTCGTGGAACGTGAGTCGACATTACTCAGTTCAGCCTCATAGTTAATCACTGAGGCAATCGGATGTCCTACCAAGTGAGCACTGACGTTGCATTGGAATGTCCTAGTGGGTAATCACTGACACTGCACGGGGATGTTCCTATGTGGACGAAGTCCATGGTGATAGTGTCCCGTGAGGTCGCGAGTTTTGAAGTAAGTCAAGGACAAAGTCCCACAAAGCAGTGAGCTGCGATGGACTCCGATGGATGGACCAATAGGCATGGCCCTTGAAGAGCATGGAGCATAGATTGAGCTTGGTGAAAGAAACGCGACTGATGGATCGTTGGGCGCATCCAACTTAAGCCGGAGCGACCAGTGTGCTCGGCGGACGAACTCTGATTTAGGAAGCATTATGTGTAGTGGTGTTAGGGCCAGAGTGTGAACTGACACTTGTTCAACGCAGGGATACTGGCAGAGGCGCGTGACTCGCACATGCGAGGTAGTGCCACAGTTTTGTAGCTGTGGTGGCAAAGCTAGCACCATACGGTGCTGTGGTAGTTGCTAGAGGTTCGCTTGTAAACAGCCCACCATATCTGTGTGTTAGTGCGGATTGTTTTCATCTGAGCTCCAGAGGAATGGTGAATAGCAGATCAGAGCTGCGGCAACCCATGGTACACAACTATATGGTTGGTGGCTTTGTCGTCAGGTGATATAGCGACACTTCCCCGCTGAGGGGAGTGATGGCTTAGCCATCTCGAAAACGTCATGGCCACCAGGAGGAGGAGGCATCCTAAAGTCGGGGAGGCGGTCCCTGGAACGGTACCCGTGATAATGGAGGCCTGGAACCAGGGAACATCGGCCAGAGACAGGTGGCTTGAAGCTAGCCGCTACAGATTGATCTGTCTTGGACAAGAAGTTCTAGGAGCAGACATGAGAAAGAGAGACGTATAGTCTCATTGCCTTGGAAGTGATTACTGGCGTTCCCCAAGGTAGTGTTATAGGCCCTTTGATGTTCCTTATCTACATAAACGATTTGGGAGACAATCTGAGCAGCCGTCTTCAGTTGTTTGCAGATGACGCTGTCCTTTATCGACTAATAAAGTCATCAGAAGATAAAAAAGAAGTAAAACGATTTAGAAAAGATATCGGAATGGTGCGAAAAGTGGCAGTTGACCCTAGATAAAGAAACGTGTGAGGTCATCCACATGAGTGCTAAAAGGAACTCGTTAAAATTCGGTTACACGATGAATCAGTCTAATCTAAAAGCCGTAAATTAAAGTAAACACCTACGTATTACAATTACGATCAACTTAAATTGGAAGGTTGGTTCAAATGGCTCTGAGCACTATGGGACTTAACGTCTGAGGTCATCAGTCCCCTAGAACTAGGAACTACTTAAACCAAACTAACCTAAGGACATCACACACATCCATGCCCAAGGCAGGATTCGAACCTGCGACCGTAGCGGTAGCGCGGTTCCAGACTGTAGCGCCTAGAACCGCTTGGCCTCCCGGGCCGGCGAATTGGAAGGAACACACAGAAAATGTTGTGGGGAAGGCTAACCAAAGAATGCGTTTTATTGGCAGGACACTAATAAAATGTAACAGACCTACTAAGGAGACTGCCTACAATACGCTTGTCCGTCCTCTTTTAGAATACTGCTGCTTACCAGATACGACTGACGGAGTACATTCAAAAACTTCAAAGAAAGGCAGCACGTTTTGTATTACCGCGAAATATGGGAGAGAGTGTCACTGAAATGATACAGGATTTCGGCTGGACGTCATTAAAAGAAAGGCGTTTTTCGTTGCGACTGAATCTTCTCACGAAATTCAAATCACCAAGTTTCTCCTCCGAACGCGAAAATGTTTTATTGACACTGACCTACATAGGAAGGAACGATCACCACGATAAAATAGGGGAAATTAGAGCTCGTACGTACAGATATAGGCGTTCGTTCTTTCAGAGCGCTATACGAGACTGGAATAATAAAGTATTGTGAAGGTGGTCCGATGGACCCTCTGCCACGCACTTAAATGTCATTTGAAGAGTATCCATGAAGTTGTAGAAGTAGATTTTGTTTCCAGATGGTGCCCGAATCCGCTGTTGTTACGTTACTGTGCCCAGTGGCAAACAAAATAACAGTAATTATATATGCACACAAAAAGTTGAATATGTCACATTCAATTCAAAATAAAGGAAGACACAGAAAATGTTGTGGGGAAGGCTAACCAAAGACTGCGTTTTATTGGCAGGACACTTAAAAAATGTAACAGACCTACTAAGGAGACTGCCTACACTACGCTTGTCCGCCCTCATTTAGAATACTGCTGCGCGGTGTGGGATCCTTACCAGACAGAACTGACGGAGTACATAGAAAAAGTTCAAAGAAGGGCAGCACGTTTTGTATTATCGCGAAATATGGGAGAGAGTGTCACAGAAATCATACTGGATTTGGGCTGGACATCATTAAAAGAAAGGCGTTTATCGTTGCGACGGAATATTCTCACCAAATTCCAATCACCAACTTTCTCCTCCGAACGCGAAAATATTTTATTGAGACTGACCTACATAGGGAGGAAAGATCACCACAATAAAAAAAGGGAAATCAGAGCTCGTACGGAAAGATATAGGTGTTCATTCTTTCCGCGTGCTATACGAGATTGGAATAATAGAGAATTGTGAAGGTAGTTCGATGAACCTTCTGCCAGGCAGTTAGATGTAGATGTAGAAGGTAGATCCGGATGCCGAAGCAGCGACTTAGATGGGACCCGTCATGGTCCAGGTTTATGTCGAACTTTTTCAGGAGTGCATGACTGGAGGGCCAAGTCCTGCTGATGGCATGAGTGGGGAGCCCAGATAAGGAACAGTTTTAGCCCTGTACGGTACAAGAGGATCCTGTGAGTGTGTGCAGTCCAGGAGAGGCGGCCAAGTGGAGACTCTGCAGTGCCTGGGTCATCGGAAAGCGTTATGTGTCTTGCGGTGTTGCTCATCTGGAAACAGTGCAAAAGCATGAGGAATGTGGCCTGTCTGGGAGGAAGGAGGGCAGGATGATCCTGTGGAATGGTACAGATTGTGGAATGGTAGTTGAGAACGCATAACCTGTGGCGGATGGCCTGCGAGAGCATGCAGGGTCTGTTTCCGGCAATGGTGCCACTGTTAGCGATGGTGCCGCTAGAGGAGATGATGCGACTGGAGTATGGAGCCGCTGGAGCCTATGGTGCCCTGCCACTGAAAATGCATAAAGACAGTAGATGGAATTTATTACTAAGCTTTGCATTTATTTCACTGTCTTGGTTTACGAAGAATAGTTACTACAGCTAACAAGAAACGTAATTTTTACTTGACTTAATTAAACAAAACTATTAACAGATTACTTAAGTTGTGGTATTCGCACACCAACAGCCAAGGAACAGCTGTAAGATAACTCGCGGAGCTGCCTTCATCACCACTCCTCCCTGGCCAGTCCTCCTGCAGCTCATTACTTATTGACGCGCGAGTGTGCGATTGCGCGCGCGCGCGTGTGTTTGTGTGTAAGAAAGAGAGTGTGTGTGTGTATGTGTGTGTGTGTGTTTGTGCGCGCAAGTGTGTAGTTTTTGAATGTTGCCTGGACCCCATGGATCAGTATTGTAAATGTATTTGAAAACTGAAAAATTTTCTACTGTTGCGCATATTGATGTGTGATTCTTGTGTATGGAAATTACCATTTGCGTTTGTTACGAATCATTTTGTGATTTTAATATAACGCCATATCAGTTGATGGCGGATTTTGGCGGGAACAGGTATTCTGAAATTATCTGTTAAAATATCGTTCCCTGTATTTTTTCAGACATTATGTCAATAATAATTAGGGATATTATGGTTTATTGGCCTGTCGACGACGAGATCATTACAGTGTTCCGTTTAAACAATTATGGAGAAATCGGGTGTGGCCTTTACAAAGAAATCATCATACTAATCGCCTTACCACGTGCAGCCAATACGTAGTGAACATTGACAATTATCACTTTACTACGAGGGATATCCAAGCCAAAATATAAATGATAAACAGGGTCATAGAAGGAGCCGTTAATGAAATATGCTTTTAATTTTCTGATAATTTTTCAGGGTTCCCACCGTCTTGCATACGTCTGAGGACAGTTTCTTAAGGCCTGTTACATCACATCATAGAAACCCACTCCGAAATTGAGAGAAGATTGAAGGTTTACGTTCATATTACTTTTCCGTGCAAACTGCAGTACATCTGACAATTTT